>NC_141570.1:17990000-18299171 GCF_036417535.1 Chlamydotis macqueenii
GACTTTTAAATATGACTCCTGGTAGCATCTGCTGCTTAAACAGACATTCCAGAAACCTCATAGCATACTGTGCAGCTTTACAAACAATACTGCAATAAAAACTGGAATATATTATGATAATGGCCTTATGTGTAATAGTAATGCTGCATTTAAAGAAAAAACATTACTTTCTCAGGATGCTGTTCATTTGGATTTTGCAGTCCAAGTTCAATATATTATTTTTCAGCTCTGAGCACTCTATAATCCTTTCAGAGTTATTTTCATGACTGTAAAAAGCCTCTGAAGATCATAAAATCTAATAGAAGTCGGTTACACAGTTTAAGTTCATAATTGTTTAACAGTAGCTAATGACACAAAGCAGAGTGCACGGGTTTTTATTTCTATAATAATTTGATTTGTACATAGCAGATATGAACTAAGAATAAGTTGCTTTGTCCACTGTCCTAGCTTTCTAACTATTCAAAGGAGCAGGGTAAGACAACCTGCTTTTAGTACTAAATTAAGGACCTAGTTCAATGGAACAAATCAAGCAGCTGACTGAAAGATAACATCTGAGATCATACAATTTTGCAATAAAAAGTTGTGGGTAACACGTCATTTCACTGGGAGCATAATCTTGGAAAAGGCTATGGGATTAAACCAACTTCACTGAGTACAGTAAAGTATTTTCAGTGGACAATTTTTTTAATCCTAAAAGTCTATACATACACTGAACTTCTTAGAGAAAGAAAGACTCCAGTGCACAGTTAAGAGTACCAGTTGGGACAGTGGGCTGTTTTGAAGAGAGGAAAATTCAAATTTAGAGCTACATGTAAATATTAGGAGGCAAATTCTTACTGATCACAAAAATGAAAAGGAAATTTGAAAAGAATGCAACATAAATTATTCTAAAACTTTTTGCTGAAACTGCTTAACTGAATGGTCTCTCTTTATTAAATTGGGTTTCTTGGACAATCAATTCTGATGCAAAGCACACCTTGACTGAAATTATCCCCACACATTAAACATGAGCTATTTGACTTCATGTACTTGACACAAAATGATGGCAGATTTCCACCACCTCTTTCCCTCATATCTATTTGAACCAAGTCCCACAGCTCCACCCTGCAAGCATGGTAGTATTTCTAAATGTACTCCCTGGCCAAGTATCTCACAGGAAAGAAGATCAGCGCAAACACGGCCTTCCCACGTGAGGCCATGCAAATGCACGGCAGGTACTTGTAGTCTTATCCGTGCATACCAGCAACATGCGTACTCAAGGCATTTTTGTTACAAAAAGGTATAAGCAGTCTAGTGTGCCTGACAAAGTCACATGCTTTCAATAAGCAAGTTGAAGACAACTAGAGAAGAATAACTTCATTTTTATGAAGCACAGAAATACCTGTCTGTTTGAGAGAACAAGAGAAGAAATGACACTTACATTGTCAATAGTTGAGATGAACAGCAGTGCCGCTGATATTATGTGAAACACAATAATGAAAGCCAGAAGAATCAACATCCTTGATCTGTGGAAGCTTTAGTCTGAGATAAATCTGTTAAAAATAAGAGCATATATGAACAGTCTTTAAAAGTTGTCAACTGACCAACCTGTCATTATACCATTTCACTGTGGCTGTGAGCAGTCTGGGTCAGTGGGAGTGCTCTTCAGAGTGAGGGGCTTTTAGAGTCAGGAACATGGTGCGCAGTTTGAGTCCACAGCACGTGTTCTTTCTCCAGAGAGAAAAGATTTCACTTAATCAGACTTTGCATCAGCATAACAGCTTTCTGTTTCTTATACGTGATACGTAACTAGCACCACTGGCGTTAAAATGAATCACAACCTGAAATGAAGCCAAGAGGTGCATTTTGCAACCTGCCAGTGGGATGGCTGTGGTGAGTAAACACACAGAGAGGTTTCTTGCTGTGTGCCTCTCCAGCAAGGATATAAAACACTCCTTCATGTTGACTTTTAGAGGAGTACCTTGCAAATTACAGCCTCATTTGCATGTGATGCTAGAATTTCTACTGGCTATGATAAGGGCTTGTTTCAACCATGCTTTCAAAGTAGGAAGAAACGCAGATTTCAAAAGCATGCTTGTAGAACAAAATTAAGTGCATCAAGAACTACCTCCTAGATTTAGTAACAGGTATGTTGTACCCTAGGTCTTATATAGGTTGTCCTTTGTTCATATAGTTACAAGTTTTATCCATTGATGAATGACCTAAGGCTACCATTTCCTCCAATATATTACTCTGACTGGTCAGTTTGAATAAACCCATTAGTCACGTAATAATCCCATTATGTTATGTTCAGTCACTCAGTACTCTCTCTAGTCTACTTATTATCTTCATACCTTATCTAACCCATTTATTACCATTTCATATATCAAATGAAAAAAAAATTCTTATGTACAAAGGAACCACAAACTTTATTTGAACAGGAATCCCCAGGAAATCTACGGGCATATAACAAAAAGGGTAGGGAAAACTACTGTTAGCAATACATAGAAATGTACAATTACTTCGTATATCTATTATCTTTTTCTTCTTGTGTAAAAATGCTTGCCAATTAACATGTACTATGTTCTATGGGAAATCTGCAGTCTTGCCTATCTTGTCTTTGCATTTGATGTGCACCATTCTGTAGCGTTAGCTACATGCTATCACCCATCAGTACATTAATGCCTATTTTCCCACTTCCTTTGCTTTGGACACATTCTCTTGTGTCAAATTATCCTGTTCACGTAACACAGCAAACATCTAGAAGAAAAGGCAGTTGTGATTTTTTTTAAGACTCCCATGATTTTTTTCACATATAACCCTCTCTCCCCTACTGCCATTTCCTAGAATCAGGAACCACATGGAGAATTTAACCTAATAAAAGGACTACTTTGACAGCATTTTTAAAGCAGTTCCACCGGCATTCTCATCAGGCCAAAATACAACTACTCTGCAAAACTTGTACAAAAAGATACAGACAGCATATGAACATGCTGAATAGAGACTAGAAGTTCCAGACTAATCATTTACATCTACACTTGCAGTATAGCGTTTCACTGCACTACAGCGTTCCAACAAGCACAAAGCTTTTGAGAAAATGAAAATTGATTGGATAACCTTATATCCGTATCTAATTGGAATGATTGTATGGGAAAGCTAAGTCAAATCTGAAAATAAGGAAAGCAGCTACTCAAGGTTTTATTCCTTCCCATTTTCTCACTGTTAAACTTTTCCTTCTCAGCCACAGCAAAGAACAGAAGTGGTAATTTCCTCCAAAGAGCTGATTCTGCTATATGACTCATGATGCTCTGAATCTAGTCCTGCTTCTAGAAATGTCATTCATGCCTCTCTATCGAGCCTTTCTTGAATGAAAGGAAAGAAGAAGGAAAAGAAGATATTTTGTGGTTTTGTATAATGCCACATCAAAATATTTTCATTGTAAAATGTACCAGTCTTCATACAGCACTCTCTTGTCTTGTGGTTGGGTTTTTTTCTGAGTTTCATTTGTTGCACAGATGGTATCTAAGCAGCCAATAATGCAACAGTCATCTGCCATAGAAGGAGACAGAATCAAATTATACTCAGTATTATTTTAAGACTAACAATACAATTTCATCTCATTACATGAAGCACCATAAAGTAAGAGAGACAGAAAAATGTAACCTAATTAAAACAACTCTTGCAAAATCAAGACTTGCCAGCACAGAAAAATCCACTTCATCTTCAATCAAGTGAATGTTTTTTGTTTCAGCCATAAACAGAAGTGTTTCAAACAGGATGGATAAACACGTATGGGTGATGAGGAGACAACATTTTAGATCTTACCCAAATAAAGCCAAGATTTAATGAAAGAGCTTTTTCTTCCATCTTTATGAAAAAATAAAAGACAGTAAGAATAGTCTGATATTTCTGTACTGAAGAACCTTCATTACAGCCATTGTTGGATACTTTCTCCTGACTTGCTGGCAATGGCTTCTTTCCTGAGCTGCTACAACTTCTGTGCACGTAGAGCTACAACAACTATACACAGATATGGGAATTAAATACGCTGGGGGAAAGGAAGGAGACAGACCAAGTCCAAGTAGTTAATACCAGGAAAAGACAACTTGTCATCCAATCTGGCATGCCTGAACAGGGATTCCAGAAGTGCACAGAAAGATCTGTGGACTTCAATCACTCATAGCAACTTTCTCTTTCTCCCATGGAGACCAAGAAGGAGTGTCTCTGGTTTATCACGGCCTGTGCAAGGAGTAATGGGGGCGGAGGGTCTTCCAGCTAAGAATTATGTAATAATCTGTGTACAGGAAGCAAAGAGCAGCTCCCTTCTTCTAAGATGCCACAAGCAACGACACAGTATCAGCATCCCTCTCAAGGCAGAAATTCTGGACTTCATCTCTCAGGGGCGATTATTGGCAACCAGTCCTCCTCCACTCCAGTCAATAGTGGAATTTGAAAGTTTGTTTTGGAGACTCAAGACCCTTTCACTCCCTCAGCAAGAAGTTCTTCCTCCCCTGATCCTCTGAGGACAGCCTGCCTGGGTACCTCTCTGAGCAGCAGGCAGCTCCTTTCTTCTCTCTGTGAGCAAGGGAAGGATACAGTTGTGTTTTCACATGGAGAATTTCTGAGAACACTGTTTGCATTAATATTCAGAATTCTTACTTCAGTATTTTTTCACTATCCAAACACTTCGGTAACATCCTATTCTGCATACTAGCTGTGGTACTCTTTGTTTCTTATTCACCATTCACTGTTTCTCAGGGGCTCTCTCCAGGTTCACATTTGTTCCTGTTTTTTTTATCAGAGCTGAAGCCCCTGACAAAGCTTGCCAAAGCAACAGCGTGCCACCCAGCAGCGGCTTTTGCCTTGCTCTTTCAGAATGGAGGGTACCTGCAAGAACAAATAAGCTAGCACTACTGTTTAACCTGGCTAATTCTGCTCAACAGAACAAGAAGCAATTTGGCTTAGATCAAAACCCTATAATCTCTTAGATTTAATTTATGCAGCCACAAGAAAATATTGCTTAAAAAGGGTTGTTAATAAGAACAGAAATTTTTGGGGACTTCAGTCCTTCATACTACTGTGCTGAACAAGAACCTGCAAACTATATTAAGAAGGTGCATAGATATTATCAGACTCTTCAAGTGAAACTTTGGCATCAATACGTGATGTGATAGGGCATTCCGTTGTATTTGTTCTGTTGCTGTTTTGCAGCTGTGGAAGCACTGCCCTGTTATCAGTGCTAACACATGCTGCTATGGGAAGGTTTCTTGCTCTTAAATGAACCATTGCTCAACTCTTCTGGTTTAGTCTCTTGACTATAGGTAAGAATATTTGCATTGATCAAAAAAATGCTTCCTGGTTAGAGTAAGTTTTTACTTTCTATCATTTGAAGTAATGTGCACCATACTCTCAAGTCAAGGTGCTTACGATTTTTAAGTACACTGCCTTTAGGCATGGATGAAGACTGGGATGATATAACAGATATTGTTCATCATTCCCCAAAGTGGTTTGAATTCTTTTAATAGTTTTTACACACACACACAAAAAGAGCTTTTTGGACACACTATAGTTATCTTTTAACAGAGACGATGGAGTCACTCTTCTCAGAAGTACATGATGAAAAGACTAGAGGCAACAGTCACAAGTTACAACAAGGAACATTCCAACTGTGAGAAATGTATTAATTATATTCAATGAGCATGATTAAGCACTGGAACAGGGCCCAAGAGGCTGTGGGATCTCCATTCTTGCACCTTTTTGTAACTGGAATGAAGCAAGGCCCAGAGCATCCTGAACTAACTCCCTGCTTGGAGCAGGAGTCTGGACTGGAGACCTCCAGAGGCCCCTTCCAGCTCTGCTCTCCTGTCAATCTGTAGCTATTGCAGGAACCTTCCTGTACTAATGCCCAGCTAAGCTCCAACAAAAGGAGACATAAAATTTGACTTAGCTCATCAAATGTGACATTAAAAACAGATATGGGCGTTATAGTAAGAATGACACTGGATGTCAACATGAGTTCTTCAATTGCAAGCCTCACCACTTAATAACACTTTGCAAAGTATGTTGTAAGGCAGAAATGTACAGGTACAGCTCAGCCAGAAGTCCAGACTGCCACTGAATACAGAAAGAGTAAGTCCAGAGAGTCCTCCTGAACACATCCAGATCTGTTGTGGTAATAAGGTTTACCATAAACGCTGTTAAGTTGCAGGGCACTTACACAAAACATTGAAAACAGAAGGCCAGTTATATTAACAAGAAAGATTTTTTCAGTTAGTGCAGAAGAACTGTTTCTGGGTAATACTCCAGTGCTACCTTAGTTTGTACAGGGAGGATAAATACAGTAGTCTCACTTTTCTTTAATCTTTTCAATAATACAGACTATTGGAAGCAGTAATTTGCACGTTCGTTATGTGCTTTACAAGCAGTGGCGAAGAAGGGCCTCTGCTATAATCTTCTAAACATGCAGAGGCAAGTACCTTTTACAAGATAAAACAGTACAACAATCACAGAACTGCACAGTAAAAAAAAGTACTCAGTCCAGGGTTCCCTACATTTCTGTATCAGAGTAAGAAAAAACATTACAAAACTGGATTGCCTCCCTATGTCAAACTCCTCATCTTCCTCAGCTAAAAAAGCCTCAGTTTCTCTTTACCATAACATTTACCTTTAATGTCCAGCAGTACGAACACACACGCCTATATGATTTTTTTCTCCTGTTTAGTACAGCAGGCAAGCAGAAAGGGAAACTCTTTGACAATTGTTAGCAGGTTTATCACTGCTTTCCAGTCCAGATGTCATCTCCACAACCCATGCTCTCATTTCTTCCTGTGCAGTTAAATTCTGCTGCCAAGCGATTTCTCATGTTTGTGCATGCTTGATTTTTGCAACCTGAGAAACGCATACATAGTACAGTATGTTCATCCCCTGCTTATTTGCATTGAGAAGGCTAAAGCTTATCACACAACACTGTCTGCTGCCCTCACTTCTAAGATCAAGTCAGTTTTTTGTACCATCTTCATCTGAGTCCACATATGAAGAAAATCTTAGCACAGACAATCCTGGTTTATACTCCTAGAAACACAGTGAAAACACCACAGAACAGCTCCTGCTCTGCACAAACCAAGGCTGGAGATGTGCAGACTGCTCGTCACCCACGTGTAGTGTGCACAAAAGACACACCCAAAAGAAGGGGCAGAGGATCCTGCTAAACAAGCTACCATACCTGTAGCTTTCTGCACCGAGATTTTTCATTGCAACCAGAACAGCAGGTCTTTGGGCCATCAATAAACATTCAATTCAGCTGAACTTTCTCGAGGTCACTGGTATAAAACTGAATCAAAGCAAGCCTTCTTAATTATCAATTCTTCTGCTCCTCGGTGCTATAATTAAGTCTGCATATGTGAAGTCAGAAGAAAAAGTTTGTATACTGGTGGCATGAGAAGTCTGTCGTCTTGTGATGCATCATAAGATGTTTGGATTTACATGATAATCACTTCGTTCTGCTCAGTGTTCTTGTGCCACGTCTCATGGTCTCTCATGACACAGAACTCGGGAGTTGGCTCATGTTTTGCCTGTACCATTGTCTCTAAACTTGCATAAAATTTCCTAGTTTGTAAGGAACAGAGTGATACTGTTAATATATCTACATCTTTTTTTTTTTTTACCAGATATGAAGGGTTCTGTTTTTCTTGTGCGATTCTCAGAACTGGAACTAAAGGTGAAGTAAGTTCAGACAGCAAAAGCTTTGAGGATTTCAACAATCCTCTAATGCCTAAATATCAAACAACATAAAGGACAAGAAAATCAGGAAATTTAACACCAAGGGAATAATTATACCAGTTGAAACAACTCACTCCAATTTCATTATTCCCTCTGCCTGAGTTAATGTAACAATTGGGACACCAACATTACGAGCTATAATTTACTGAGTGATATCCCTTAAAACAAGGCAGATAATACCCAAACTCTTGTACTTTCTTTCTACACTTTGTTCTCTCAGTGTTCTCCAGGCTGACTACTGCTCTGAGCCTATTCAGTCTGTGGTATCGTACATTAATCCATCCTTTGAGTCATTTCCATTGGATCACCTGTCTGTCACTTCTTGTTGCTGCAGGGTTCACCTGGCCGCATGCCTGAGCTGCAAGGCTGGCCTGACACAGGTGCCCAGCGCAGCAGCCCGTCCTCACTGTCCTCAGTGTTTCTGTGCACCCATGTGTGCTGCTATGCACATACCCCAGCTATGACACACTTGGATCCTTTCCATGTCAGCTACAGAAGAATCCTTCTATCATGCAAGGAGAAGACTGGAAAGGCAACATGCTTGCACCTTTTTTTCTTATTTTTTCCTGTGTCATCAATGCATATTGAAAAATAAAAGAAAATACAATTAAAGCAATCTAGTTCTATTTTAGATTACGACTTGGGAGACTTTAAGGAACCAGCCTTTAAACGTTCCATAGGACAGGAGTGCTAATCTTGAAGCTAAAGTTGCATGCAGATTTACAAACAGCATGCAAAGGTTTTGTTGCCTGAAAAACGTATTGATAGTTCTGTGGTGCATGAAGCAAGCTGCTACTGTTAGAGCTCACAGGTGTACAAACTACATAGAAAACGAGTTTTCTCTTTTATTAAAGTCTTATTTATAAGTGTAATTCAGTAATTAAAAATATAGGTCTACCAACAGATGTGGAAGTCTCTGTATTTGTGCTCACATATTCTCTGTTTTCAAGGAAAAGAATATATTGTAGAACTGGACTCTAGCCGACCTATTTTTTTAACTCAATGGCAGAAAATGAAAGTAGGGTCATTCTGCCAGATCTAGATTTGTTGGTGACCTTACAAGCAGGCTGTGTTAAGACCCAGCAATGAACAGCACAATTAAAGCAGTCGGCTTGTTGTATTTTGATAGTGAAATACATGGGCGTGGAGACAAACTGGCAAGATATGCCTAGTTTGTATCCAGCCTCTTTCAGAAAATCTTACCTTGCAACCAAAGCTCTGAGTTCTGCTTTTTGTGTGCACCAAGATTAATATAAATGTGCACCTACAGCTTAATAAAGCCTTTTGTTGTTACGGCGGTTGCATGTTTGTCCATCCTATTGGTACTGTGTGGGACTGCCTGAACAATAGCAAACTTCAAGTGAATAAGCTCATGTTCTTGGCCTACCTATCACCTGTGTGTGAGGGAATACTGAAGCACCCTTCCAGGTCTTTCTGAATCTATTTCATAAACACTAAATCTTAGCTCCTCAGAAACCCTACCTAGCTACCAGAAAACAGACCGTGCTGACAGTGAGGCCTGGTAGATCTTCCCTGGACTTCTTCCATTCCTTCTCACCCTGTCCTCCTCATTAGATCTATGCTGTTAAGCCAGAACTCCAAAGTTTGGGAAATTATAAACCTGCTATCCCATACCTTTCCAAACAAAAACAGTTTTAAAATTGCAGCAAAAAAACCCCCACAAAGTGCTAGCTTTGAGTACTGAGACCCAAAGAAGCTGATGTTTCTCATTTCTTAGGAATGCTTTTAATAAAGTTTTGACCTAGGGATGCCAGCATTGCTGCCACTTCTGTAACTCTGTTGGTCATTTATTCGCAAACAAGTCTGGACGAGGTTTAGACTTGCCCTATCATTCCTTTCACCATGGTGCTACTGTGTGCGCTGCAGAGGGAAGTCACTCTGCCGTGAAGCCTTTGTGCGCACACAGAGCAGAAGGAAACAGGCAGGACTGCCGGGAAAACATGAACACAATGCCCTGTGCAAGGTGGGGAAGTGACGCTAACAGGTAAAATGACCCTTGTGATGTCTTGCTTGAAAACCCTAAAAAATAGCTTCAAGCTTAAAAGATTCAAGATAGATGTATTCAAACACTCCAGCAAAACCTGGAAGAGAAATCTAACAGCCACCATATGCTGAGAAGACAACTTAGCAGGTACAGAAGCCAGCTACCTCCACCGACAGACGCTCGACTACAGGCATACTGAACACTAGTCTTTAAGCCTTCAGCTTTTCAAAACTGCTCTTCAGAGGCTTTTGTGTGTTCAGCAGAAACACAACGTTTGTTCTCCTCTAGCAGCACAAAAAAGTATCTTCCTCAGAAGTAGATCTTTTTTTATATTCTTATTTTTCCCTAAAGCACTTTCATGTAACTGCACTTTTACACTAGACAATCCCAATCTCAGATTTAAGCTGTTCTAACCCAACACAACCCACAGTGGTGTAAGGTAGGCTGTCTTATCACTGAGTAGCACCTGACATGGTTACAATTCATCTCCAGTTCCCATCATGGCCATTGCTGCGTCCTCCACCGCCTGCCCGGCCACCTTCAGTGTATGCCGAGAGTCACATGCCTTTGGAAAAATGCTAACAAAAACTGCTCTTCAATGAAAGATACCCCATGAAAGCAATCTGTTCAAGAGATCAGTTCTCCAAGGGCACATACTGTTTGAGAAAACCCAGCAGTTTGAGAAAACTACAGTATACAAGAAGGAACTGCTTGTATACTGTAGTTCCTGGTTTGTTACAAAACATAAATGTAGTCTTCCATCTTTCACAGAGGCATCTTACATGCCATGTTACAAAATGTCTGCAACTTGAGGTATGTGTGGGTAGAGCTTAATTGTACACTTAAAAATTGGAAAAAAGGCCACACATCACTTCGGGTGTTCAATGCATCCTCTCTGCTTTAAGTTGTGCACCAGATACCACTTGAGTATAAACAAAGCTGTGGTATACATGAAAACCTTCTTGACAATCAAGCCAGTCGAACTTCTAATTCTGACTTGTTCATTTTCAAAGATGAAGACAGAATGGGGATATACCTGCTTGCAGGTCAAGGCAAACAGATGGAGGAAAATGAACTGTTTAACCTAAAGATGAAAATAAATGGCTATAAACCAGGTGTGAGCACATTTAGGATTGAAATTGTAACTCTTAGAGCTGTCAGGTTCTGGAACAACCTTACAATCACTACAGCACAGGAAGAAAAGACCCACCTCCACACAAAGGGATTATGTGATCCATGATTGTGCAAGCAGGGCAGCAGGCCTGGTGACCCAAGAGGTCCCTCCAGCCCTGCACTCCTGGTGAAGGCTATCCCAACAGTTTCTTTGAGGTCTCCGTATGTTTTGCAACATGCTTTTGCATGATACCCATGCCCTTGGCACTCTGCTGAATTCTCTCCTGTCTTTCAAAGATTTCAGGTAATGCTGGGAGCAATGACGACTGTTGAGCTGTGCAGTGGAGCAACACAAGCGGTGACCAGGGGACTCACGATACACAATCAGCTCTAAGGGAGGATTCATTTCTCAGGTGGGTGGTAAAGCTACAAAGAGTGAGGGAGGCCTGACCCCTTTTCTGAGGGTGACCCAAGGGCCACCATTGCCTCCCAATGCTCAAGTGCAGAGCTCTTTGTAGCCTGCTGGCACAGCCCGGCCTTGGGCTTGGGGAATCGACAGCCATTTCATGGAGCTGGGACAATGACACAGGGGTGTACCAGTAAGCTATTCAAGCTATGAGAAGCCTCCTGGGAGCCTGCTTCTGAAGCAAATAACTGAACCGAGGTGTGGCCTCGCCTCACCCCTGCTCAGGCACTGTGTCACCACATTTTGGTGTTGAGGTTGTCCCCGGTCAATATTTCAGCAGGGCAGGGAGGACAGACCAAATACAATAGCAGACCTTTTCATCAGGTTGACAGATCAAATGTGCCCATTCCTGATTCAATGCAAAGCAAAAGAAAAGCACACCTGCAGCATTAACTCTAGACATGAATATAGTTCTGAGAGCAAATCTCAGACCCTGACTCTACTGACTACAGACTGCTGCTTATCCAGAGATTATTCTAGATACAACAGAACAGCTCCAGTGATTTATGTTGTTCCACCTAATTAACCAACAAACAAAGGCAGAAAAGGTCTGTCTTTTCAGACTGAAAGCAATGCGTTTAATTCAGTAGAAATGAAAGCTGATATTGTTTTAACTTTGGCAGATGCTCTATGGAAATTGCTAGCAATTAAATGCGTTACATTCACAATTTTCAAACTACTTGTTTTGATTTGACTTTGACTAGCTCTGTATTGAGAAATTTTGGTTTTAGTTATTTCTGAGTTTACACATCATCTGTCAAGAGTGTGAAAATACATCTTTATTCACAGTACAATAGCTGACTATAAAACAGAAAGAGCAAACCCTTCCACAACTACTACTATTTCACAGCAATACTGTAGCATGTGATTGGGTTTAATACTCAGCCTACCTTCAGAATGTCATTTTTACATTCTGATCTGTAATTGGTGCAAATAAAGTAAAGCTTAAAGGTTGCCCTGTGAACTTTACCAGTACAGGTAGGATTTCTAATACTTGTTTCATTGCACAGTTGAGCACAGTAGTTACACTGCTCTTCTACTCTCTGGCTGCTCTGTGGAAATAGAGCCCAGCCACCTCCCGCTACTACCTGCGCCAACTTTGCTCGACCCTACGGCTCCACCTCAACCAGGCTGGCTGCCCATACAGTGTTTGGGTCACTGCAGAGCCACATCTCTTTCTAGTAGCCACAGTGCCAGGTAAAGGCCCCAGCAAGCATGCTGGCACGTGACAAATGGGCAGGCTCAGCCAGCTCTCTTCAGCTCTACATTAGACTCTTCTTGCAGCCTCTAGATCTCAGTGTGTTTCTGCGTTTGAATTAAGTGGCTGGTTTATTGCTTCCATGGATTGAGAACTGTCAGCCTTAGAGACTAGATGGGTCTGCAGACTGACTGCAGAGACCACCATCAGCACATGCACCTCAACACGGGTATCTGGGGACTTCGGAAGGTCACCTTCTGCCTGGAAGAAGGCCATAATTTTTATGTATTTCAGGACACTTAACATCTGTGGGAGTGTTCATACTGCCCACCTTGGCTGTTTGTGGCCCGTGCAATTCCAAACACAGCATAACGTTTAACAATCAGTGAGGTAAACCATAAATATATATCCCATAGCCATCTCTAAGGGTTGTTTGAGTCAATCCACTTTCTGCCCCACCTACAGACTCCTGTGAACACCTCTACACAGCCAGAGGGATGTATTTTAAGGTCACACCCAAATTATGAGGCTTCACCTGGCATGCACACACCATCATTAAACCTGCCCATGAAACTTCATAGGCAAAATAAAAAGGCGTAATTACATTTTCCCCATTCAGTGAAGAAATAATAATCCCTTTGATGGATGAATTCAGGCCATCAGGCTTTCTCTTGAATCCCACTCAGCAAGATCTATTTTCTAAAAATCAAGATGCTTATCTTCCTAATGAAGTCATGAGCATCACCTGACATATTGATACGTATTTTACAAAATTATCTTCTCTTTAAAACAGTAAAGCTTTCAACAAAAATAGTGAAGACTGAGACCCCACTGGAAAGACCACTGGTTTGCTTTTAGCATCCAAAAAACAAACAAACCCTAACAAACACTGAACAGCTCCATGAATGGAACTCCTTAGTGCTGTGCTTTTGTTTCCCCTGCTTTCCCTCTGAGACCAATCTGATTTCAATAAAAGCTGTGTGCATTCCTTTCTACTTTCGAATTTGGCTGTGCTGAAACATCGCACAGGTTTTATATAGAGTGTTTGGTACATTTCAGAGTACATTTCTTTCTGACTAGTTTCTGTATAACACAGTGCCTCATTCTGCTGGGTCTTCTTCCAACAGGAACATGGCAGTGGGACCTGGAAAGTACATCTTCTGCCAGCTAGCAATATAAAAGATCTTGTCCCCAGACACCTACTTATCTATTTAATTAAACACATCCTTGTTCTGATTTATGTGGTGGTGTCATGTCTTACATGATGTTCAAGACAGAAATAGAATATGAAGTGTAAGTGGAAAACCAAAATATACACAAACCCCTGAGGTAAAAAGTGAAGAGTCATCTTGTGCTGCCATTCATCTCATTTTTAAATGGACACGGAAACAGCATTGTGAAAGGAGACAGATTATGACTAACATACTTAGCAAAAGTCAAGGAAGGTCTTGCTCCTCTAAATATCCACTTGGGACTCATCAGTACAACATTCTTCTAATCATTGTAGGAAAGTCAAACTCAAGATGGGAAACAACCTTGAGAGAAACAAGACAGCAAAAGAAAAGCCATGACAATGGAAGTAAGAGAAAGGTACCAGGCACCTGTGAAGCGAGAGATGCTAGTAAATCAAGGGGTGAAGAGTGCATTAACTGAAAGTGGGTATAAGATGAACATAGAGATCTTCATTTCTTTTAAGCAATATTGGCCAGAAACAACAACTACAGCATCTAAGAATTGAGACAGAACCCTTGTCTAAGAGAATGATGTTGCAGCAGCCTTCAGTCTTGACCTGCTTAGTCTGCTGAACAACCCTTTATTAACAAGGTTTTAAATCTATGTAAGCAAATAGAATACAGTTTTTCCTCACTGGTAGATCCACAGCATAATCAACACTGTTTGGGTGCTTATGATAGAAGTCTTTCCAGAGACCACAAATAAGGAATACACCACTGCACAGGTAGCGTCTTGTCTACTGATAGTATGTGGTTTTTATCTTAAATGATACTAACAGACCGTGTTCCTTCCCGAATGAGCATACTAACAAGAAATTGATCACCCCCTAAGAGTTTTCATGGTATTACTGTGTTTCACCTTGAGTTAATGTTGATGGCTATCAGCAGAATAATTCCTGGTTTCCTGGCTGGGCAGACAGCTGACCTGGTAACATCCATGTCAGCTGACATGATAAAATCTGTACACATCTTTATTCAGCATAGAGGATGAATCTTCCCCCAGGTATCCCAACAGTCTATTCTCCAACTTTATTCTACAAGTTCACAAAGGGATGCAGAGAATAGCAAGAGTTCTTTCTTTCAGTGTCTTTGAAGGCAAGGTCAAGTCCCTACATCTTACACTGAATAAACCCACATCAGCTTCTGGTGCACATATTTTCCATATACCTTTGTTTCCACTCCCACTTTGATTTTACCAGCTGTAGCAAGTACCTATACCTCAGCTGCACTCCTTAGCATGGCATTTAATTTGTCACACACTCCCTTACAAAAAAAAGTAGCCGGACTCTCTCTCCAGTAAACTGCAATTCACGGTTCGCCCCTCACTGAAACTCACGCCCAGCACTCCCCCACCATTTGCGTGCCTATCCATCCCTGCAGCCACCTGCCATCTCAGGCCTGGCAGTCCAGCCTCACAGCCATTTTCCTGAACTACCCTACCCTGCCTGGACAGTAAAGCCTTCAAAATCAACACCAGAGAGCAGGTCTGGATGGAAGAATCACTACAGACTACTTTATTTGACAGAAAAAACATCTGCTCAGGTAGGCAAGAAGGCTTATTTTACATAGTTAACATACCAGCACTGTACATACAGAGTCTGAAAGTAAGTGAAAAGAAAGTGCTACTTTTTCTTTTTTCATGGAGATTAGCCAACTATAGCTGTTTACTTCCAAAGTTCCTAAAGAAAACTCTAAGAAAATCTAGTGTGTATTTTACAGCTATTAGGGGGTTTCTTCACAGCCCTGTATAAAGTCAGAAGATACTTCTAAGATTCTCTGCTGCAATAATTACTGATCATTTACATCTTATTCCCAAGTGTCAGGAAAAAACAGACCTTCCTGCACCATGTGAGCAAAGTATTTCTGCCAAGAAATTAACAGAGAAGTTGAACTGCAGGTTTCTCGGTGGCAGCATTCTGTGCGTAGGAGCAAGCCCTGGGTACGTCTGCTGAGGAAAGGACAGCGGTGCAATATTCTTCCTAGAGATGTCCAAATAAGGAGCTGACCTCTGAAATCCAATACTCAATACTACAGGCAACCCATGGTACTGAAAGCTGTCTGATAGCTGGCACATAACCTCCCGGGTATAAGCTGAACCGTACAGAGAGAAAAAAAACCACCCGTGAGAAGGACAGCCTGGCTTATTAAAACTCTAGTTTGACTCAAGCGGAAAAACGTTTAACGCTGGCGAAAACTTCACAAACCAAAATCTGCACTGCATTATATGTAAGTGTATTTTCCTTCCACTGGGGGGGGTCAGCTGCCAAAACCAATCAAACGTTACTATAGTATACGCAAACTCCCCTTAGAGTACATTAAAAAAAACAAAACAGTTCTCTGTGGAGACAGCGAACTTTCTGCTGGGTTGGCCCAGCCTCCCAGTCCCTCAGGCCGAGCCCCGTTCTCCCGCCCCGTCCCGCTCCCCCGCTGCCAGGCGCAGTGCCCGGGCCCCGCGGCCGGAGCGTCCCGGGCCGGCGGGGGCGAGGGAGCGGGGCCGGGCCCGCGGCTGCCCGGGGAGAGCGGCAGCCGGCGAGGGAGCCAGCCCGCCAGCCCCGAGAGCTTGTTTAGTAGTAAACAAACCCCTCGATTTTCATTTTTTCCCCTCTTTTTCCGCGGTTTGTCCCTCCCCTGACTGGCGCGGCCACCCCCTTCCCCCGCGGCAGCCCCGGCCCCCGCCCCGCTCCCCCCCGCGCCCCGGGCCCGGCCGGGGCTACTCACGGGCGCGGGGCCGGCGGGCAGCGCTCCGCGCGGGCTGCGACCTTCTGGCGGCGGCGGCTGCCTCTCGCCCTCCTGCAGAAATGATGTCAGAAGCGAACGGGGTGTGGAAAGACAGTAATTTTTCAAAAGTGCCCCTCCACCGCCTGCGAAGGCAGAGAGGTGTGTGTGTGTGTGTGAGTGTGTGCGCGGGGAGGGAGGGACGTGGCGAGCACGGGAGCAGCTTTTCCCCGCCCGTTCCCACTTGGCGGCGGGCGGGCATCCAGGCGCGCCGCCGCCCGGCCCTCCCCGGGGGCGCTCGGCCCGCCGCCCCCCTGCCGCCGGGGCCGCTGCCGCCAGCGCTGGGCCCGGCGGCGGCTCCGGGCTGCGGCGCCTGGGCGGGGCGGGCTGAGCCCCGGCCGCACGGGATGCCCGCGGGCGGGCGCCGGTCCCACTCCCCGGGCGGCCCCCGCCCTCCGTCCCGCCGGCGGGAACGGGCCGGGAGCGAGCCCTGCCAGAGAGTGACCGCTCCCTGCTCCGCAGGAGCCGCGAGGGGCGAGGTGCCCCGCCAGCCTCCTGTCACCCCGGGCGCGGGAAGGGGCTGGAGCGACCGTGCCCACCCGGCGACAGGGCGAGGGCTTTACCCGCGGGTGGGATTTCAGGGCGGAGCCCCAACGGGAGCCGTCTGTGGGGAAGGGAGCCCTGGTCCCTAGCGCGGCCGGCGGCCGAGCCCCGCGGGGACCCTGTCCCGGCATCGCAGGCCCGGAAAGGCCGGGCGGGATGACGGCGGCGCGTTGTGCCGTGCGGGCGGGGGGCGGCGGAGGAACTGCGCCATTTCGGGCCGGCGGTCCGGCTCCCGCCGCCGGAGATTGAGCAACCCCGCCCGCCGCGGGCGACAACGCGCCTCTCCGCGCCGCCTCCCGCGCCTCAGCGCCGGTGGTCGGCGGGGCAGCGGCGGGTTCCTACCGCCTCGGCGGGACGGTGCGGGCTGCTCCCGCCCCGGCGGCGACGCTGAGGGACGAGCCCGGGGGTGCCATGTTGAGGCAGAGCCTCCTTGGCGGGGAGCGTGGCGCCGCTGGGGCTGGGCTCACAAGGCTCTTGTCTTTCTCGTCAGGGGGAGAAACCTGCGTGTGGAGAGCTGAGGAAATCCGTGTTTATAGAGCCAGCTCCGGGCGGCTGAGGTGAGCCTCGGGGTACTTGCTCGCACCTCACGGACCCCTTCTCCTGGGGAGGTTCGCCAGCCACCATCACTGCTACCAGGCATCAGTAATAAGCTGTGTCCATTTTTCGCATAGTTTTCACAAAATACATGACAAAATAGTTGAAATAATGACCATCACCAACGGGGCGATGCTCTTTACTCCTACTCACAAGCAGAATGAAGACTGTAATTCAGCTTTTTGGCTGCCTTGCAGGTTTTGTGTTGGTGTAGCCTCTTTGCTTGCTCAGAGGGCCAAAAGGTCTCACCTGCTGTGCAGGATTTGCTCTTCCCACTGTGTGAAGTTGGCAAGGAACTCTGGCTATTCTGGTGTGACTGTCAAGCTGTCTGTTTTATGTTTTTTGTTTTCTTTTGTGTCTTACCTTCTGTTACAGTTCTGCACAAGATGCTGTTAACATTTGTTTTGGATGTTACTGAGAAATCAACCAGATTGGATTTGGACCATGCATGCAAGTTTATGGCAGTGTTTCCCAATCCCAGAGATTACCTTCATTCTAAGACCTGTAGTGAATTCCAGCAACACCCTATTCATAAAGTCTTTACACAAATAGCAACTATTATGTTGAGCAAAACACTGTATTGGTTACTGCTCAAAAACTAGTTGCATGACCTCCCTTAATTGCACCTTCACCCCTTTGGAAATGCAGCATTAGTGGCCATGTACAGCTGTTGGGAATCTCAAGCATTGCTAAAAAGCAAAATTATAGAAACACTGAAAGAGTTGCTTTGGAAGTCTAAGCATCACCAAACACTACAAACAATTCAACTGGAGTAACTGGCATTTGGTGGCAGGGTAGGATTACCATGACACTCTTACAGTGTCATGTTCACTCTGCTTGATATTAGCTTTAGCTCTGCTACAACTGCCAAATGTAAAAAAAATCCTATGTTCATAAATCACTTTGGAATCATACACAAGACTATCCAGTGGCATTAACAGTACCCACTGCTCACTAAAACTTTAGGTTTCTATATATTCATATATCCCAGGTTTCTGGGTAGGAGGGACTGGCAAAGACCTTGAGTGGCTGCTTCCTTTGTACATCAGCTATTTTCTGGTAATTGCCTTGTGGTTAGGCTGGAATAGGAATTCAAAGTGGCTTTCAGGGGAGATGCTTATAGCTTTGGGGCTGAAGGAGCAGAAGCGAGAAGCTTGGGAGTATCGGTGGAGGAGGCAGCCGTGCTTGGCAATTCCCAGGGATTTCAGGAAAGAAAGTGGTACCTCAAGCTGAGGCAGCCTCTTTAAGGGTAAGCAGCCTGACTTCTACTCGGCTGAAGCATTAGAGCTGAAGTCACTTAAAACATTCCCCTCAGAAGGAGCCACGTTTGCCAGTGGAATTGTGGTATGAAACAGAACACTTGATTTTTAAACAAAAGATGTTGCTGCTTACAACTTAAGTGACTAGAAAGAGGAAAATTGACTGTTCTGCTTTATCATTTACAGCATTAAAGGCACTGCTTGCTAATAAGTGTATAATATTGTCCCTGTAAGAAAACATTTACTGGTAAAAATAGTCTCCTTTCTTCTCCCTCAATTTCTCTTACTTGTGTTTTTACTTGTTGTATAGTTGTCATCCTTATTTTTTCTTAGCTAGAAGCTAAGAATAAATATTTTTAAAGCAATATCAACATGCTGCCAGATGACTTCAGGCTTTTCCTGGAAACAAATTATCCAGGTTCTCCTTTTCAGACTTGAGTTGCATTGATGTGCTTTGAGTGAGTTGTTTGGTTTTTTTTTTTTTTTTTTTAATGCCGTGCTAAGTGTCTGGTGTTGACTTTTTTTCCTGCCTCCATGTTCACTCATTTGCATGAAGGATGACAGTGTGGAGGAAAAGGTGGCATATCCAAGTAACTCCTTCTACCCTGACAAGCTTATCTTGAGAGATAAGCAAAGTTACCAAGTTACTGTCAACAGAATTCGTAGTGGGCAAACACAAGATAACCGTTCCATGCCAGTTCCTCCTTCTCGTTTTGCCGTATCCTAGACTGAAACCAGACAGAATTCATGAATGAACAGATGTTATACAGTGGACACTATTTGCCTGTAAATTAAAGCCTTTGTCCAGCAGTTATAATTCCCTTTTATAGATGAGGAGCTTTCAGAGCAAGGTCTGAAAGTGCAGGCCAAGTAGCCATCATGATCAAGAGTGACTGTAGTGTGGAAATACAGGCTCAAATGTTGATCTTAACTTACACATGTGTGTGCATTGAGTGCTGAAGGTTCCATGTGAAACAGCCTACAGACAATCTGCAGATACATAAAATGAGACAGTGGTATAAGTGTTGGTCTCATTAATTTGTAATATAAGGAGTGGAATAATAAGTTATTTCTGTTACATTTAGTGATTACATAGCTACATTTTATGCCTTATCATGTCTATCAACATTAGCAAGTTCAGTATTTACACAGCTAGAAGGGGTCAGGGCATGCTTTCTGCTGTGCAACAAGAGGTTGAAGTTAAAAACACAGGCTAACAAGATCTTTGGATTTATCTGAACAGGAATAGGAGGGAACCTGCAAGAAAGGAACCTCAGGATTGCTGGTGACTCCAAGAAGGCTATTGCTTAACGGTAAGAGGTTTCATCAATGAGTTCAAATGTATAGCAGTGCTGCCATTTTTATTCTTTAATAAATTGTATGTATGCTGTAAGCAAGACTGAAAGTTGGAGCCTTGATTTTGCTCTTTGCCACTGATCAGGAAATTAGGCTTGCAAGCTGAAAGCCCCAAAACTATGTACTTATGAAAAAAAACCAGGACTACTTGTAGACACAACTGATTTCAGTCTAGGGATCTGAACAAGGGTACAGAAGCCTTAATTTAATGTTCAGATAGGAAGTTGAAGACTTAACTTCCAAAAGGCCTTTCAGATACAATATATCATTAGGAAAATAAGTGTGACTAGAAGTGTAAATTGCTCAGTTTTCCATTGTAATGCAATACCAGTGTTATTTTTGCTTTAAAAATAGCTTATCTTTTTCATTGGTTTATGGAGAAGTTTCCTTAATGATTTAAGTGCAGTATGAAAGACAAATAATATACTTTCCATCATACGTATGAACAGTATTATTTTTTTCATTTTCACCCGTTAGGGTTTTTTTAAGTGTTTGCTCATACAGAATGATAGAAAAGTCTACGTTGGAAGATACCTCTGGAGATTACCTGGGCCAACCTTCTATTGAAAGCAGGGCCTTAGATTAGGTTATCCAAGAGCCTTGAGTAAGGTAGACTCCACCACTTCTTTCGGTAACCCCACAGTTGTTTGTCATAGTGAAGATTTTTTTTTAATATTCAGATGGTATTTCCCATGAAGCAACTTGTGTCTGTCGCTTCTTGTCCTGTCACCATGCATCCTTGTGAAGGGAGTGCCTCTGTCTTCTCTGTCACTATCTTTTAGGTATTGGAAGACTGTGATTAGGTGCTCCCTGAAACTCCTATTCCCTAGGCTGAACAAACCAAATTATTTCAAGCTTTCGTCAGAAGTCGTGTTCTCTTGTTGACGCGGAAGTAACGGACACTGCTGACGACCAATATGATCAAGCAAATGCCAATTTATTGTTGATACATCCCGGTTAACATAGCCCTTCTAATTCCGTATCATGCGCAAGCTCTCTACTAATTGGTTAACTATATCATGCACGCGCTCCTAGCTAAAATATGATTCGTTAAGTCTCTATGTTCACGCGCACGGCTCTCTCCACCTGCACCCTGCTTCACGTTCAGCCCCCAGTCACGTATGCCAGCTGTTTTCCTTCTTCTCAAGGTTGCTTTGTTTACTTTCTCACAGGAAGCTTCATTACTTTCTCACAGGCAGCCTCATTATTTTCTCACAGGTGGCTTCAGTACTTTCTTACAGGCAGCTTCAGTACTTTCTCACAAGCGGCTTCAGTGATGTCCTTGAGGCCTGCTGCTCACAAACATAACAATTCCATTCGGTCTGGATTGTTCACTAAGTGCCCCTGGTACTCCAGGTATCCAACAAATCCCCCTTTTTGTTTTGAACAATCCAGACCCACTTTCATCATACGTTCCATAGCTTTCACAAAGCATTTTAAAATATACCCCAAAATCATCAGTGTCAACAGCAAACCTGTCAATAATACCAACCCATAAACTATCAAATCTTTTAGCCAGCCTGTGACCCCCAAGGATTTCAACCAGTCTGTTAACCTGCTTTCCACTTGTATTGCATGCATGTTGAATCATAACTCTGCCAACTGATAGCGTATCGACTTAGAGTGATCAGAAACATTCATGCAGCACATACCTTCAAAATCTTCACATCCATGTCCATGCGCTAATAACAAAAAATCAATGGCTGCTAGATTCTGCAAAAATATCATGACGCATGCTATCCATGTCTTCTAATAATCCTGATAACATGCTAGAAGTTAAATTCATTTGCTTTTGTGCCCAACAAGCTAATTTATTTAAGTTAGCTAAAGTTTTTGCAGTTGCTGCCCAAGGAACAAATAAAGATAATGCTATCCGCTCAGCTGCCCCCAACAGGGTTAAATTGCTGTCACAATGGGGAGTCAATACTTTTAGCGATCTTCTTGCTCGCGTATGATACCATAATGTTCTCATAGGTGGAGCAAACACTATCAATTTTCCAAAATAACATGGTCCTCCTATGGCTCTTTTTGGTACTCCTGACCTTATTTTACTACAATATCAACTAGGTTCATGTAGGCCTCTACTGAATCTCCCCTTTTTTTTTTTTTTTCTTTTTTTCTTTTTTCTTTTTTTTTTTCTTTTTTTGATTAGCCAGATTGTCTGTATTGAGTTGTTAATCATTTTTTGCAAGCATGGTATGTTATGCCTAGTATGATGCCTAGTATCACAATTCCGATTTTAACCAAGGACAGCAACCACCCAGTTATGCCACACACAAGCTTAGTTAATAAAATTACTGATCACACGTTATACATA
Organism: Chlamydotis macqueenii; assembly: GCF_036417535.1. NCBI lineage: Eukaryota > Metazoa > Chordata > Aves > Otidiformes > Otididae > Chlamydotis > Chlamydotis macqueenii. The sequence continues at coordinate 18,012,617 of NC_141570.1, forward strand.
TTCATGATTACGAAGCAAAGCTAAGTTTCACTACCTTCTAGTAATTTTCTACTATAACATTCTTCTACTATTATGGATATAACAACTCCAGTAACTTTCTTATCTATAAGAGCAATTACTAGTTTTCTGCAGGCCTCTGTTGAAACAAGCCATAAATTCTGCTAACAATGTTTTGTATCTTAAAGCTTCCCTTCTCATTCCATGGCTTTCTTCCTGAGAGCATGATTGCATTCCTCCCCCAAGGTCGGTGTGCTTTCACTGATACCGTACTGGCTCAGCAAAATACCACATCTCCCCCTTCTTTGTTTATGAGAAGAGGCTTGTTCCAACGCTTTATCTATTAAAGTCTGCACACATTTTAAGACACAGAATATAGATCAAAATACATATATAAAAGGAATGAATAAGCATCCTACAGCTATTAGTAACAAGCTTATATCAAGTCACCAAAAGATTTCTGAATATATCAAAACCATCACTTTGTTGCTGTTTTTGTACTCCTTTTTGCAAGTTTTGAATACTTTTGTGAATGGATTCCGAATGATCAGACAGATTCATGCAGCAAAGCCCATCAAAATCCTGACAATCATGATTTTGTGCTAATAATAAAAAAAAAATCTATTGCTGATCTATTCTGTTACTAACCCAACTATGCGAAAGACACCGCTGAGCAAGAGGATGTTTATCAGCCGGGTCAGAGCAGAGAAGGGAGACAGGCGCAGCACCTTCAGGGCGTCCCCTGTTGTAAATAAAGTGTGCTCTGGGTCCTCTCCCCTTCCCCGCCCCGACTCACCCCCGTTTTATCCTCAGCAGATTCAGTGAAAGAGTAGCCACTAGACGTTGCTGCACGCGTGGCCAACGCATACAACGAGGCCTGACCAGACGTTGCTGCATGTGTGGCCAGCACATGCAACAAAGCCTGTCAAAATATGTGCTCTGCAGGCTAACAGCAGTTCTGTTTTGTAAAGTAGCATAGTATATAGAATCTACACCAGTTAACAGCGTTGATAGTGCTGATGCAGTTGTATTTATTTGCTTAGCAAGCCAACAGTCCGATTTATTTAGCGTAGTTAACACCTAGGCACTTGCCACACCAGGTGTAAAGACTGAAGCAGCAGTAATTTTACTTAGTTTCCAAAACTCTGTATTGTCTTGGCAATCAGATTCAATGCTATGTATGCTTCGTTTAGGTCTTTTATGCTGTCTGGATTTTGATATGTGCTCGCATGATTACGTCAAGCTGTGTCGTTGCAATGTATAGATCTTAAAGCATTTACAATCATTACCCCTCTAGAAACATTAGCCCTTGAATAGTTAAAAAAAAATAGACAGATGGACTTTACTGATCTCAAAAAGTTCCATCTTTTGTAGTTTTAGCACTCAGCACTCGTGGTTGCTGCTGTTTTACACAGAGTTGCCGTCCTACCGGTATCTGGCAGGTCAACCAAACATGTTCTGAAATACCCGCAGACGATACAGACAGGGATCCACTTGTTTACTGCTCCTGTAAAGACATGAGCATATCCCTTCCCCCATGTTATAAGAGGGAACGGTCCTTCCACTTATACAAAGCTCGACTCAGACAGGAGTATCTGTTAACCATGTCAGGGGCGGGGGGGTGGGGGCGCCTGGCGGCGGCTGTGGCCCCGGGCATATAGGAGGAAAGAAAACTAAAACCCGAGGTTTAAGACAAGAATAGGGAGGGATCCTTAAAGCCACCGCTACAAGCAAAACAGACCATCACTAAAACCAAAGCAGGATAATGAAAAAAGGAACAAGACAACCTCCCCCCACCCCTCCCTCTTTCCTGGCTTAACACCATCTCCACCTCCCTCCCCTGCCCCCAGAGTGGGACAGGGATGGGGGGCGGGAAGAGGGAGTTAATCACGCACCGCTTTATTGATATCAACAGTTTAACTGCTGCACCTACAGCAGCAGCCATGACTGTAGCCTTTTCTTGTTCTAACATTCGCTCGGCAGCTTCCAGCAGTTGCCCTGTACTAGATCCTTTTGGCAGCACACTAAGGGCTCTCTTAGTTTTTTCATTAGCATTATTAAAGGCAAGCATGTCTAAAAACTTTGCTTTCATGTCATCATCCAGATCAGGGTGAGCCATAATTGTGGTGTGCAACCGATCGATAAATTTCCCATATGGTTCTGTGGGACCTTGCCTTACTGACGTAAAGGCAGGTCCGGACTTTTCATTGTACACCCTAGCAAGCGCTCTATAAGCCAAATCTTGGCCCAGTTGTAACACTTCAGTAGCAAATTACGCTTGCCAATCAGATCTTGTGTAGGGTCCCGCTCCCATCAGCATTTGAGTTTGCACCCCAAATAATGGATCACCCTGTTGTCGAGGCGTTGCAGGTGCCCTATCACAAGCAGTCTGCCAGTGCTGAAAAAACTGCAGCTGCTGTGACGGTAGCAAAAGCATCTGGACAATCATTCTAATATCATAAGGAGTTAAAAACTGTGACAAAAAAAATATGCTGCAACACAGATTGAGTATATGATGATTTTAGCCCATACTGAGTAACTGCATTTTTAGCTTCCTTCAATATTTTCCAGTCTAATGCTTGCCACACACTTCTCCCAGTATTATTGGTCACAACTGGAAATGCCATGGGAAAAGGCTCTCCTTCTATCAAAGCATCTTGAATCACCTCTTTCCACCGCACTATTGGATTCAAATCCCCAGCCCCTCCCGCCAGCGTCCCTTGGAAAGGTGCAAAAAGACTGATCTCACCCGATGTTCCATTTGGAACGAATAGGTTGGACGCTGGCAGGTCTCGATGTGGCACAGGCGAAGGAGTTTACAAGTTTCCCAGCGACGCTTCTAGGCGAATCTCTAGGGCTTCTAGCCTTTTTAGTGTCTCTTGCAGCTGTGCATCCTTCAAGCCGGATGAATGTTCATCCCCCTCTTCCTCATGCCGTGGTGGCAGGGAAGAAGGTGGTAACGGGGGATAAACCGGAGCTGTTGGCGCCAGTGAAAAGACTCGTGACTCTGAGCCTGCACTGGCGCAGCGTGGCGGGGTGCCTGGCGGTGGTACGTCTGATGGTGGTGAAAAGCCTTTGGCAGTTTTTCCCTCTGGTGCCCGCATATCTATAGTTATAGGGGCTGTGGCTGCATTTCCTGGAGTCCTTGCTGGGGCTCGAGCCCCCCCACCCTCAGCACGGGCTGGGGCGGCGGCAGGGCTCGTTAAACCCGAGAACAGCATGCTAGCAGCGGAGGTGGACCCTTTGGCTGGAGTTAAGGCCGCAAGAGCAGATGCAGCAACTGAACGCTCGGCTTTCATGCTTATCAATGTTTCGTTAATTAGCCTCCACACGGTGGAGAGTTTGCTCGCCTCCTTTGATCCTTTACTTTTTTCATCCCACAGCTCTTTTCCTATCTTTTCCAATGTCGGGAGTTCAAAAGCAGCATCAACTGTGGAGATTAATTCCCTTTTCTTTGTCCACTGCAGCAAAGCTTCTAGGATGGCCTAGTCATAAATCAGTCCTCTCATAGAGAGCATATGTTGGAGGAGCTTAACCACTGCTGACTCCTCTTTGGTCAGTGTGGACCCCATCTCCTCCCCGGCCGCTCGCCTGGCCAAGACGAGATTCCCTCCGTACCTTTTGTACCTTTTTGCGCTATAGCGACTTCCCGAGTGCCGGGGCAGCACTCGCCTTCGACCGGCTTCCGCCCCCTCTTCTTTTCCTATTTCGGTTCCGTCGGGATGTCCAACGCCGATCTGAGGGTCCCTGTTCGGGCGCCACCTGCTGACGCGGAAGTAACGGACACTGCTGACGACCAATATGATCAAGCAAATGCCAATTTATTGTTGATACATCCCGGTTAATATAGCCCTTCTAATTCCGTATCATGCGCAAGCTGTCTACTAATTGGTTAACTATATCATGCACGCGCTCCTAGCTAAAATATGATTCGTTAAGTCTCTATGTTCACGCGCACGGCTCTCTCCACCTGCACCCTGCTTCACGTTCAGCCCCCAGTCACGTATGCCAGCTGTTTTCCTTCTTCTCAAGGTTGCTTCGTTTACTTTCTCACAGGAAGCTTCATTACTTTCTCACAGGCGGCCTCATTATTTTCTCACAGGTGGCTTCAGTACTTTCTTACAGGCAGCTTCAGTACTTTCTCACAAGCGGCTTCAGTGATGTCCTTGAGGCCTGCTGCTCACAAACAACAATTCCATTCGGTCTGGATTGTTCACTAAGTGCCCCTGGTACTCCAGGTATCCAACATTCTCTGACCATTTAGTCACCTTAGTGGCCCTCTGCTTGACCCTCTCCAATTTTTTCAATGTTTCTTTTGAACTGGGAGGAGCAAAACTGGACACAGCATTCCCTAGGTGAGGTAAAAAGTGCCAAGTAGAGTGGAATGACTATATCTTTTAGTCTACTGACAAGTCTTGATAACACAGGCCATCACATGATAAACCTTCTTTGCTGCAAGGGCACACTGCTGGCTCATGTTCAACTTGCCCATCACAACCCCCAGGTCCTTTTCTGCAAAGCTACTTGCCAGTCAGTTGGTGCCCAGCCTATATTGTTTCTTGTGATGATTCAGTCCACATTGCAGGATTTTGCACTTTTTGAACTTTTTTGAACTTTATACAGTTGCTGTAAGTCCATTTCTGCATTCTGTCAAGGTCCTTCTGATTAGCAGCCCTTCCACCTCACTTATCAACCATGCCTCCCAGTTTACTGTAGTCTGTGAGCTTCTTAAGTGTGCACTCCATGCTATCATCTAAGTCGTTAATAAAGACATTAAACAGCAATGCTCTCAATATTGTCCCCTGAAAAATTCCACAGGTCACCAGCTGCCGGCTGGACATTGCAGCACACGTCACAAACCTTTGCGCCTGGCAATTCAGCCAATTTTCCAACCACTGTATTGGCTGCTTCTCCAGTGTGTGTCTCACCACTGTGGTGATAATATCATTACAATATCATCAACCCATTTGGACAAAGCATTTGGGGGTTCTCATGGTGAAGAAGCCTTTCTCTTCCAGTAGTTGTTTCTTTCATTCCTGGTTAGTTTTATTTTACCTCCTATTTGCTCCATTTCTTGTGTTTGAGTACAGGATGGTTAGCACTATTAGACCTGGCGACTTGGGCATTGTCCCTGTAAATGGTGGCAGATGGGTTTATTTAAGGGGTTTGTATCAGAGGTTTCTATAAGGTGGCCTAACAAACTCGGTCTCTTTTCGGGTTGATTTTATAATACAAAGTTTTTAGTAAGACAATTCTAGTTTTGCATCTGAATTTGAAAAATGAAAGTCTGACTATAATGGCTTTATTTATCAATCTTAGACCTGTTTTTTCAGCACCAGCAGATGGCTTATATGCTCCTTAAGACATGAGGTGAGTTAAAGTCCAATAAGACAGTGAACTCTCACTCAGTTGTTCTTCACTAATGTAAAAATGAGACCTGTTTCAAACCTCTGATATTTTCCTTAGGATTTTTTTTTGGTGATTGTTGTGTATAGATGAGTGAGAGAATAACCCTTTCACTGCAATTTGCCCATTAATTTTTTTGGAAGTGGTTATCTAAAAAGTAGATTGTAGCCTGTTAGATTTCTCTTAGTTTCCATCTTCCAGCAGGATGGATGCTGAATAATCCCAGTCATTGCTTCCTCTGGCTGCAAAAACCCCACTCTTTGAGAGTGGATGTGCTCCTGTTTGAGCTGTGTTTTTTCCATATTATTTTTTCACATGAAGAAGCAGTAGTTGCCAAATACTTAGGGAGGAGTAGAATGGACTTCAAAGCATTCTTGAAAGAACACTGATGGAAGAAATCTCGTATGTTTCTTCCATCAGTACCTACCAGGTACAGTAGCATGTGGAAAAATTTTATGCAGCTTTAGGTAATTGAAAGGTCAACTTATAAATGTGTCTGTTTTTTTAAAAAAAAATCATTTGTAATACTTTGTCTAGCAGTTCCTGTGAACAGTAAAATGGTGCCCACAATTCACAGAGCCCTCATCCACAGAGCTTCCCATGCTGCAGCTTTTATCCTTCCATTGTTTGTCACCTTTTCTTAACATAAGGTCTGACGAGCAAAAAAGCTTTCCAGAAATACTAAAGTGAGATTTATATTTTGTTTATTTAGACTTAAAAATTCTTACAGGAAATTCTCTAAAATAGAGCCTGGGGAGTTCAAAAGTAATGTGAAACACAACAGTAAATGCTCAACATTGGAAATCTTGGAAATCTGGAGCAGAGATTCCTAAAGTGCTTGCTTGGGAAGCATCCATGCCTTATCATGTGATACACATAGTGTTAGGGACAGAGAAATACAAATATCATTAAATTTACCAGAAATATGTATTATGTCTTTTGGAGCAAAATCACACTCTGCTAACGCTCAAAATCCAGATGAATATGATTTCTTCCCCCCTGTGGACCTTAGGAAGTATGTTGTAGAATGATTCCACTGTTGGACAGCTCTATGAAGGGAGGAATGGAGAAAACAGTGAGAAAGTAAAGAGTGAAATGGACTTTTCCTCTCTCATGGTTCTTTAAAAGGGAGCTGCTATGCCCAATGTAGAACATAATGTCATTAGTCACCGTAAAAACCACTGAGGCACACCAAGGTTCTCACAGCTGTGTCCCCCTTCTCCTTCCCCTCTGCAGGTGTCAGAGGGTTCTTTGCTTTCATCCCTGAGAACCTTGGTAAACTCATAAAAAGTGTCTCAGATCTTTACAAACCTTAGTGTGTCCTTGGTAAACAAGCTTACTCATGTACTCCTTCCCACTCCAGCTTTGGGAACATTTCCTCCTTCCCCTCAAAGGAACAGATGAGATTAAGTAAGAGCGGCAGCTTCCCAGCAAGCCTTAACTGTTTCAGAACTGAAGGCCTTGTTTAGGCTTGCTGAGCCTAGAACAAGGAGGTTGGAAGTTCTGACAAACATAAGAAATCTTGAGGGATCTGAAGGTATTTCCTTTTTGTCATTCCCTGCCTCCATCTCAGTTAGCATACTTATCCACTGCCTCTTACCCTGCTGTCATCCTCCAAACCCAGAGATGCACGAGTCAAAAAATATTCCTGAAAATGAAAGCCTTCAGTTAGCTGCAGTAAGGCTTTGCTGGAACAAGTGAAAGACTTGGGCATAAACAGCACAACATGTCAGGGAGCTGTGCTCCATGGTTTATACAGCAAGCATCTCTAGGATGTATTAATTCAAATTTTTATTACCATGCTGATCTGCAGGACCTGCAAATCTGTGGAGATGACAATAAATGAAAAGGAGGAGCTTATCCTTCCTTTCTTTCCCACTCTTTGTCTTCCCCACTTTTGTGTGTTCTCTTGGAAAATGCTTTTTCTGTTGTAATTATTTAAGAAAACCAATAAAAATTTCTGGCAAAAACTAGCCAAGACAAACTCTAGTGCTGCCCCTGGAAATGTTATTACTGGATCAGACAAAGCTGTTGGCCAGTGCACTGATCTCATTATGAGAACTTCTTAAAAGCAGTATTTCAGAAAATGGTTATGGATGATGGTAGCAAAAGCATTAAGCCTGGGAGTCAGGAGGGTATTTTGATGCTGTTGGCTAGCGGGTCAGGTCTCTTTAGCCCATCTACAGAGCTCTTCTACTCAGTCAAAAGTTGTATGGACAACTGTAAATTAAAAATTAGCTCCATAACTGGATCTAGCTATTAAAATTCTTTAATGTTAGGATTTGACAACCCTAGCTTTGTTTGGAAAAGGAAAGGAAATAAATTGGCAAGGACTAAAGGCAAGCTGCAACAAAAAATAAATTGTGGAGCCTCTAAAGTACAGTACAGTATGTCAAGGACTTAATACATTACAAATAAACCTGTACGTTGCTTACCATCCTGCAAAAACAATTGCAATAGCAACCCAACCAAACACATAAGAAAATAACTTTGAACCAGTCACTCTGCTAGAGATATGAACACAGGAAACTAAATCTTGTTGTTAAAGAGGGGAAATAAGGGCTTGGCCACAGAAAACTTACCGGTGTTTGAAGTCTGCAGGAGTGTGTGGTTAAAATGGCAGGACTAGGATTTCACTGTAGAAACAAAACCCAAAACAAGGTCAAAGTGCCCTACAAGGAAACACTATTTTGAAAAATAACCACTTGTACTGCTTAGCGGAATAATATATTTTGTCACTTGTCATCCAAAAAAGCAGAAATTTTTAATCACTCACAAATCATTGAGAGGTAATTTGAAAATATGCCTGTTTGCTTCCCCAAGAGAACTGCTCACTGTCAGCACATTTCAAGTAATGTGAACTATTTAGAAGGTAAGGAATGAATAAATCACATTTTCATCTGCTCTGTAAAGTAAAATTAGCTACCTAGCATTTTTATTTCTTACCAGTGTCCAAACACACAAGCAGATTTACCCATTTGCAGCCAAAGATGAGTGACAAACAGCTCCAGCAGTGAGTACGCTATCTTCCTGTACGAATCTGTTCTGCAAAACACACATGTAGGTAAACGGCTCTAGACTCTGACCCATCTATAAGATGGTTCTGCTGCACTCCCTGTGGAGAAAACCACAGCGTTCCTGCAGCTTTCTCACCCTGCTGTGCAGATACTCTTCTCTCCATCTAAATTTGTGCACACGTACACATGTACGCTTCCAAACGTGAACACATAGAAATTCAAACCCAGGAACTGGCACATCTGAGAAGAATTTTTGGATTAGCGTATTTTCTGAGGACTGGCACACACTACAAAGGCTCTTATTCTATACACCATTTGGAAATTCATCATCTCTGTTTATTACTATGTTGTGTCTCCATACATCTAAGTGTTAGCTTTTTTGACGGCTGTCTATTAGAAGAACACAATATTGTTATTCATACTGAATTCTTATGTAAGTTTAAATATTTTAGTGATCGCTTAACTAAATCTCACAGGAAAAGCATTACAGAAAACTGAGAAAACTCAGCCTCTACAGATTTTAGTACTTGCTGAAGTCAGAGGAATAGACATTTAACTCTTCATGGGAGAACTGGGGTGCTGCATGAGACACAGACGTGGCAATCTATCAGATTCTGCCTGCAGATAAGCATTTTTTAGTTTCATTGAATTGAGAGGATGTTGCCGCAGGCAGGATCTGGACCTGTGTACTCTTAAAGTGGAAACTGTTTTCACAGTGATTGCAAGTGTTAATACTACATGGGCACAGCATAGCCCTATTATTAATAAGAGGGGTTTTTTAGTGAATTACAGGCAATTTAATAAAAACCCCAAAAATTAGAAGTATTAACAAGTCTTACAAATTTTACTTTTTAACTCCTACATGAACAGTTCATAAGGGTATCAGGAAACTACAGTGTGTTGTAACTCTTGCAACATTATTAGGAGTCTCCAGGCATTTAGTGTTTTTTCAAACACAGTCATAGAAATATGAGAAAGCCTTTTACTCTCCTATTTTTAAAAAAGGAAGAAAATATATTTGTCATCTATAGGAAGCCTAAAATTCATTTTTTGAAACCTGACATTTTTTAAGCCAATCATAAAATATATTGTGACCTGACTTACAGTCTCTGAATGTAGGTACTTGCTGATACTAAGATGTTTTCATGCAGATCTTTGTCCAGATAAAAAAGTATTAATAATTCCACAAGGCAGGTGAATATGTATTCTAATTTTAAGTAAGCTTTGGGAAGGAAGTAAATGTTGCAGCAGTGCAACAGACTGTAAAAATCAGGTTGACATAAAGGGAATGAAAAAGAGATACTGATTAGTTCAAACAAAAAGACAGTTAAGGAGTGGAAGAAGATTTGAAGCTGAGAAGGAAAGTACTAATGAGAGAGGTAGGGCTGTCTGTACCGGGCTTGCAGATCTGGGTGCGTACAGCCCTCCTCCCTTTCCCACTGACCCACTCCCTATTTCCACAGGAAGGAAACACACATGTGTCAGTCAAAAGGAAATCGAAGTGTGCTCCACGAGGCTGGGCAGTTGTCCAGGACTGGCATCTGCCCTTCTTTGTAGGTAATGAATTAGTTGGGCAAATTTGAACAGCACCATTGGGAGTAAACTGGGCACTGTCAGGATTTAGATCAAGGAGCAGGACTTTGTTGAAGGCAGGAGCAGCATTATAAATTTTAAGTAGAAATTACTAAAGCTTAATTCTTATTTTGAAGAGACAGTGTCATTAGGATGTTCAGGAGATGAGATGAGGCAGAGTATGGGATCTATGCAAATAAGTTTTAGATAACTGAAGGGGTGTCAAGTATGTGCCTACAAAATATGAGGAGAGCAACAGCATAATCTCGTGTTTTGAGTAGAAGCAGAAAGGTCTGAGTGAGATTGATTTGCATGACTTGTGCAGTAGTTGTGTTCAGGACTTGGCTTTTCAACCTGATCTGCACATACTTGAGTTAAGAAAGAGGGAGATGTATTTGTCTAACAAAGAGGAGAGCAAACTTAGCTAAGCTGAATTTCCGCACTGATGGGAGGTGAATTCTTCTCGGGAACCAAGTGCACTTCTGGCAAAATTGTTTCTTTCTCCCTCCCGCCTGGTTCCAAGACTTGAACACTTGTAACTGTGCCCTTGCCAGGCAAATGTCATCTACCACACAGTTGGATCCACTTCTTTGCTTTTTGCATTTCTCCTGCGATCAGTCTAGACTTGTCTAGCATTGCCTTGCATTCCTGGCAGTTTTAAGGAAACATATGTCTTGCTGGCTGCATGTGGGCTGCTCGGACTGAACGAGCTGTGTGTGGCTGCAGTGCCTAAAGGCTGGCCTGTTTTCAGAAAACCACAGCAGCTTTCTCTCTCTTCCTTCTAAATTGTCTTGTGTTCTTTTCTCTGTGGTTAAAACATCATGTAGGATGCTGTTTACGGTCTTATGTGTGGAAAAGCATATTCTCATATAATATTTGGCCTTGCAGTGCTTCCTCTTTCACTTAAGCCAAGTGGCTAATAGCTACTAAGATTCAAGGAAGGGAACTAAGTATTGAGACAATCTGTATCTCATTTTTGTTCAGTACAAAACTGTTTCGTAGGTGTGTATTCATAAAGATTTAATGGCAGATAAAATCTAAAATATTTCAGAAGGAAAGGAATAACAGGAGTTCACATGAGGTTTTGCAAGTTATTTCCACATGAATCACATAAATCACTTGGTCTCTTTAGCATATAGAGTAACCAAAGGGGTCAGATGCATCTCTTGAATCTGTGTTGAAGGTAAAAAGCTTGGTAAAATGGCACTTGCAGCAATGATTAGAAGCCTCAAAATCAGATGATGATGAAGATTATTATAATTATTGTTATACTTTGAGATGGGGTGGGTAACCAACCGCCCCTTTTGGGGAGCTCATTGAACACTGCAGAGGGGTTTGGAGACTGCTTCTCTTCTGTGGTAAATTATTCTGTTGGCTAGGACACAAGTTTAAGACTGCAGAGCCTTCGCTTGCTTTACTCTTCTCGTAATGGTTAGCTGGTGACTTTGCTTCTTACCTATGAAACAGACTTTATATTTACTTGCCATCCAGACTTATTACACAGCTTAATCAGCACGTGTACAAAGAATTCTATGAACCTTTCAAGACAGTGGTTATGATTATTTCCATAGATCTGATATGCTTCTTGTTGTAGTACTTTTGCATTACTTTCACGGTGCTCTGAGATTCACTTGCATCTGAAGAACGACAGAGTCAGAAAAATGTTGGTAGGAAGACTGTGAGAAGATTGCCGAGCTAAGTATTTAAATCCTCCAAGGACAGAAATCCCACCACCTGCCTGACAACTTATCTTAGCGCTGCACTACCCTCCTGGCAAAAAAAAAGGTTTTCTTAATGTCCAGTCTGCACCCTCAGAGCTGCAATTTGTGGTCATCGCCCTTGCTATATTGTTTAGCACTACGTGGGAGAGTTTGGCTCTTAATGTCTTCACAAATCCCTTTCAAATAGTTGTAGGCAGTTGTTAGAATTCCTCTTAGCCTTCTTTTCACCGGCCTAAACAAATACTCTCTTTGTAGGACGTGCAAAATTTCCTGCACAGTACAGAATGGAACCAGCAGGGAGAGAAAAAGCAGAAAGCCAGATGAGAGCCTGGTGCCACCGCAGCTGCGCCTGGTGAGTAGCACTGCACCACCTGCAAGGGAGAGGAGTGTGATGCTTTCCTGTGTCCACATCAGGTAGTGAGCCTGCCAACAAGTTTCTTAGCAATGACTTTTTTTAATAATCAAAGAGTATATTTATGTCATTAGTTCCCTGTTTAGCCAGGTTTTAGACACAGATAAGTGAGTGATTATATACATATCAGGAAGCTGAAAATGCTAAAAATGACAGCTATTCATAAAATGTGAATAGTATGTGTCTAACCATTCCCTACTATTTCTACTTGAATGCATTCACGTGTGCACAGATTACTCTAGGACTAAAGATCTGTGAGCCTGCAAGATACCTCCATGTTAAGAGTATCCAATATAAAATTTTTCAGTCAGGACATAAAATAATTTGGATTTTTGTATAACCTACAGTTTATCTGAGGAATGAAGAAACTATGTCCCTCAATATCACAAGAGCAACAAGATTATCTTGCTCCCAGTTATGATAAGTTCATCCTTTAAAGTTCTGTGTTTCTTTATGTATGGAATAGTACACATTTGGAAATTGTTCAGTGTGGCACAGGGCCATATGTTAGCATGAACGCCGTAAAAGAAAGTTACACAAGTTGTTTGGCTTGGTCTTTTTTTTTACCGAAGCTATCACTGCATCAGGGTGAGAGAATATTTCAGTTTTAGTAAAGTTCACAGGTTTTAATTGCTCTTATTTTGTCACTATGCCAGTATGGTTGGCAATATACATAATTCAGTAAATGAAAGTGTCTACCCTAATCTAAGAGGGTTTTGAAAGAAGAGCGAACTGATTTGTTCAAACACAGGACAAAGCAAGGGGGAGCTAAGCATATAGGTGCAATAGTATACTGGAATAGACCTGATGTCAGGGGATATATAAATAATATAAACTAATATAAATTGATTAATAATATCAACTAAGCTAATATAAACTGTATGTTATGTTTCCAGTATGTTCTAGTGATAAATTTACATAAACAGAAAGACCTTTAATGATGATTTGGTGTAGAACTGTCTTATTCAATCTTGCAACATTCAATGTGAAAAAGTGCAGTGGGAAAAGTACCACCTGTTTTTGTTGGCAAACATTGACAAATCTTTTCCTCTATGCTCTAATAAACTTTCTTTTACCAAGAGCATAGTCCTAAATATCATTCAGTAGTTTTGCTTCCTGTATCTCCATCATTTTTGACTGAGAACTATCCATCTGCCATTTTGTCTGAAGAGCAAACAGTGGAACAGTCTGCAATGCACTATGTGTTTAGCTTAAATTCCCAGGAAAGGTGCTGAACTTCTTTAGGATCTCTCGTAGTCAGCCTTTGGTTGGTAACAGTAATCCCTCTCTGAGGAGATTTACTGCTTAACAAACACATTTCAGTACATTAATGATCTACAAAGTATGAAGTCACTGAATGCATAGACAAGATCTCTAGCCACTTGCAGTAGGGCTTGTAAGAACTTTAGATCAGTATAAAAGTAAAAATGCCTTTTGTGAAGAAACGCGTACAAGTTTATGTTAAGTTTTTAATTGCTTGCAGTGCACTTCCATAGTAACCCTTGTCCACCAAGAGGTCTGTTCAAGAAGCTCTTTAATTATTTATCTGGTGCATCTACTATATTCATAGATTTTTCCCTTCTTCATGCTGGAGGGATACAAGGAGAGAAGTGCACCAAGATCCCATCACAGAGCAGAGTTTCTGTCTGTAGCAAGACTGCATACTGCCCAGTCTGCTGTTGTGCCTGCCAGTTGCTGTCAGACAGACTGCATTGTTGAACAGAAGTTGGAAGAGATTAGACAATACAAGGAATAAATAACAAAGTGTGACATGGAATAGTTTCTTTTTTTTTTCCCCAGTAATTTCCACTTTCTGCCCTTGTACTAGAGAAGTGAACATAGAGTATGTTTTAGACATCTCACATTGTCCATCTCCTCCGTGATCTCATTCAAGGAGATAAGGCTGGTCTGTGTACACAGACTGAAAGGAAAAGTACTGCTGGAAAATCAGACTGTATTGGTATTCAATCTGGTCTTTAATAGTGCAATAAATATAAACATTTCAAATATGTAGGTATCATATGGTAAAATGCTTGATTTTAGCAATGCTATTAATGTACTATTAGTAATACTATGGTTACTACTGTGACAGTTCATTTAACCTTCAAAAGGCCAAAGTTCTTCCCATTCCAAAGCTGAAGAGGTTACATCACTTTCAAAGCTCTGGCTATTTTGTAATGCTTATTTTAGAACTGTGGATATTGCTATTAATAGAATCATCTCAGACATTTCTGCGTCCAATGAAGCAATAAACATCAGTGACGTTTTGTGACAGCCAGCTATGCACTGCTGTAAGGTGTTACTTTTTCCAGCTCTTTGTCACCATTTCTAAAGTGAATATTCAGTACTCGTAATGCAAGAAATGTTTCTGAAATACATTAACTATGTAATTCACTAATTTCTTTACTTTTATTCTGTACTGTCTTACTCATCTTTCAGTGAGCTAGAGACTCATTCTTTTCAAGTGTCCTCATTCCAGATGTTTCCTGTGCCTTGATTTGTGTTACCTAGCTCCACATTTCTTCTTTCTAAGAGCTCTTACTAGTCAAGTGATTGTGTGGAGTCTTTCAGTTTAAAAAAAACAAATAACCTTAAAAAGGGATGAGCTTGGGTTTTTAACTCTCTCCTGATCCAGCAGCAGATTTTTCTAGCAGCAGATAACTGTATATCTGATTGAGAGACAGGCACTTAATTCAAATAGAGTTTTTTTTCTTTTAAAGTCTTTTAACTGTTACTTAACTATTCTCTTCCTTCTAGTTTCCTCCTTAAAAAAAATAAAAATGTTTTGCTTGGAAACTCTACATAGTAATGACCACTTTATACATACCTCTGCCAGTCAGTGCTGTCTGTGAATCTGCATCTTCACCATGAACCTACAAGTTACTAACCTTAGTCAAAACCTTTGACCACTTTGAGCAGACACACTGTAGGTAATCAGTACTGAGTCATCCTTTGATTCCAGATTTTCTGTCACTTGTAGACCATCTCCATGTCCATAGCAGATCCTTGGCTTTTCTTCAAGTCTTATTCTCCATTTTTTCCTAATGGCTTCTCTTTGTAGTTTAAAAGAATACTTTTCAGTAGTGTTATGTACAAACTGTGGGTGAATATAACCATAAACTCATTTGCCAGTCTCCACTGCTATTCAGGAGTATCATCATGTATTTCCCTTTCTTTGTGAATTTAAATTGAATCTTATCATCAAGGTCTGGATAAGCCGGCTTTTATCATCTCCTTGGAAATAGGTGAAGACTTTTTAAGTGGTGTTTTGTGAAAGAGCTAGAAATGTTAATTGTAACAGTTTCAAAAGATTAGGGTTGTGATAAAACACTTTTCTCCAATCTAGAGTACTATTTAACTGCTTTGGGTTTTTGGTAATATTAGTTTTGTTGAGCTGAGGCAGTATCTATCTTTCTGATTCTTTTTTTCCTTTTTTCTTTCCAACAAGTGGCTCTGCAACAAAAGTAGGGATTTCTAGATCTTTTATCAGTATTGTCTGAAAAGGTAAATCTTCTGTAGCTTAGAGATGGAGCTGTAACTTATATATCTGTGTCTAGGGTAACTGAAGCAGTTAATTGGGGTACAGCAATTGATAATCATGACAGCTTACCAGAGAGGCTACTTAAGTCAGCTCTGGATCTTGGGTATTGAGTACTTGGTGTGTGAAATTGGAGCAGGTGCTGTTCCTATGCTATCAGGGTACCCCGCCTGCAGAGTATAAATCTATCAGGGCACATGCAGGTGAGTTGCAAGCTGAGGTGGGAGAGGAAGAGAATTTCTGTGTCTGTAGTCTGAGTTGATCAGAGGAATTTTGGTGAAGTGAGTAAATGTGCTGGGTTTTTTGTTGGGTTTTTTTTTTTTTTCTCCTCTCTCTTTGTCTTATATGGTGAAGGCAGGGATGTGGTGGTAATGTTCTATTAGATATGAAGCTTGTGTGATGTGTGCTTGCTTTTAGATTCAGAAGTAGACATTTCATTTTCTCTGATTAGGAAAAAGATCATTCCAAACATGATGGATGCTTTCCAAACAAGTGGTGAAAGAGCCAGACTCAAGCTTTTTCATCCATGAAGCCAGTCATCTTCAATTTAGTGGTAGCTTTGCCATTTGTTTTTTTACTATTCTACTCATCAGGTAACTTGCCGAAGTCAAGTTGGAAGCTTGGCATGTATCATTTTCTCTCAACATTGGTGATGCAGTATGGTGTGAAAAAAACAGTGGTTTTTAATTGTTGGGGCAAGTACCCCAGCTTCCCCCTGAAATAATGTAATTAACAACACAATTAGGATATTTAAAATATAATCTCTTTTCCCCTAGAACAGTTAGACGTAAATAAATTCACACTTGCATAGGAATAAGAGGGTGGAGAAAGCTACACCTTGGACAAATGCATGTCATATACTGTAAATTTCTGGGGAGCTTTGTTTGGCTTGAAGCAGTAGAGAACAGTGTTTGAACATGTCTAGAGTCCATGGCATCATTAAGAAGTATCAGGTATTTGGAAGGATGGTGACAGACAATCCTCAAAAATACTGTACTTGGGAAAATTCCCCTTTAAAAGAGGAAAATAGACAGGAAATAGTCTATCTGTAACTTCTTTAAGGTTGTGGTCCCTGAAATCCTGCTTTTTCCAGGATTAGGTGGTAGCTGAAAGGAAGGGAAGGAATATTCTTTTTCTTATCATTCTATTTAGTTGAAAGGTAGAAGCTCTTCCCATATTTTCTTAATCCCTCTGGTTTTTTTTCCTGTTCACAAACAGGACAAATCAGCTTGTTTCCTTACTGTCCCACGTCTTGATAGGATTGCTGTAGTCTCAGTGCAGTACTGTTTTGCACAAGGTAGGTCTTGGAAGTTAAAGGTCTTGTCCTTAGCAGCCTTTTATGTATGTGGAAGCTACCGTAGTCAGTAGATCAAACCAGACGTTAGTTGTTGTGAAAATATATATATAACAACACTTAGTAGGTGCAAATGTTTGTGGGTTTGGTGGGATGCAGCAACATTCTGTCATCAGCATCAAAATTGCTTGAGTTCAAAAGCTGTATGGGATTTCTGAATTGTTCCTGAAAGAATATATGAAGTCTATTGGGATGAGTAATTTATCCAGTGTGTTCTCATCTGAGTTTTCCCATTAGTCTCACCCATTGATGTTATTTGTCTTAGGTTTCTTCATTCAGTTCAGGATGGTGTTACAGAAGCTTTTTACCACATCTTAAGAAAATGTTGTGTTGGCTCTCTGTTCGCAAACTTCTGTTTCTAGGTGCATTTCTCTGTTCTCCTTTAACAAGCTTTGTCTAGTTTGAACACAGCATTAATTAAATGGAGACTGGATTTTTGTGTGCCAGTTCTTCCCAGTGGGTCCCTGGTCAGAGCTGCTCACATCTGTTCTTGGGCATATGTGTCTAACGCTGCAGTACCTGTTCTGCCTGAGAGGCTGCTGTCACAGAGAGGTACCTCCCATCATCATCCCAAAGGGGATCAGTTCCTCTCCCTCTTCACCCGAAGGTCCTGTTTTGTTAGCCACATGACCAACTTCTATTCAAGTTCTGTTGATTTGGCTTAGGAGGAAGCAAGTCCTGCCCATTCAATAAAGAAAACTTGCTGATATCATTTTTATAATCTAATTAGAACTGAATGCAACTGGTATTCTGCCTTCGCTATGAACAGGTTTGACTCAAACCAGTAAGAGCAGCTTTCTATTTAAGTCCCAGAAGGGCACAAATATGAAATCCTAGAACAGCATTAAGTTTCTTCTTTTTATATTCTCTTTCCTTACATGTTCTAGCTTTCTTTTGAGACAGGCTATTTCCCTTACATGAGAAGAGCAGAATTCATTCTAGTCAATGTATTGGGAAGACAGTCCTGAAGTTCAAAAAGATCTGGAGTCTGAGAACTTTAGGCCTCTTATGTTACTGAAATTTTCTGAATGAACCATATTGAGCAGATTATTCTTTCATTGGGAGTCTATTTCATAGTCTTTTAAATTATAATCAAACACAGAATGTTTCTGTATCTTTTCTCGTTATTTCTTTATTAATGATGCACAAACTTGCTGCCACCATATTAACTTATTGCCCCAATTTATCAATACAGTCCCAATAATAATCTATAGCCATCCTAATTTAATGGCAATAATATGTATTTAGTTCCTCTTGTGTTTAATCTGGAACATTTGCCTAACTTCCTTTCCTCTCAGGTTTGCATATGTTACTTGCTGACAGCTTGTCCCACTAGTTACAGCAGAGCAAAGCGCCGATCACGGCTGCAGAGACAGCCTGGATGCACGCCCTGAGACTGGCTCTGTGGACAGCCCAAGCATCTCCCTGCCTTGCTCAACCAGGTGCTGAGCTGGCCCTGGCAGCAGCCTCACGGTAAACAAGGGGTGAAAAAGAACCTGCAGCCCTGAGGCAGATATGAAAGAACAGGAGATAGTGAGTCCACTGCGGTACACAACACTGATTTTCTCCAAGGAGCTTCTACTTGCTAGAACTGCTCTCAGCACTTTAAAAATCAGCTTCACCTTTGGAGTCAGCTGCACTTACTGCTTGCTTTGGGCACCAGCTTAATCAAAACATGCAAAGCAAGAGCTCTTACTCTTTTTTTGCAAGCCACAAGATATTGTACAGTGTCAGTTTAACTTCTTCAGCCTAAAGCAAGGTGCGCTTGCAAATCATTGGTTACACCTGAGAACAAAAATTACTTCAGTTACCTCAGTAAGGCAAAAGTACAATACTTATTAAAAGGGTGGGGACAAAAAAAAAGCTTTAAAGAAAACATTTTATTCCCATAAATAAGTCTAGCTGTGAGTGAGGGCTGTTGTGAAATTCTGAATTCATGTGCATTTTAAATGCCATAAACTGCTCATCGCATTCTGTACAAGATGATTCACTTTTTCCAAGCACTCCAATGTTGTGCACACATATGGAGCCTGTTATATATTGTGAGCCAGTATTGCACTGTGTTTCATCCACTTGTATAAACCATGCTGAGTCTTTCAGCTGTTCCTGTAATATCCTTACTTTTGCAGTGTTCTCTCAGGAGAAAGAAGGCAAAGCTCTCTGATACTTTATTTTGTAATCCAAATATGGGATCTAATAATACATTGAGCTTTCCTGCAAGGACACAGAAGATTAATTGATGCTGTGTTGTCTTGGACAGTTTGACTTCAGAGTGCTTAGCTTGTGATCCTAAAATCGTGTTCACTTTTGAGATTGTAGGTTCTGGGATGGTTTTTTTTTTTTTAATCCTAACAAGACTATATTTAAGCTTTTTAATCCCCTGCAAGTTTTGGCAGTCACTTGTAGAAGATATAAAAACTTCTTCCTGTGCTGTTAAGGCCTTCTCATCTGCCTTAACCTTTCAGTGTTTGGCAAATAGGATTAAAGCTTTTACTTGCATCAAAACAAAAGTTTAAAGTAATCAACTGTCAATGAACCTGTTGGCAGCTGTTCTGAAATATTCATGATAGTTTATAGATGGCTATGGCTGATTGGCAGTGCTTGCTGAATTCCTCAGGAGGGTGGAATTGGAGCCAGATCTAGTGGGTGTGTTGTGAGGAACGAGGGGGCTGCAGGGATGTGCATCTTCTCATTTCTCCTGACATCCGACCAGTAACTACAGCAGGCTCTTTTTTTTTTTTTTATTCAAACCTTTGGATGTTAGACTTCTTAAGCTTCTTTTTGGTCTATACTCTAAGTGGTAGCAGCATCAGCTTTCAGATTAAGCCTGTCTTTAAAATTTTCTGTCTGACTAGCTGTTGCAATCTCCTTCTGGCTTATGTTTGTGACTAATTAGGCATTCCAAACTTCTTGTAGCTTTGCCCAAATGGGGAATTAAAAAATATATGCTGTAAATTAAGGCATAGCATAATGAAACAACTCTTAAAATGTTGAATTGTGTTGAAAACATATTGACTGATTGAACTCATTGAAAAGCCAGGGCTGGAGAGTCATTCCCTCACCCTCCTCCTTCACATGCACCTAAAACCAGCCTGACAGGTGAGAAGCAGGCTTTCTGGTGTGGTTTTTTTTTTTTGACTGCTTTGATAGTGCCTGCAGCTCTGCCAGGTGCAAGGTGTGGCTGTATGGGAGCTGAACTGCCTTGTGCTGAGTTGTTTATCTTTGCTGGGAAACCTATGTTTACCAACCTGTGGTAGGAAACTTTGAGCTTAGACGTTGTGCTTAAAGACCCCCACCTGCAGTGAGAGCAGCCCTGTCTGCTGCAGTGGAGGGATATCGGTTAATACTAATTAATTAAACTAGTAGTGGAAAAAATAAAAACTTGTCTCTTTGGAATATAACCTTTTTGCTTTCTCCTAATGGCTAAGTGTAAAGTTTAAGTACCATTAGAATCTGAGGGAACAACACTCCACCTTTCCAAAAGCAGAATTGGTTTTTTTTGTGAACTTCCTAGATGTGCACTGTTTTCTGCATATTCAGAATACATAGTGATGTGGTGTTTTGGGGTTTTTTGGTTTTTTTTTCCTTCAAAATAATCTGCTTTGAAGGCCTCATTTCACAAGCCCATAACCAGTAGTACAGCCAGCTGAAAAGCAATTCCAGTGTTAAACCCTGTTACTGAAGTGCTGCAGCAGCTTTACTGTTGAGTGGGATATTTGCATGTACCAGTAGATATTGGAACGCAAGCTCTTATTTCATAAACAAATTCAGTTTTAGTATAAACAGATTTCCATGTTTTGTTGTGTTTGCTGTCCTCAAGCAGATTAACACTCTAATTTGTTTTTCTTTTTTGTCATCTCTGAGTTATTTGGGTCCAGTCTTCCTCCCCAGTCTCTCCTTTCTTCTCTTATGGAAAGACAGGATTACATGAAAATTAAAGTTTTTGTTTAAGAAAAGCGAAAGGAAGGCAATCTCATCTGGCTTTTCAGAAACATGAGGAAACCAGCCTTATAGGTTCATCCAGTAGGTAAAGGCATATAAAACAGTTTTAATAAAAGACTCCATATAACGTGAAGAAATGCAGGAGCCTGTTTCTTTTAAAATCTTGCAAAAGGCAGTATTGCCTTTCAGATGTTGAACTTGCAGGGGAACACTAATATGAGCTTTTCTGGGGCATTTTCCTAATGGCTTTACCTAAAATGACTGCTTTACATAAAATACATAAGGGAAAATACTGACTTGTTAAAATTCAAATTATTTTGTGGGAACAAATAATTTTCTTGCAGTTTTTGAAAGAGAAGGCTTCTCAGCTGAATGAGAGATCTTCCACTGCTTATTTTCGCCCCTCCATTGAATCTGGCTGTCCTTAAGTCTCTGCTAGCAGTTCTGCTGGCAGCCTTGCCTGGTAACTTGTGTCAGGTTTTTATTCTCTCCTGCTGAACTTGTTTCATTTCTTATCTGTATTAAAGATCCTTCAGGACAGAACTGGGACTGATTGTATATTGTCTGCTTAGGCAACTCCCCTGGTTGAAATTCCTGCACTGTCATTCCTAGCACATGCCAGGTATCTGCCCTGGGAAGTGTTTTGCTGATCATCTGATGGTTGAGTAGAGACAGGCTGAGGATAAAGCTCCTGTTCTGAACTGATCAGTCCAACTCATGTTTTATCCTTGCCTTGGAGCCAGGCTGCTCAGAGGTTATTTACCCTTATAGACTGGATCAACATATGCATGTTTATTGTCTCTTCTGTCCTCCATATTAACAATAAAAAAAAAACTTAGTACATCTGCACAGAGAACAGGGCACTCAAATCATGTGGCATCGTGGGGTGTAATACCATTTCCCTCTCTGCAATGAGCATGATTCCCACCCTAGTGTTACAGAATTCAGTTGAATACTATCAGAGTCTGGTTCTGTGCTTTTGGGCTCCCTCACAGGATCAGAGGCCTCAATATGCAAATGTTTTTTTACAGTGCTAGTTTGCAGGTTCATAAAGGTAATAGCAGTACTGTTTTTCTCTTAATTGAAGTCATGTGGTAGTGTATGTTCAATAATTTAGGACTACCTGATACTCTCTGGCCTTCCAAGAAAGATGCAATCTGTTGGAATAGTTTGATTTCCTGTCAGGAGGACCTGCCAATGAGCTGTTTTATATATTTCAACATTTCTTTTTTGCAGTTTTACATAAGACACCAAATGTTTTTCTCTACTTTCTTGGATAAAGGCAAGTCACTCACTTGACATGAAACCAAAGCTAAGGAATATTAAAAGCTGACTGGAGCAGGAATGTCTGCTTTCAGTTTGTTGCTTCCTGTTCTGATAGTGAAATTTGAGTCAAACTTGGTTTAAAGATAACAGCAATCCCACAAATCAGATTTTGGTGTAGTAATGTCTGCTAACACTTCTCTGAAGAAGGGACAGCTAAAAACTGTCTTTCAGGGTTTTTTTTTTTTTAGTACAGTGAAGACATTTTCATTGCCAAGATCATAGCTCTTGTTCTACTTTTTTTTTTTCTTGTTTTGAATCAAGCAAAGAATGAAAATTCTACGTAGTCCTCGCTGAATTTCACAGACTAAGTGTTTTCTTTTTCTGGGGAAAAGATGGTTAAGACATTAGTCTGAAATAAAAAAAAAGTATATTCTCCCACACGGAGACGGACTTTTTGATTATAATGAGAAAATAGCTCTAAGTAAAAAGACCTATTTTGTGATTATTTGATATTAAAAGTCTATTCATTTGCTCTAGCAAGGTGGTTCTACTGCACTGTAAAACATTTGTAATTGGGGAAGACCTGGGAGGAGATTCTAAAGGAATGTTGATTTTTATCACAGAAGAGTGAGAATCCTACAAAATGTGTTTGAGAGTTTCCAACCTGAAGTTACAGGAATAGAATCATAGAATCATAGAATGGTTAGGGTTGGAAGGGACCTTCAACGGTCATCTAGTCCAACCCCCCTGCAAGGAGCAGGGACATTCCTGACTAGATCAGGTTGCTCAGAGCCTCATCCAGCCTGGCCTTGAACATTTCCAGGGATGGGGCTTCCACCACCTTTCTGGGCAACCTGTTCCAGTGTTCTATAACTCGCATAGTAAAAAATTTTTTCCTAATTTCCAATCTAAATCTACCCCCCTCTATTTTAAAACCATTACCTCTCATATTTGTATCCTATTTGTAGGATCTTTTGGGGGATGGAGGGAAGTGACTTTAAGTTCTGTGATGCTCAGTAAGACAGGAGTATAACTTTCTAAAGGCACATAAATAGGACTAAACTCAACATATAGCCCTCTGTAGGAGTATGAGAAGACCTTGACTTGCTAATTCTTCTGCTTCAGTACTTTCTTTGGCAATGGATGTAAGAATTGTGAAACTTAGAATGAAATATGAATTTGGCCATAATAAATTCTATTTTGAGCAACTTTGTACTTCTGCAGGGTAAACTCGTGCTTCTGTCTAAAAATCAGTCTGTCCTGCTTTTGGACAAATCCTTACAGCTCTGCTCCCCTTCAATCACTGAACTCTTGAATTGTTGCATTTGAACACCTACTGGCTGCAAATCAAGTTTAGTAGTGATAACTACAACCAACTTTATCAAGCCTTTGTGCATATAGTGAAACACCAAGGTGCTTTTTTTTTTTGTTTTGAAGTGGAAGGCAGGAACAGAACTTGGCTCCTTTTCATTGTACAGCAATACAGAGTAAGTTTTCCTAAGTGGATCTATGTTTAAAAATTATCTAAGCCAAAGCCTGCTGACTCTCAGCTTCTGAAGAACATCCACAAATGTTAGCTTGCAGGATTGCCAGAAATCCTTTCTGTTTACATTCCAGGTGGCTTTCTTACTTAGATGGTACATCCTCATATTTGAAATATGAGTGGGTGTGGCAAAGTGACTTTCTTTTCTTTTCACACAACAATCTCCAAGAATGAGTTAATGAAGCTTTAGCATAGCTTGTGGTACATTCTCAGTTAGTACAGAATACAGTATGACAGTGTTTTCTGAGCAGCATGAGCTTTTTTACTCTGATCTCCATGAGATTAAGTAGGATTTTGAGGAGTGAGCATCCTCTCATGTAGGGATGGAAGCAGAAGAATAAGTAGTGCTCTTGCCAGGTGTATCACAAAAAATAAAATTATGTAGACCAGGACTCCTGCTTCTCCTTCTTACCTGTATGTTTTTTTAATTTATTTGAGTTTTCTGTAATGGCATGTGTGTCTTGGTAGTTATTTTGCAATAACAGTTAGACTTCATAATTTCCAGAACCTCAGCTTTTGCTTAAATATGTGATAGAAGATTTATCACTGCTTTGTTCTGGTATTATAAAGCAGAAGAGAATGAATATGGTTTCTTCAGTCCAGTGAGAGGACACTGAGCTGTTGACTAAGACATGATAACTTTTTTGTGTGTGTGTTTGGTTTTTTTGTTTTGTTTTTTTTTTCTGTTGAGGAAACTGCTTCAAGTGTTTTTATCTTTGGGTGAAACTGATTCAGTGTTGAAAACTCACTCTGGTGGAAAGTTTTGACATGCCACTAATTTAAACAATCTCTAGTGTCAAGACTTGATGTGTTTGAAAAGGAAGCTGTGCCAGTTTCAGCTGTGATAATTTTAGTACCACTGTCTTCCTTTTTACCCAAGAAGAACCAGGGAAGATGAAATAATAAAATATAGTGTTTGAGTTCTGGATCTGTAAGTTTTTGTCGAGCAGGTGGTACAGCCAGACTCTTCCACTCTTCTCATTTTCTAAGAACAAAAGGTTGTTGGAATTCCTGCTTCTATTTAACTACTGTAAAAAAGAAAACTTGAAGGTTGAGTTGGTTCAGTTAAATGGGTGGCCCACTGGCCATGTGGCCCACACCCACCCATGGGGTTGCAATGCCAACAGGCTTTCAGGTGATTCCAGCTGCTAGTATGAAGGAATTGGATTTAAAAAACAAGTGAAATTACAGCCATTTAACAGTAAGTATCCTGCTGTGCAATGCACAGGGCTATGAATTAATATGAACAACACTTGGATGCTTGTAACTATCCATTTTACCAGCTCTTTTGTCCTATTTGTTAGTAACTATTAAGTGTCCTATTAAGTTGTAACAGTAAACAAAAGGTAAAAGGGTAATGCATGTCTAAATACAAACTGTAGAGCACCATTAATGCAGCAATAATATTTGAATAATGTTGAAAGAAGACATCTAAATTAATTCATTATTTAGTATCATATAAATATAACTTTGTCTATCTCTCTAACCCCATTGGCTTATGAAGTACTGTAATCCTTCTGCCACTTGTACTTTTGGTAGTGTCCAGCTCTTCCAGGTCAAGTTCTGAATCTTGCTGAAGTCTGACTGGGCTCCTGCCTGTGTTGCAAAGGTGATGTTTGATTTTAATTGTGTGTGTGACTGAAGGACTAGCTTAAAGAGCAGGTATGTGATTTCTGAGGGAGGGAACGGCATTATCATCTAGACTGCTACTGGTTGGTTTCTAGGTGATAACTTCATAGCAAATTATCTGTAATGACAAGAAAGCAAAGAGCCTTCCTTTCTGCTTGCCAAAGCTCCCTCAAACTTAATACAGATTTGTTCTAAAATTAAATTTAATTTGAACCCACGGTAAAGAAACATAAGCCATGTGTAGCAGTGCCACCTAGTGTGGTCTGTTAGTCCTTGGTTTTCAGGGTTAACAGAATTTTACTTCTGTTGTACCTTGAGCCTATAATGGTTCAGGAAAACAAATATTACTACTTTGGTGTAGAAAGTGTTTTAAAGGTAATTCTCTTGAAATCTGTGCCAGAATATCTGCTTACATGAAACAAGTTCTTACCTGTGGCTTGTTTCATTCTTCTTGGCTGAATTAATGACAAAATATTTTGAAGTCATCCATGCACAACAGGTTATTTCTCTTTTGTCATGTTTAGCTTTTAAAATGAAATGGACAGGTAGGATGGAGCAGTGATTGGATACTGCTCTTGCTTAAGAAATATCAGCTTGATATTGTGGATATTAATTGAGGATCAATAATATTTTTGTGAAATTACTCATGGAATAAAGTAGCATTTATTATAAACAAAGCTGGTAGAATTTTTGCCTGCCAATCTACATAAAACTTGATTTGGGAAGTGGAGGAGTAGAAATAAGGATTAGATTGCAGGCTTCAAACAGTAAATAGTTTATCTGGGTTTAAACTTGCTGTGGCTCTTAGCAAAGTGTTTGTAATTTGTAACTCTTAGCGTAAGAGCTGTTACTGCTGTTAAATTTTAGCTTCTAACTGGTGAAGAATAGCCATCACAAGTCTGAATAAATCCATGGAGTAGATTTTTATTTTCATTATAACAGTGAAGAAACTTCTAAAGATTGACTAATGAACTCTAGAGAAGTTTATCTGGATTTTTACTAGTTTTAAGGAAACTGATTTAGTTCTTTCTGCCTCTAACCAAGAGGAAGTTCATCACCGCAGCTGGAGCTGCTGGGAATTGCATGTGTTTTTCTAGATTCCCAAAGGAAACGCTGTCAGCCAAAGTCAGAAATGGCATGAGGACAGAAAGCAAAAGGCACAACTGCTGGATTTACACTTACGTAGGATTTGTGCTGCTTCGCCTTCTGACTTAGCTGCTGAAACTCTCCTGCAGTTAAGAATGGTTTATCTAGTGCTGTCTAGCTCAATACACAGCAACACTTCTGAGGCCACCTGTGGAACACCAGAAGTCCTGTCTTGATGTCACCTGTGCAGATATGCCCTCTTTGGTTCCAGACATGAGAAGGGGAGAACTCTGCCAACAGGATCTCTGAGGGAAAGATTTATATGAAGGGATACTGCTGAGTGGAGAACTTACAGCTTATTGATCTCCAGAGTCTTGGGATGTTGTGCTGTATGAACAGCAAATTGCTCAGTTGTCTCAGATAATACTGCCTTTGAGTCCTTTTTCTGAAAGGAAAATGAGATTGTGACTACTCCAGTGCCAAGGCCCAACATTGCTGATTCAGGCATGGTGAAAACTGAGGGTGGGTATAACCAACGCTGTCTTGTACATGGAGATAAATGCTGCTTACGTAAATTAGATTTCTGTGGGGTACTTACATTTTTCTTTTAGATCCAGGGTAGACTTGTGGATGCCAGACTGACATATTCAGTAAGAAGTATGTGTTTTGGCCCAGAGAGAATGAAAACAAAGCTAAACAGCAAGCACAAGTTAAGCAGTCTTCCAAGAGAGTCCAAAGTCATGACTGGTGCTTGCATCTTACTAGCCTTGCATCACCAATGGCAGGATGTTGTACAAGTTGCTGTGAGGTGGCATTGCGCTGAGGGCTGCAATGAAGATTTCACCTGGTGGAGTATAACTAAAATGTTTTAGTTTAATATTTTGAAATACTAAAAAATCTCCATGGGAACCTAGCAGGAATCCTGTGATTTGAAAAGTTACTCTGTTCTACTTTGTTCTAGTTCAAATATTAAAGGAAGCAGTGAGAAAACCAGTAGATCACACTAAGCAGGAAAGTGACTGTGAAACATAATCTCTAATTCCCTATTTGAAATCCTTGTGATTTCTTGTATGAAACTGAGAAGGGGGATTTTCTGGAAGAAAATTGCTTCCTATTCAAAAGTCATTCTACAAACAGCACTTTTCTTCTTATCTTAAAGATGCTGTGAGCTCTACTGCATTTTGATGATGACAGAGTAAGTGGCAACGTTGTTCAGTCCATGCCGTATGTTATTCTATTGTAGTATAAAATTCCAGTGCTTCATAGACACAATATCCCTTGTACTCTGTGAAGAAGTTAAGGTTTCACACCAAATAAGGCTGGAAAATGTTTAAAGCTGAAGAGCAGATTTTGTTCTCACACTTGTAAGCAGCACAAATGCAATTACTAGACTAATATGTACAGCAAAAGACACATACCGTCTGCCTAGCTACAGGAGAAATGGGCATAAACAAAAAGAGGCAGTGCCAGTACCTCGAATGCACCTCTTTCCTCTGGCCACATTTGTTTTTTCCTCTGGCTGATGCTTTGATAAGAAATGGTTATAATAAAACCTCATGCTGACTTCAGAGGGAGCTGCCACAATCCATGTCCTTGGCTGATCTGTTGCCCCAGCTGGGCTGTGATCTGAACAATTTGACTGTTTGGGGTTTTGTGTGTGTTTTAGGTTTTTGTTTCAGGGTTTGTTTTTTCTTTTTGTGGATAGACTTAGCTGTGTATTGGCTTGAGCATCAGTACTGCCTAGACACACAAATAAGAGCAGAATAAGGTGAAGCTGGATAATTCCTCCCTCTGAGTTGGCTTTACTTGCTTTCTATGGTACCAGGGTATGCTTTAAACCCACCCAACTTGACAATGGCTATGCTTTGAATTTTTTTGGGGGGGAGCAGGCAGCATTACTATACCCTTTGTCACAGCATCTTACTTTGAGATGCTGCTATGCATTCCAATTGGGTGTAATTTAACACTTAGATTTTTAGCTAAACTTAATAGCCCTAGAGGCTTTAGAGTTTGAAGGCTTTTTTTAATTAAAGAATTACGATGCTGGTCAAGCAGTATTTTCCCAGACTGTCTGCTGCTAATGTAAAGTGGCACGTTCAGTTTGCACATAGCACAGAGGAATGCCATACTTGAAGGAATTGCACAATTCAATGGCAGAGACTGAGGAGCACCTTGATTATTAGCCATCAATGTAATGGGAACTACTTGAAATCATGGCTGCTAGTCCAAGGAAATACACTAAAGAAAAAAAAAAACCACAAACCACTCCCACACAGAGAAAGCCAGTTATGATATTGATAGAGTAGACAGGGTGAAAGTATTTTGACTGCTTTATTGTGAATGGGTAACAGAACTGCGTTTCCACTTTGTTTAGACAAGCACAGTTGTGTTTATTATGAGTACAGAAGTCAACACACTTCAGGCTTCTGGAAGACATTCAAGGATTTGTATTCTGTGCAAAAGGGTTTAAAAAGAAATCTGCTGCTTGTTAAAAGCCGCCTATCCCAGTTCCCTCTACAGCCGACAGTCCAGAGCAGTGTTACTGACAGTTTGACTGTTACTGACAGTCCAAGCCAGTATTACTCAGAGGGGAAAAGAGAGGGAGAAATTGCAGTAACAGAAATGCCTGTGCAGGATTGTCTCATGATACCAGTGAGAAACATCTGTGAATAAAACAGAGTTCAATGTGGGGTCTTAATCATTAAGAAATGATGCACAATCCTGCTGTGAAGGAGGTGTTACCTTCCTGGAAAACAGATACAGAGTCCAGTCACTGAATAGTACAGCAGGGATGCAAAGTAACTCCCGCTACTTATTCTGATATTTTAACTGTAAGTTAAACTGTAATTTTTTTTGTTTGAACCATAATTTTTCTGAAAGTGTATCTTTGTCAAAGTGTGTGTACGATGTACAGTAAAAGGAGAAAAATGGAAAACAATGGGAGAAATACATAATAGCACACAAGTATTTGGCTTGTTTCATGTGGCTTGACAGTGTGTTTATGCTACTGGAGGTGGGTAAATGTAGCTGAATCTTATGAGACCATCTGTGGGCAGTCCAAAGTTGTAGCAGTTCTCACATCTGCACTTGGTCACTTATTTGCCTCTCCTCTTATTGGAGATAGCTTCCAACAGAAATTCTCACTAATTTTAATTTTTGTTAAAGAAAAAATAAATCAGGATTTGGACTCAAACTTTCTGTCACAGTGCCAGAAATCAATTTTGTGAGTATTTACAGGAAACATGAGCAAGTGCAGTGATGCTCAAGCATTGATGAAGTTGGAGATTGTCATACCTTTTGGTTTTTATTTGGCATCATTAAAAACACTTGTAAGTTATATTGGAGGAGGGAGTCCTCTTTCTGTGTGTAACATGTCTAATCTTCCTATGGGTGAAGTTATCTGCATTTTAAAAAGCAAACAAGCCTATACAGAAATGTATGTTATAATTGAAATTTCCCTAGATCACAAAGAGGACGCATATGTTTCTTAATGCTAGACATTAATCCAGTAAAGCTGAGTAATCCTGTATAGTGCTTTCCCAAGGTGGTGAATGGCCTCATTTGCCTTTTTGAGTAAGTTGGAGAAGCAGCAGGAAGATCTTCTGAATGTTAGATAAATCTACAATTGTCTAGAGCAGAAAAATAAGGTGTTTTTATCCTTTTGCCTTGCAGTACTTCTGGACAATGTGACTAGGTAAGTTTGGGAACTTTCATAACTCTTTTGTTCCAAATGGGTTTTTTAGCTGGTAAAATTCCTCTAATGTGATTTTTCATTATGCTCTGCAGTTTGAAATGAAAGTAGTTTGTGGCTTTTAAGAACACATGTAATGCAATAATAAAATGCTTCTGTCTTCATATGTACTTGAAGTAACAGCAAGGTGTAATCCTGAGGTTTTGAACTTGGATTCCTGTTTCTGTTTGTTGTTGTAAGTTGAGCAGGCAGGGAATAGTTTAAGTTCATTATACTGATATATGGGATGTGTTGGGAAACTGCTGTTTTCGAAACCAGGGCCTGAGTACTTCTCAAATTTCATCATTACTTTCCAGGAGAGAGCAGGGGCAAAAAATTATACAGAAAACTACTGTTAGCCTATTGTTCAACCTGAATGCGTTCAAGTTCCAGCAGCACTGATGCTGCTGGATCTCAAGCCACGTTTCTGTTCTATGGCAATGCTGTGACCTGTGCTGGCTATTCTGAGAGCGTTCAGTTTGGGCCACTTGAGATCTTTAACAGATTTTAATAAGCTAACATGAAAACAATATTCAGTGTTCAAATGATCCAGGAGATAGAAGGAAATAAAATATAAAGTAGCAGTAACCACTCAGCAGTCTTGAAAATCAAACTAGATTTTGATTGAGAGGGAGTTGACTTTGCTTACATCTTAGAGTTAAATCTACAGCTAATCAGAAGAAGCAGATGGCTAGTATTATAGTATTAAGTCTTTTTTGCAGATCGTTATTAAGGACTGCACTTGAAATGAGATTTGGATGTGTGGGAAAAGAGAAGATGTAGGAACTGCGGTACAACTGCAGCTTTACAGTCTTGGTTCCACTCTTACACCTTCACAAGTCTGTGTGATGGGGCTCAGTTCCAAAGCCTCAAGCTAAAAGGTTGTTCCACTTCTGTGTGGGTGCAGAAGGACCTTGACTGCCAAGGAAAGCATCTAAGACTTACTAATGGTGGTTTACGGGGGATCACTGGTGGAACTGGAGATGGTGCCAATTAGATTAATGCACTCAGGACTGTTTTGCAATCAAATAATTGCCTGAGCCTTCTGATTTAGGCTAGAAGAGTTTGGCTGGATTTTATGAAAAATCAGAAGTTGTCCCTGTTGCCTTGCAAACCTTCAGGAAGATTCTGCTTAAAGACAGATGCAATTGGAAGTGAGCCAGCTAAAGAAAGGAAGGACAATCTGAAATGGAAATGGGGAGCCTACTGTGTATGTGCTCCTATCCAGCACTCTTGTTACCAGACATACCCATTACCGGAGTTTCTGACTAGTCTTGCCTGCTTTACAGCCTAATGTGAGAAGCTTGTCTCTTAACAAGTATCTCATGTTTAGACATCCCCCACTTTCCTACGTAAGTAGGAAGATGGAAGCTTATAGTACTCCCCATGGGAAATGTCACCAGAAGTGCAACAATTGCTACCAGAGCATTTAAATGTTTTCTTTGACTTAAAGAGGATATTTAAATACAAATAATGATATATTCTTCAGCAGAAAGAAGCTGTGATGGAACTAATAGTTGAAAATAAATCCAGCTGCTCACAGTAATTACCCAGGTAGTACATTGTCTGTGCAAATGCACAGTCCAGGGCCTGCAGCAATATCTTAGAATATATTACTTCTGTCACCCTGCTGTGCTCTCTTCTCTGATTAAAAAAAAAAAATTAATTCTAAAAAACCTAATTCTAACTTTGGCAAACTGCTTCCATGTCTTATTTTTAGCTTTAAACACTCGATTAAAGGTGCATTTTTAACACATTTAAATTCAGGAGCTCAAAGGAATGGGTGGTTTTGCTTTCATCAGCATAGTCAATTACTTTGTCATTTCTGTATTTCTTTACTTATCTTTCAGATTTAATAGTTCAAGTAGAATTTTATTATTCAATTAATGGAATCAAAGCAGTATACTTGGCATACAGTAGCTTCTTCCAGACAATACATGCATTA
Organism: Chlamydotis macqueenii; assembly: GCF_036417535.1. NCBI lineage: Eukaryota > Metazoa > Chordata > Aves > Otidiformes > Otididae > Chlamydotis > Chlamydotis macqueenii. The sequence goes on from NC_141570.1 coordinate 18,044,775, forward strand.
ATGAACTAGTTCGTGGTGACTTGTTCCACTGCTGGATTCCTTTGCCACTGGTTCTCTGTTGCTGTTGTTGAGCAATAAAAATAAGGCAGTGGTTTGGATACCAGAGTCCTCAGAGAATAGCAAATGACAGATGTGCAAGAGTGTCCAAGTAGGAACTGAGGGTAGAGGCCAGAGAAAAAGCTCCAAAAGCAACTGAACTAGTAATTGGGAACACAATAAGCCCTTAAATAAATCACTGTTGGCTTGGTACCTAAACAGGACTCTAAACTGCAGTTTTAAAAACCATAGTACTTAAAACACAGATGTATCAATTTTTGTGATTGCATTGTCAAAATAAATGAGATGTTCATAACCTGCATGTCGTAAAGGAAAAGTCAACAAGTTGCCAGTGAAAACAAATTGCAGTGCAGTGATATAACCCCTAAACTCAACACTCCCTCTTATTAAGACTAATTAGTTGCCATAAAAAACATCAGAGAACAATGTGCATAGGCTCACAGAGGTCTCCAGGGCACATGGGAAGATTAGTGGTATATATTCGGTATAATAGTTTAGACTAAGCACAAAAGAACGTTCTTTTCTTTATCAGAATGGTGATCTACCCTTTTTTTTTTTAATATTATCTCTCTCCATTGCCTCTTAAACAGTTTCTTCCATCAGTCCTGTTCCACCTCCACTAAGGAAACTGAGTCATGTTCTTGTGTCTCTCCTAGCATGTAACTGTAGCAGGTAATTCTCATATTACAGCCAGTAGCTAGATCACAGTTTTCCAATATAACTTTAAAATCCATCCAGTAGTGTGTGTCCAGTGCTTTAGGACGATCAAAGGTGGAAGCTGCTGTGTACCAACAAGAATCAAGTTAATTTATTAGTATGTAACTAAAGATTTTTTTTTAATGATTATAAGATCAATAGATCAAATGATTGCTTATACTGAACAAACCTGTCAAGAGACAAAGAATAAAACTACTCTATTGAACCTGTTCATCCAAACATTCAGTTACAGGAACAGAAATGCTAAAAATTTTAAAACTTTAGATTTATGTTCTTCACTAACAAACTAGTAAATAGCTTTAGATGTACTCTTCTATCAAGTGATATGACTCATACCAAGGATATATGTTCTTCTGCAACCTACATGCTTACAAAAATAAATGTTCATTATCAAATGGAAGCACTAGGAAATCTTAGTCAACACTTGGCTTCCATGAGTAGATGACTCCAAGGAACACTTGGTTTCTGTGTACTGTTCTCTGTATTGGCTCCCTTTGAATACAAATCCATACCAGGCCAAAGACCTGTGTGATAACCTTCCACAGGGTGAGTCAAAGTGCCAATGGTGGCTGCGCTCCGCTGGAACTATGGAACTGACAGCTGTCATGGGGAAGGGACTTTTCCAAGAACGGACTTACCTGTGAAAAATGGGAAAGCAACTAGTTGTGTAGCTTTCAGTGAGAGATCAAAATTTATTTTTATCACTTTCAAACAGAAGCTTTTTTTGTAGATGCTAATTAAACACAGCAGAATTGTCATCAACATTTAAGAAAAGTTGATAGCGCTACCTTAGGTGACTGAAATATACTGGCTTAATTTCTATTCATGTAATACAAGCTGTACTGTGAAGAGTAGTATAGTAGGGAATAATACACTTAAATATCATGGCTGTGTATATAGTTGAATTCTAAGTGGCTTTATTTCCTTTTGCAATTTTAATTTGTTCATGTTGTTGACCTAGCTACTGTATCTTTGTTCAGTAAAACAATTCTTTATTATGCTAACATTAGTAATGGCTTTTAGATGAATGGGGAAAAAGCATACAAAATATTACCAGAAAGCTGTAAATATTTAATGAAAGGAAGACAAGGCTTAACTAGAGTTGGTAAGGAACCAAGCCATCATAGCATTAAAAATCCATAGCTGTATATGGTCTAGTAAGACAGCACCTGAAATATTCAGTTTGTAGGGAGTTGTCTGCTTGCCAGTAGTGGATGCAGAACTGCAGTATGGGAATGAAATCGGATGGGATAAGGCATGGTGACTGAAGTGATCTCTGACTTGCTGGATTGGGGTACTCTCTGGCCAAGAAAATAAGAAAAATCTTTCAGGTGAATGAAGCATGTTGATATTTATGTGTTTAGAGACATGGATGGAAAGTACCTCTGGCTTAACCTGTTATGAGAAGCAGAGATATGGCTGTCTTCAGTTCAGCTGTAGCACAGTCTTGAAAGCTCAAAAGATGGAGATGTTCCTCCTTTCCCTCCAGAGGAAAAAAGATGGCCCTGCCTAAAGTGCTGTGTGAGCCTTGAAAAATGTTATCCCTCCTTGAAGATCCCTTAAACTAAAAGAATGTACAAAGACTGACTGCAAAGTCAGAAAATCACCCAGGCAGAGAAAAGGTTAGTGTCGTCCAAGCTGGGAACAAAAATGAGAGGGAGTATTGCATGAAGTGAAGAGAGCGGTAGCTTCAGGTCTGAGCAACGTTAGCAGAGCCAATGTGAGGTTATTTTTGAAGGTTAAAACTCAGCATCTGGCACAACTATGCTACATCTTCTCCCATATCTGCTCCTGGGACGTGACTCGGAAAAGTCTTGAGACAGTTAGGAGAATTGGGCCGTTTCAAGTATGTTCTGTGTCATCTTGTTTTGGTAACTTTTTAGTTCCTATTTTGTAATCAAGAATGTAATCCTCTGCTTTCCTAGACTGAACTTATTTGCCTTTTTGTATTTGTCCAATGTTAATGATAGCCTCACGTAATTGTGCCAAGCTTGTCTTTTTTCCCCAAAATAGCTGTATTTGTTGTAGTGTAATACAGAACTTGAAATCCAGAAAACATTCAGGAAGCTAGTTCAGGGTGACTTCCCACCAAGCTGCAGAGGTTGATTTGCTAGCTAATATAAAGAAGCATTGAATGTTTACTGGCTGGTATTAATCTGTCATATTCTCTGACAAGGACCAGGCACAATACAACACCTCTGACTACACTTTGTGTATTTCATACAGTCCAATTTCTGTGACTTTTTTTTTTTAAACCCCAGGACTGGCAAGGGTGTGCAGAAGGGGAGTAATTGCTTCTGTTTCTTATTTCCAAAGATGTTTCAGGAGATGATGCAATATCTTTGCCTGATCTTCTAAAATATGGTAGACAGGTGAATTTCACCCATTTAAGACTAAATAAAAGAGAATTGTCAGGAAAGGCCTTGTTGGAAGGTCTGGAGGAGTAAGAGGTGTGGGATGATCCCATCACTGAGTGAATCAGCCCAGCAAGTAATCCTGTTCTTCCCTCAGAACTGTATCTGTGTGGACAAGCGTTTATACCCTGGTACGGTGTATTTCAGTGTGATGTCTGTTAATGATACCCCAAGCCAAGATTAAACAGGCACAATCTGGACAGTGGCAAAGAGGGTTGTTTTCATCTTCCTTCTCTTCCCTTCTCTCTCATTAAGCTTTTTGCTTATCCCTTAATTTCAAGGCATGTCTCAGTGGATAAAACCTGCTGTGGGAAATAAGCGAACACCAAGCTTGCTATTTGCCTGCAGTTGTGCACTCAATGGTGCTTATCCTATCAGTCTAGGCACCTGGTTTCACATTTTCCTCATCAGATTGAGTGTATACTTTCAAATTTAATGTAGGCACTCAGCAGGAATGCAGATCTCTGCGATGTGTTGGGGCTGTGGGCAGGATCCCTGTGGAGGGAGCCACTGTGGGTAAGTCTGCACTGAGCTTCAAAGCATGGAGGAAACACACGAGTCTGAGATGCAGTTAGATGCAATGAATCTTAATTCTTTTTTCTGAGGCCTAACTCCTCTATAAGCAGAGGTGATTGAGCAAAATATATCAACAGATCTAGGAGTCTGTTTCTAGCTTTCTAGATAAGACTTTGTATTGCTCCTTGCAAGCAAACCTGATGTGAAATGTGGCAAGCTTCTCAGTGTAAAAGGAAATCCCACGGGCTGCAGATTGTCATTTTGGTAGGCTGGTTTTCAGGATTTCAATGTAAAAAAAAAAAGTCATTTCTGAGAACAGCACCCTTCCAGCATGGTAGTAAGAGGCACAATGGGACAATGCACAGGATAAATGACATGAGGAATACCATGTGTAGGCAGCTGAATCCTGATCTTTGTGTTTATTAGTTTGGATATTATCTTAGCTTGTGTTACTCCTTGGAGTTTATGAAGACAGTAGTGTCTGGTAATAAAGAAACATGTATTTCAAATTTGCTCTTTATCACTGGGTGCCTTGGGTGGCATGTCTGCTTGCCATTTGATAGATTCTCCTGTAACTGTTGCTTTTGTGATCTATTAAGTGCTTTTGGTTTAGGTGAGTAGAGTTTGTGATCAGAAAGATAAAGTAGGCAGCCTGGAGCTGGGTTCTGCTCTTGTAGGTTCCACTTTAGATGTCTGTTCTGATCCTGGCTTGATGCTTATGTGTTTGGCTTTTCTATTAAAACCAGTTGTCCCTGCACTTCCTCTACCAACACAAATCCTAATGTACAGAGAGCAGCAGTCAGTAATTTAGGGGATCCAAAGGGAGAAGTTAAGATTGCAGAAGCATTAGGTTGTAGAATTTGTCAATAAAAAGAGGAAGGCCAGTCATCATAGCCTGTCAGTACAGAATACCAAAGAGGCTTTATTTGGTTATCTAATGTGTATGCATAATTGCACCACTGACAGTGCTATCTAGAGGCTAATTTTGATGCAAGGTTCTTCCAGTGGAAAAATAAAAGATCTAAGAGGTTGGTTTGCTTGACAGACTATGGTTAAGTGACGTGCTGTTAGGACTTGCATAGGAGTATATAGGTAATATACTGATGGAGACTGCCTTGCCTGAAACTTTCTAGTGGTACGTACTGACTCACGGTCTCACCATGCTGTTAGCAGGCCTGGCGGAATTTTAAGGGTATGCAATGTTTCTCACCCAACTATTGCATATCTAGCAAGGGTCAGCTTGTGAGCAGCTTCTATCAAAGAGAATATAGGTAAGAGTAAGTTTACTTATGATGGGTGGGTGAACAGGAAGAGTGAGAACCTTTGCTGAAGAAAGGGTAATTTCAAGCATGCCACGCTCTGTGAGGCTTCAGATCTGGAAGATGCTTGTAGACCTCAAATAGTACAAGGGGATGGATTTGTTATGTGGTTGTTGCATAAGAATTGGTTTTAAGCACAATCTAGGGATTATCTATAATACTGCTTTGACTAACTTGAACTTCATTTTAGGGCTGGATGTGTTAGCAAAAGCAACTCCACTTAAAATATATCTAGATTCAGTCTCACTGCTGCTTCTCTAGGATGATGACATCCCAAGGGCACAGATACCCACTGCCACTTGGCAGAAAGTCAGTGCTGACATCTGGGAGAGGGGGCAGTGCTACCAGCAAAAGCAGATGGTGCTGTGTTCAGCAGCTGGCTGGCTTGACGTGGCTGCTGCTGTGGGTGTGCAGACCTGGCAGGTTCCCAGCCAGGCTCCCCACGGAAGCACAAACCTGTTGTTAGCCAGGACTCTCATTGCATGTGTAAGCATGACCTAGAAGCGGTCCTGTGGGCAGAGCTGGAGGGGAGGCGGAGGACATCACAAGCCCAGTCCTCAGGAGCTGTGGAAAGCTGCCAGGTTCTGTCTGCTGCTTGCTCTCCTGGTGAGCCACAGCTGGATGCTGTCCTCATTGCTGCAAGCTCTTCCAGTTTGGTCTGAGCCCTAAGCAGATATTTACTTTAAGGGCAATGACTACTGATACTCTTTTTTTTTTTTTTTTTTCTCCTTTTTGTAGGCTTTTAATCCTCTGTGTACTTAGGATTTCCATCTTATTTTCAGTTCTAGTTTTCTTGGTTGAAGTAAAATATTTCTCCTCTTTCTGCTTTCCATCTCATGAATTAAGCATCACTTTTGTAACAAAATTAATGTCCAGTTATAAATTATTATATTTGGATAACAACAGAAAGAGCACTCCTCTTTCTGAAATGAGTGAAGCCTTAGAAGTTTCTTGTTTGGGCAGGGTATAGAACAAGGTCCTAGTTAGTGGAAGGTGTGAAAAGAACAGCACTTGGTTTAACTCATTTTAGTTGTGAGTGTCTTTCCTATTAACAATGAGTTATTTCTAGGAAATATCTTACAAAATAATAATCATATACATTGTATATAGTCATACACTTGAGTGTAAACTCAAGATCCTGTAGGAGTGAGAATTAAGTTTTGGGCTGTTTTAATCTTAGCTTTTAATACAGCTTTGTGGGTTAATATCAACAGAGTCAAAGCAGACTTAGGACCTACAAAGACATTCTGAAATAAGCAGAATTTGGACAGATATGAACCAGGAAGAGGGAGGAGAAGCTGCAGTTCTTTATGAAATGCTGAGTTGTATGAACTGCTGCAAGGTATATGGCTCCGTGATCTCTAATAAAACTCACACAGGTAGTAACCAATTAGATATGTAGCTGCTGCAGAGGAATGCACGTATAGTAAGCTTAAGTAGAATGGACCTTTTTACTTGTATTTCTTCAGAGGACTGCAAACTTAAAAGAAAAAAAGAAAGTGTTAAATAGAAAAAAAAATCTAGGTTTAATTTTTCCTTTTGCTGAAAGCCTTTAGCAAAAGACTGGAAAATTTTTGCCTCATGAAGCTGTGATCCATGCTCTAGGCTGACTAATGCTGCTTGTGTTTGCTTGTTGTCCTCTAAATTAATAGTATGAAATGTCTCTTGTTCAGAAGACTGTAATACACTTTATAGATGGAACCTTAGCCAGTGCTGCAAAGGGAAAGGCAGAGCAGAAGCTTCCTGGGATATCAAGCATGTTTATAGGCACTAAATGGTCAGCATGCAATCTGAGCATGCCATTCCAGGACATTCAAGATATTAAAACTGAGGCTTACCTCTCCCTTTATGTTGTTGAAGGCAAGATATAATTAACCTACGTGCACCTGCTGCGTTGTTAGCAGAGTTGGCTTGTATGGCTGTGCTTTTCACTACCAGAGCAGAGAAGTTTTTCTCCTATGTTCATGGCAGTGTGAAAAAACTGTAAGTACCTAGTCACCTCCTGTCACTCTCTAACCCTGTGACATTCATTGTTTTGCATTAAATGAAGCTTGCATTAAGCTTGTGCTCGTTCTTTGTGCCTGTCTGTATTAATTCATGGCAGTGCCATTGAGTTTGGGAGGACAGCCTGACCACAGAAATAGACAGGCATGTGCACACGTATAGCTGAAGACATAGCATAGGAGGAGCGTATTTTTTTTGAAACAGTGCATTCATATTTTCTTTATATTCATCTTTTGAATGTAGAGTAAAGCATATGGTAAAATCACCTTTGTGGCTTAAAACTAGAAATTCTGGAAGAGTGCTATAGAAATCAAATGGGATGACATGATTTTACTGGTGTATATGTAGTGGAATATCTTCTGTCTCTCTAGTCTAAGACAGAATTAAGTGGCTGAAATAATAAAAACTTTAAAATCCTCAATAAAACACACGTTATACAATGCTTCATGAGAGAAGTGGGATGGTATAATTATTATTTAAAAGTAACAATGAGTGGGGATTGGCAGGTGTAATATTCCATTGTATGTTAGCTCAGTCTAAATCCTATAAATCTTGGTTTTAATTTACTGAAAGATTTTTTTTAATCTGTCTGGAGGCTGTCTCTTTCCCTAGCCAACAGATGACAGGCAGCTCTTGGAATTTCTCTTGTGCAGTGCTAGATGTTTTTCTATTAATTTTTTTTGTCTAGTTTACTTAACCCAAAGAAGAACACAAATCTTGCTGTATAAAAGTAATCTAGTAGCATAGCTGTTGTCCATTTGCAGTTAGACTCCAATAATAATTGAATGCAAAGATGGGGAGTTAAAATATGTAGTGAGTAAAAGGAAATCAAGCAAAGAAAGTAAAAGAACACGGCAGAGAACCTGTTGCACCCTTCGCATGTAAACCAGATTATTGGGGAGGCAGTGAGACCTCTCCCTGGTCTGTGTCAGTCAATTAGAAATTGGTAGGTGATAACATGGTATTAGAATGGTAACCACTCAGTCTCAGGTAACTGCTCTCTCTAGGAAGGGAAGAGTGGTCATCCATTCAGAAAAAGGAAACTTGATTTTTTTTTATTGCTTTAGCTTTTAACTAATGGTAGCTGTTAACATCAGTGTCATCAGGCTCTGATAGTCATAGAATCACAGAATGGTTTGGGTTAGAAGGGATCTTAAAGATCATCAAGTTCCAACTCCCCTGCCCTGGACAGGGACACCTTCTGCTGGCCCAGATAGCTCAAAGTGCCATCCAACCTAGTCTTGAACACTTCCAGGGACTGGGGCATCAACCACCTCTCTGGGCAACCTGTTCCAGTGCCTCCCCACCCTTACAGTAAATAATTTATTTCTTATGCCTAATTTAAATCTACTGAGTTTAAAACCCTTGTCCTGTCACTACAGGCCCTTGTCGAAAGTCCCTCTCCAGCTTTCTTGCAGGTCCCCTTTAGGTACTGGAAGGCTGCTATAAGGTCTCCCCAAAGCCTTAAAGATTGCTCAGTGGCAGGGCTAAAATGGAATTGCAGCTGAGAGGAGCATGTGGGGAGACAGTGAGTACTGCCAAACATCATGTAATATCATTAGTGTGGCAGCTTCCACAGATCTGCAATGCATTCTGAAATAGACTCTTCAAAACAAATTTTAGCCCTTATCATAAATTAGAAGTTGAAATGTGGACAAATGAGAGCTTTTGTTTTGCTTTCCAGCTGAAACTATCATCCCAGAAATTCAGTGGCTCATAATATTTAGGAGATGTCATCATACTCTTCAGTAATGCAACACTCTTTCCTCCTACTGCGTGCTGTACAGCTGAGCTACGCAAGTCTCCAAGACATGTGAAGTCTTAAAGACAGCCATGAAATCCAGGTGGTAGTGCTAAAAACATGAAGCTACCTGGAGAGAAAAAAAACTACAAAAAAAAACACCCAAACCCCTAATTCTTCCTTCCTCATCTCTTTTCAGTTCTGGAATGCAAGATAGCCAAGAAAGCATTCCCAAGAGTTCTCCTCAAAGTCTGAGTCATTTGCAACCTGTTTTAACTTTTTTAACATATTTTAAATAACTTCTGGGAGTATGCATCTGCCAAATAATATATTGCAATGGTTCATATAATATGGTTTGTTTGGTTGTTTGTTTTTTTTAATTTATTTTATTTTTTTAATCTTGCATGTACACCTCAAATATTTGAGGAAGGAGCGAGAAAGCAATACTGTAGCCACTTTATACGGGGAATGACATTGGAGTAATTGTCTTTATCATTGCAGGAAGCCAAATACAAAGAAAACTACAAACAGATAATTGGGATTTTATTATATACAGGATACTAATAAGGCATTTTATGCAGTTTTAGGGTTAAGTTTTCACTCTGAGGAGCATCTGATTCCTGAGGGTACCTGTAAGCACAGAAAGGAATTAGGTCCCCCAAAGGTCTGATGAATGCTTGAATGCTAATAAACAGTCAGCTTTCAGCTTTACAGCAATTATCTATTTGAAAAATAATCTTTTCCTAGTGAAAAACAATCCTAAATGTTTCTCACTTAAACTGTTGTATAAATATTTGCATTTCTTTGATGCATGTTCAGATTTACATTCTGCTGTTTTGATTACTTAATATAATCACAAAATTTACATAAATGTGCATGAAAGGCAGTGCAACTCATAATTTCCTCCTCTCAGTGTCTTATGTGCTTTAAATTTATTTGAATTACTTATTGTTAACCAGCTCTTTGTGACCTGCTTACCAGCTTTGTCTAGGCAGTGGTCAGATTTTGCAGTGAACTTTAAAAATTAAGAGAGTTAAACCTTTTTCCCTCTCTGGTGCAAAGCCCTGCTTTGCATTTGAATATGGCACGTTTTAAAGGGAACTGCCCTCCACTGTTCGCTATTTGGGCCGTTAGTAACAAGTATGTGGGAGCTGGGGAGGGTGGATCAAGGGGGAGAGCCCAGCAAATACATACATAAATAGTTTGGACCCATTTCTGCTGCTTTTCTTTAGGTTCAGCAGCAGTCCAGCCACTTGCTTATCTCAAAGACCTGGACAGCGTGGTGTAAAGTCAGAATAAGGCAGTAAAATGAGGATGAGGTGATGCGTGTAGTACATAAGCAAGTAATGAGCAGTGAGTCCAACTGGACTCAAGTAGGCTCTGTATGTTGGTGTCGTTTTGTTGTTCTGGTGTTGTGGGGTGTGGTATTGAGTTGACGTAGCTGGTGCTCTATCCTGCAAGTTTTATTAACCCAGGTTTCATGCAGCCATCCAGGAAAGGTTGGTTGTTTTTGTTTATTTGTTGGGGTTTTTTTGTGAGCATGGTAGATGTTACGCTGTACTCATGTTTTCAAAATTACAATAATATAAAGGGACCGTACAATTTGTCCGTGGAATGTGTATGCTATCCACTTTCCTGAAGCCTGGGAGGACAGATAAAAGGCTTTTCTAAACTATCAATGGATTTGTTTGCCAGATGCTTTCCAGATGAGTACAGTGAGGGTGGAGAAAGAGGACTTTTGGCTCAGCACAACTCCTCTGATTCCTTTCATACTTATTTCAAAACAAGCTTTTGTTTATTTTTTAAGGAACAGAGAAAAAAAAATCTTGGCAAGTAGAAGACTTTTCAAGGGGAAGATTAGTTTGAGTAGTACTGTATAGAAACACTGGCCATCTTTAGTCCTAGAGAGATGTAGGAAATTCCTCAAGGGTTTTCTTGAATCTCAGAGGGATTTTATTTCAAAATAAATGGCTGCTAACTTTACTAGTGTTGAGGAATGTTCTGTATGTGAGAAGTCTGAAAATAATAAAATTGGAATTTTAATTGCTTGAATCAGTCTTTTTCTACTGATGTACTGTCCAGTATGTAAGAGGCCACTTGTTCAGTGCACTCTGGGAAGCAAAAATGGAAACAAGCTACTACTTTGTTTTCTGTTTACATGCTGACATTTCTAAACAAGAGAAGAATCCAGAACACTCAGATTTTCTCCTAGTTTTGCAAGAAATAACAAATGAGAACTTACTATGATTTTGATTTGGTAATGATATGGTTTATGAGAAATATTCAGAACAATTAGAAATACCTTGAGTCAGACACTGTAAACCTCTCTACCCAGTACAAATCCCAGACTGTTTCTTTCTGAAGAAAGAAATGTCATTCCGATTTTGTCTGACGAACTCCTTCAGCATTTGGACTGTTGATGAACTATAGCACATAACTCATAAAGGTTCAAGGATCCAATGGATAAAAGGAATTAAAGAAGCAATTGATTGTTCATTACTGTCATTACTAGAAGTGGAGCACACTTAAACCAACCTAACAAAAAACCTACCTTAATCTTATGTAAGCTTGTTCAGGGCTTGTTCACAGGTGCGGTGCTGGAGGCCTTTTACAGGAATAGAATAGGGCTTTCCCTCAAAAAGTATGCAGCCATAGCGATGGTACCGAGCCCATTGCACCCAGAATCGATAGTCAGCACTCGGGACAGACTTTTCTAAGCAACGGCTGGCTGGTTGGTAACTAACATCAGCAAAAGTTTCTTGTGATTCTCACTGAGTTATCAGTGTAGTTTTCTTCTGCTCACAAGGGAAGGATACGTGTTTCTTTTTACAAATTGTACTTTGTGGTTGGCCGATATTATCCAGATTTTCAGCTTTAACATGCTTATGGGAGTGTTTTAAAATCGGCATTCAGCTGGAACTGTGAACTTAAAAGTTTGGTGCAGTCTGATTGTTCTGCTCTAAGGAAGCCAGCAAAAATAATGCAAATGTTGGTTCCCCTTCAACATACTCTCCTTAAGTCTTTCCAAATGACAGACTAGTACTTCTATAGTGGCCTGGGAAAGAACTGTAAAACACCTCAACACAATCAATCGTGGGTGAAGACCATGATTTGCTGTTTACTGTACAGAAGCAGGCAAGTGAGGAAACCAGGTGGACATAATAAAGTGCATACAGTTTTGCAATGAGGATGCTTAGCATAACTGTATACCACAGACTGAACTGCAGGTCTGGAATATCTCAGTGCCTAAGACTGAAAAAAATCAGTGTATTTACACTGTAGCTAACACTGTTCATTGCAATTCTTTCACCTCATTATTGAGACAAGCTGAAAAGCAAAGGTCACAAGTTGCTGAAGCTGCCATTGCTGAATTCATCAGGCAGGAAGGAAATGCCTTCTGCAAGAAAGAATTTGTATGGTAACTATTACATACTCTACTTCACTTGTGTAAATGGTAAAACTATGCCAACTCTTGTAACTCCTCCTCTGAACATCTTTCCCTGTATTGTCAGTACACCTTTCCCCCCATCCCTTTACAACTTGTTCCAAGTTACTCTTCCCACTTGGTGAGATGCGTTCATTTCCCACCACTTATCCTTCAAAGGTAGCAGTGTACCCATTTCCTTCTCTTTTAAAAGCTTTCTCAGTGCTTCCTGTGCTCTGGGTGGCAGTCACTGCTTGTTTGGCCAGGACCATATGCCAGGGTGCAGCAATGTCAATGCATGGGTGTAAGTTAGTGATGGAGGAAAAAGTGTGTTTTCCTTGAATAGTGAAACAATTTGATTCATGACCCCAAATATATTAGCCTACTGTTAATGAGTAGGTCTCAGTCTTAGCACCTGAGATAGTGAGCGTGCAGGAAGAGCTTGTGAAAAGCTGTGGATAAGCAGTTCAGATTTTGAGTCCATTTCCATGTTAGTAAGAAAATTGCAACTGCTGTTCTTTAGAATAGTAAAATGACTGGAGGCTAGAAAAAAAAATCCATGCACTTCATATGTGTAACTTAACAGCATTCTCCTGTAAGTCAAAAAGAAAACAGCGAGTTAGTGCTACTCTTGTAGTTGTATCTGTTGATTACTGCTTTTGAACTGGAAAGAGACTGATTCTAGTGAAAGGCATCTTAGAGGAAGAAGGCTGTGCAGTTTAAAGTAGAAGCTGTCTTGGCCAACACTAGTAGTCTGTCTGCATTGGTGTGTTAAGCTCTGTGCATATCTGCTGCTATTGAATCATAACAAGAGAGAACTTTACAGTTTTAGAGGTATCTAATGTGTGAAAACTTAATCAGTGAACAAGGAATACTGGTAACTCGACCTCTAATAGGGACACAATAACCTGGATTGTGATCTCTTGGGAAATCAGTTTCACCTCTTTTGGGACAGTTTTCAGTCCTGCTATAAGCAGGACTGCCCAGGACTGGGCAGAAGTCAGTCAGTGTCTGGTTTATTGGAAATTATTTGTGGCTTAGTCTTTCTCCTTGCAGTACTGACCTCAACTACCTCATCTAGCTCTGTGAATGTGTTCCTGATAGAGTTTGGTTTCAGAAACTCCAGTGTGTTTGTCTTTCAAATGAAATCTTAAGATTTCCATTCTAAGATTAGCATTGAAAAAAAAGAAAGTAATCTGAACTTGAAATGAAAAGAAAAAAAAAACAAAGCAACTCATTTTAGAGCTCTAATTTTTGGTTCATTCTTGGAAAACAGTTTTGCAGAAACACAGTGCTACTGATGCAGGGTTTCATTTGTTTCAGTTTGCTGCATATTTTACTTGTTGGGTTGGTTTTTTTAATTAGAAATTAATCTGGAGGGTCTCTTTGTGGTTACTTACAGAGCTGTGAGTAGCTTTTCCAAACACCCCAAGAGGAATGGCAAGAATAGGTGCTTTTCCTGATGCCTGCTAGGATCACAGCATGCTTGTTAGCTCGAGCTAGACCTACAGTATCTTCTTGGCTTCTCTACAGTATCTGCAGCTTGGTCAGGAATCACATTGTGGAATAAAGTCTTCTCCCTCACAGTAACAACTAGCAGAGTCTTCCTCTGAGCAGAAGTACCACCTGATGTAAAAGGAGAAGAAACTCTGAGAAACACCACAAGCTCCATTTCAGGCTTTTTAGTGCCCACAACATAAAGCAGGAATGCAGAAAAGCAAAGACAGCCTAACCCATCAAAACTGATAAAAGCAGATACAAAGGCAGGCTTGGACTCCTCTTGGGCTACTCTAGTCCTCATGCTTCTTAATTTATGGAAAATTACCAGGAAAATGATTGTTCACTGCAGTCCTTCCAGATTTTTTTTTTCTAGAGTTCTCCTAAATCAAGCGGTCTTACCTCAGAAACAAAGAAGCTGTAAGGATAAAATGCAGAGCAGTTCTAAAAAAGTTCCAGCACATACTGGGGAGGCTGCTGGTGGTATGGGGAAGAGCATACAGACATAGCATGATTCTCATTAGGTGACTTTAGGCTGGCACCCAAGCCTGAAGGAAAGAATTCATTCCAGAGAATGTGTTCAGGCAACTCAGCACTCAGTTATTTGACCAGTTGTTACCAGTATGCCATGGCTGGTTGATCATATGCATTTCTTGTGGGTCAGGGAGAAGTCAGACTGGTCCTTGCACAGCAGCCCAACCAAGGCACGAGCAGGAGGAGGAAACAAGCAGAGATGAGGGAAGGAGAGTGGCATCCAAGTGTAAAACTCTTCGTGTTAGCCAGCTCCTTACCTAACAGTTCTCGTATTTTTCAGCACTACCTTCAGCAGAGAGTTCATTCCCCATGAGTTACAAAGTGTTATACCAAAAATCCAGATAGGCTACATCTGTTACATTTCCCTAGTTTAAAAGAAAGAGGGAAAAAAAAGTCCTCTGAGGACTGTAAATCTGTATCATTCTGTTCTCGTTTCCGTTGCACTCATATCTGTAGCTGTTCTTTTTTTGGGGTCTTGATCTAAACTCCTGCATATTGCTCAGCTCAGCAAAACAAATCTGTCACTGTCTCATCAGTTGTTTCCCCCCTTCCCCTCAGCTGTACCTTGATCCCAGTCAGAGAGCCCTGTCTCTGCTTTGCTCAAGGTATTCAAACATCTTCAGTGCCGTGTGCTGGGCAATCTGCAAGGCTACGACAGGTCTGAATATAAAGCAATGGGCTTAAGTAGGTAAATCTGATTGCATAAACTCAGTTGTAAATGTTGTCATACAGAAAATAGTGCTGCTGCTGCTCTTGGAATATGAAAGATAAATGAACGTTAACGTGCTGGAGCTATCTATTAGTAATAAATCAGTGCTTAAATGTTTATGTATAGAATCTGTGGAGCTCTCCAAAGCATAGCTGTAATTTAACTGCTCCTGGGGAAAACCTGGTGGCAGTTCTTTAGCATGAATGCTTTCAGCTGGGGAACAAAAAATGATGTATCATCTAGGGCTGTCTGCTTTGCAAGTCTGAGTTTCCTGCACGAACTGCAGATGATGATATTAGTTTTTCCACCCACCCTCGGATGACCTGTTTAGCAGCAAAGCCTTGTACATCACTTGCAAGTTAACAAACAAGCCAAGCGTGCTCAGCAGTCTCCCCCTAACACTTAACATCTCTGCTAGGCCATGTTATTCCAGAGCTTTTTCCTTTGTGTAGATTTGTGACTTTAGTAAAGTGCCATTGTTTGCTTAAGCACTTGTTGTCTGTTCAGTGTACAGGACACAGGAAACCTTGGCTATGCCAGAAAAAGCAGCTTTTTTCCTGCGTCTTAGATGCATATTTTCCTGCATGAAATGGAGGCATGGTGGTGCCTCTCCTTTTCAGTATTGGCTAGCAGGAGGGAGGGGCCTGGCAAGGGCTGTGCTCTCCTGTGTATGAGAAGGGTGATGTGGGGACACAACCTGAGCAAGCAGAAAGCATTAACAGCGGGAAGAGGAGAGCTTGTGTGTTATAGTTCCCAAGGAGAGGGGTAGGGCAGGATGCACAGGTAAGGAGCAGCAGCGGCACAGGCCAGGGCTTGCTAGAGGCAGGTTAGAACAAGCAACTGCAATTTCAGCAGCCAGGTCAACCAAACCAGGCTGAACCAGCAGGAGCACAGCCCCAGTTCTGTAGAGGCTACATGCATAACTGAGCTTTCTCAGTGGCTCCTCACTGTTCAGGCGCAGCTCTGTGAAACTTTAACAAGACGGTGTGCACAGGGATCTCCATGCCCCTCCAATCCTGAAGAGAAAGCAGTTTCTTCTTCCTTTCTTCAAAGGGTCAGAGGTAGGAGGTGGAGCAGTCATCACTAATTCAATTCTTGTTTGAAAAGCCTGAGAGGTGGGTGTTTGTTTTGGGTGCATCACTGATGCTGGCAATTCAGAGGCAAACAACATTCATAAGTCTCCACCATGGCTGGAATGGTTGACCTACCAACGCTAATGGACTTGTTGTGATATCTGAAGTAGGTAATCTGTTAAGCCGGCTTCCTGATAACGAAAGTTGTCCCTTTCAGTACTGTCATGGTTCATTCAAATATGTACCCCGCTACAGGAGGATGAAGAGAGGTTTCTTGCTTAAGTGTGTGCAGATCTGATGCATGATGCAGAAGCTTGAGCACATGTCTCCAGACATCAGTAATACCACTGTTCCTGCCTGGGGCTGTCAGCAGTAGTGAAGCAAAAATTGCTGTGCTCTTCCAAATGAGGTTTTTCTGGTGTCTCTTCACCAGAAACCTGTACCTTTGCATAATTCCACAACAGTGGTTACAGAAGATCTTGGCATAGCTGAATTGTAAAAACTTTGTGATGACCAATGGGGAACTGTCAGCCACTGCAGGTCCCTGAAGTGCTCTGCATAGCGCTTGTGCAATGCTACACAATGTTAATGTTGATAGACTGCTGAAAACAAGAGACCTGTAGGTCAGCTTAGCAGTATCTATAGATTGCTCATAAGACAGCTAAGCTCCAAAAGCAGCAAAAACCACATGCCAAGAAAATGATTTGTGTATGCAAATATGTTTTTAGGCAGTGAGTCAACATATCCTGCAATCTAGTAGAATGCGTGTAACACACAAAGAATGCTTGTGGGTAGTTCAGTTTTAATTCCACCTGTTGGGTTTGGCCAACCAACCATCATTCAGCCATCAGCAGACCAGCCTTCTGCTTGCTGCCTCTCGTGCTCTTGTAACATGGGAAGCCTGGCTAAGCTCTGCAGCTGGCCCTTCCTGCACCTCAAAGGAGTGGGATTTGGAATGGATCCTGGAACAAGGGATCTGAGGCAAGTGCCAAACAGCAGGACTGCTAGTGTCAGTTATGGGTTAGGATGCTCAGGGTCTAGAAGATGCTGATGCTGGAGGAGAGAGTGGCCAACAGGACAGACTGCAACAAAAGCATCCAGCAGTACTGCAACTGATGGAGGTAATGCAGCAACCACAGCATGGAGCTCAGTTTCAGCTGTAGAACACATACAAAATCCTTATTTAATATTTAATCAGCTCAGTCCATGGGCTGAAGTCACAGCAGCATCTGCAGTGCGGAGGTATCACAAACAGCCTGGACACAGGGCTGGATTAGAGCTCCCTTGGGACTGAGCAGCAGCACAGCTTTTCCCCAAGAGATTCGGGAGCAGCAGGGTGTTTAGATCACTGTGCTGCTCTGCATTGTACGCAAATGAACCCAATAGATGTAAATAAAGCTCCTGAGCCCATTTTCATTTCATCTTGCTTTCCTGTATGATGTGTTTGTAAATGCTTGCCAGTGAAACACAGCTCATACTGCGTAGGAACATGAGGGGATCACGTAGGCATTCCTGGCACCGTGTCAGGCACTGGGGGAGCCAGAGCTGGGGCAACATAGGTGGAGCTCGGAGATGTCTGTGGAACTTGTACTTGCAGCTTTCTGTCAGAACATTGCCCGCAGGGCACAGATGTTATATGAGAGGGATGAATACACTCCTCTCTTTGTTGCATGTTTGTAATAACGTGACTGTTTTTGTTTTTGAAGCTGAGCTTTTAAAACAATGCTGCTCTTCCTCATACAGTGCCTTAACTACACCGTAGCACACAAAGTGCCTCCGTGTTTGGCCTGAGCCCTGCTCTAACAGATGCCTGTTCCATTAATACTTTTCTTTCTTGCATGCTGAAGCAAAGGACCAAACCAGGATGCACAAGCCGCAAGGAGCTTTGTGCAGGGGTTTTTGCAGGATGCCTGTGATCTGGGCTATCACAGCGTGCTGGATGGCTCTCACGACTGTAACTGGGAAGCGCAGTTCAGAGAACTGTGTGTGCTCTTGGTACGCCGCAGCGTCACTGTAGCTGCCGGCTCTGCTTGGTGAAATAACTGTGGTGGGCTTTTGGACCCTGCAGAGTAGGGACCCACTGACACTCGCCCCACCACCTTCCTGACCATGCTTTGCTTCTTGCCCTCTGACCTGGAGATTATTTTCACTACTGCCTGTTTGTATAAAGCCTGGTTTTCTTGTGCTGAATTTTCTTATAAATGTTTGTTTCACAACATTAAACTTCCCACTAGAAGACAACCTCTGCCTTGTTTATTTAGACATATTTCCCTTCAATTTTTTCCACTTGAAAAATTCCATTAAATATTGGAGGCTTTAGTAATAGTCATACAACCCAAAAAAAAAAACACACTGCAAAAAAAAAAAAAAACCCAAACAATTGATCAAGAGTCTCATTGGTATGACATAGGTCTACCTCATATTAATTAGACCAGATCAGCATGGGTATTTTATATAAGCTTGAATTTCTTTGTATTGGCAACCAATGAAGGAATGCCTTGGTGTTTATAAGTACTGAGAGAAAATCCAAACAAAAGTTCAAACTACTGTGTTGTCTCTCCTCTACTTATTTGTCTAATATGGGCATGGGAATGTTATTTGTGTCTTTAAAAATAAAAATGTAAGAGATCAAAGGATATCATAGGAAGGCTGGATAAACATTTGTGGGTTCCACCTGAAAAATAACAGGAGGTATACAGTCCAAATAGTTAGGAGGGTCTTTCCTTCACCAAATAATACCTAGACCAGTCCGACCTATATCTTATTCTCCTAGCTAAGTTTTAATAGAAGGTTTGCTTTATAGCTTGGTTTTCAGCAGGCCTGGGGCCAGAGAGGAGATCTGAACTGGTAATGCATAGAAAAAGGAGCCAGCGGTTATTTTATGACTTGAGGAAAGCAACGTGTTCTTACATGATGTGGGATCATAATTCAGTGATACTGAAATTTCTACCATTCTTTAATGCTTCAAAGCAATTTGTATTGGAAGAAAGATTTGCTGTTGTACATCCTCTGTAAATGTAAATTCTTTATTGCACAATAAAGCATTTGTTATTTATTTGTTTGTTATTGGTTATTTATTTTTCATTGTTGGAATTTACTTATGCCTTTACTGTAATAAATTAATCTCTTGGTTTTAAAAAGAAGCCTGCACTCTACTTGGGATGGGTTTCCTTCTTAAAATAATTTTGGGGGAAAAAATGCAGAAATAAGCTGAAAGTTTACGAACTATCATGAAATTACTGCTTTGGTGTCAGAATCCAGGTGAAAGCCATCTGCTTAGTAGAGGAGGATCAGGTGAAAATACAGGAAATTCTATTTAAACTTGAGGAAAAACTTTTTACTGTGGGTGTTCCAATGTCAGCGGTCCTGTGATTCTGTGAAATCAGTGTTGCGGAAGCACCTGCAGAGCAAAGACCTGAAGGTTTGACTCCACCTTCCTGTCTTCAGATTGAATATTGCAGAGGTCGGAGTCAGCATGTAATCCTTCCCAAGACAGTAGTTACTTACGAAACTGTTGGCACGTATTCTTCATTTGATTGGGGTTTTCTTGTTACATCAGTAGGCCTGCATGTGCTGTAAGTAAATACAGAACTGGACGTGGCTTGACTTTCGGTAAAAATGGAAATGCCAAAATACACCACTAAGAAAGCAGTGGGGGAAAAAAAGGCAGGTGTGGACAGTTTCCTGTGCTGTCCCCCTTAATAAAATTAAAAGACAGCAATGTCATGAAAAAGTGCAGTTGTGCAACTGTATTACCAAACTGTAATGGTACTTAAATGCCAGTTCCCAAACTCTGCACTCTTTTGTCTCCGTAGTTCATATTCCTTGTCTCCTGTTATTCACACTTTAATATCTTGTGCTGAAAGCACATGCCAGGCCTTCCCCAGGTGAGTAGCTATACTGAAAAGACTTGTCATATGAGCACCATGACATATACTGATGGGGAACACTGTCTGTAAATTCTGTGTGGCAAGGTGTTTAATCTGTATGTGACAAATTCTGCTTCCTTGCTGTGAGTTTGAATTTAAAAAAAAAAAAAAAGGGGGAATAAACTAATAGTAGATTTAGGTAAAATAAGCTACCTCCACTATAATGAGGAACCTTGTGCCACTGAACTGGGATTACTGTTAGTGAAGATACTTGGATCCGTTGTTTTCTTACTCTATTTGGAGGTTGAGTCTATAAACTTTTATGAGCTATAGTTTAGATAATGTTAGGAAATAGCTTGTCTGGAACTAAAATTATCTCATTGTTCGAAACAGGCAGGGACAGGTTTTGGTCTTTTCTGCATTAGTCTATTTGCTAGAAAATAGATCTTATCTTTCAAGTATTATGGGACTGCATGTTTAAATGTCTGGTTTTATATATGAAAATACAGTAGGTCTGGCTTCTTGATGCTTGTGGCTGCATGTGAGTACAATAACTAATGATCTAGTTCATAAGAAGAGAAATCTATGGGGAAAGAAGCTGAAAGAACGTTTATATTATGTTGGGCTTTCTTTTTTAAGAGATTTTTCAGGTTTATCTGGGTGAGTATCTTTATGGTTGTTAGAAATGTGTTTCCTTTGACGTATTCCCATCACAACTGCATTCTGGAGGCTGAGTGTAAATTCATTTACAGGATTGCCAACGTGACTCCCATTTACAAGAAAGGTTGTAAGGAGGATCCGGGGAACTACAGGCCTGTTAGCCTGACCTCGGTTACAGGGAAGGTTATGGAACAGATAGTCTTGAGGGAGATCATGCGGCATGTGCGGGATGGCCAGGGGATCAGGCCTAGCCAGCATGGGTTCATGAAGGGTAGGTCCTGTTTGACCAACCTGATCTCCTTTTATGATCAAGTGACCCATCTGCTGGATGAGGGAAAGGCTGTTGATGTGGTCTACCTAGACTTCAGCAAAGCCTTTGACACTGTCTCCCACGGTATTCTCCTGCAGAAGCTGGCAGCCCATGGCTTGGATGGGTACACTCTTGGCTGGGTAAGGAGCTGGCTGGAGGACCGGGCTCAGAGTGGTGGTGAATGGAGTTAAATCCAGCTGGCTACCGGTCACAAGTGGTGTTCCCCAGGGGTCGGTGCTGGGGCCTGTCCTCTTCAATATCTTTACTGATGATCTGGATGAGGGCATTGAGTGCACCCTCAGTAAGTTCGCAGATGACACCAAATTGGCTGGGAGTGTGGATCTGCCTGGGGGTAGCGAGGCCCTCCAGAGGGATCTGGACAGGCTGGAGAGCTGGGCTGAAGCCAATGGGATGAGGTTCAACAAGACCAAATGCCGAGTCCTGCACTTCAGCCACAACAACCCCAGGCAGCGCTATAGGCTTGGGGCAGAGTGGCTGGAGGACTGTGTGGAGGAAACGGACCTGGGGGTACTGATTGATGCTCGGCTGAGCATGAGCCGACAGTGTGCCCGGGTGGCCAAGAAGGCCAACGGCATCCTGGCTTGCATCAAAACCAGTGTTACTAGCAGGAACAGGGAGGTAATTGTCCCCCTGTACTCGGCACTGGTGAGGCCGCACCTCGAGTACTGTGTTCAGTTTTGGGCCCCTCACTGCAAGAAAGACATTGAGGCCCTGGAATGCGTTCAGAGGAGGGCTACGAAGCTGGTGAGGGGTCTGGAGCACAGGCCTTATGAGGAGCGGCTGAGGGAGCTGGGATTGTTCAGTCTGGAGAAGAGGAGGCTCAGGGGAGACCTTATAGCTCTCTATAACTTCCTGAAGGGAGGTTGTAGTGAGCTAGGGGTCGGCCTTTTCTCTCGTGTAGACAGTGATAGAACTAGAGGCAATGGTTTCAAGCTGCGCCAGGGGAGATTCAGGCTGGACATTAGGAAATATTACTTCTCGGAAAGGGTGGTCAGGCACTGGAATGCACTGCCCAGGGAGGTGGTGGAGTCACCGACCATGGGGGTGTTCAAGAAACGTTTGGATGTTGTGTTGAGGGATATGATTTAGCTGAGAAGTATTGGTGATGGTTGGACTGGATGATCTTTTAGGTCTTTTCCAATCTTGATAATTCTGTGATTCTGTGACTTATGCAGTACATCAGTGGCAGGACAAGACTACAATCCAGGTTTGCTGCATTATCCATCTACCTTGACTTCTAAGAAGCAAATGGTGACTTATTTCTAGCCTTTTTGGATTTATATAGGTTTATAGCCTGAGTCCATGGAAGTATCCTCCTTTTTGATAGTCTGAAGAAAACTGTTTGCTTCTAAAAAGAGGATGTGCACTGTCAGCCAACTGAATAGTGCTGCAAATACAGATACCACTAATGAAAGACAAGCACTTTCTTCACTGAGGTAGTTTGGTTTTTTTTTCCACTAGGATAATATACTTAATATCTTCTAGTCAGTTACAGTTAAGGAAGAAGATTATTTTTGTACAGTGTTGTTATTTTTTTGCAGTACTGAGTAAAAACTTATTCTTGCTGATGGTAGCTGAATTTCGGGGAATTACTGTTCTCATGCAAAATTATGCTCTCACAGAACAGTGCTAACTGTCATAGATCCATGGTTTTAGGCAGTTACTCCTGGTAGGAGTTCACACTGTGTTCAAACAAGTTCAGTGTTGTTTGTACTGACAATGTACCAAGTGAGTACTCCACCCAAAAGCAGAGCGGAGGTCTTGGAGACAACAGTGCTGAACAAAGGCACAGTCAGGACGGAGCTGGAATTTGTGATGTCCAGAACTATTGTTCAGCGCCACCATCTCCATCACAAAGCCCCCAGATTTTCAAATTCAGGGCTTTGATTCAGGCTGACTTGTCACTGATGTTGATTGTTTTCAGATAAAGATTTCTTTTTTCCCCTTCTTTTCTTCTTCTTCTGTCAAGAACTGCTAAAAGAAT
The DNA here is from genome assembly GCF_036417535.1 of Chlamydotis macqueenii. Classification (NCBI taxonomy): domain Eukaryota; kingdom Metazoa; phylum Chordata; class Aves; order Otidiformes; family Otididae; genus Chlamydotis; species Chlamydotis macqueenii. The sequence goes on from NC_141570.1 coordinate 18,067,624, forward strand.
TCAGCTCTTAAAAGTGCCTCCCTTTTGCTATATATTTCTTAATTGAGTTCTTGGCATAAGGAAGGGAGAAACTATTTCTAGCTATTAGAGTAGCTGTGTGAACTGGGAAAACCTCCAGCTTCTAGAAATATATCTAAAGGCTTCAAGAAGATTCAAATTTCCAAATAACTTCTACTCCTTTGCTTGGTCAGCTGTCAGTATTTGATAAATAGGGTGGGACTACTGTCAATATTTAACAGCTTAACACAAATATTATTCCTCAGACATTGTAAAAATAGTATATGAAATGCAGATCAAGTGCTTTATTCTACAGTTTGGTAGTAAGAGAAGCAAGTGATAAAATCTCTCTTGCCTCCATACAAAGGCATAGAGAGGGAGGAAAATGTTACCAGTGGTAACAGTCTTCCCTGCTGGGAAACAAAACCGTGAGATTCTTCACTCCTCCCAACCAAAGTCATGTCTGAAGGAGGAATCTGTGATAGAAATTTGTTGTGAAGTGTTCTGAGTAAGAAATAGCAGGGTATGACTATTAATTCAGACCAGATTACCAGTGAAGTCTTCAGTGACAGAGCTCGTGCTGTGTCCAGTGGCACATCACCAGAACCCCTTGAACTGTTCTGCAGTCATATATTGCAATACAATCCCAAATTATTTCTAGAACTTTCCCTGTATTCAGGGAAATTCATCCCCAAAAGCCACCATTTAGCATTAGCTTGCTGGATGGAGCAGCCTGCCCTTCCCGTGATCATGTCCAGCATGACTATGGCATTATCCTCACTTGGAAAACGAAGATGCAGTGCAGTCACTGCGAGATGGGTTGGAGTATCGGAAGCAGGCCTGAATGCCACTTCCCAGTCCTGTGTTCCAAAGATTTAAAATCATGAGAAACCATTTTGGAAATGTATCGCTGTGTAAATGGTTTGACACAACAGCCAGAGGAGACCACTCTTCTAACTGAAGGGGAGAAGCCGAGCGTAAGATGTCTGAGCCCCAGCTGTGCGCGGTGACAGTGGAGGTCAGCTCCTAGGGAGGTACCAGCCCTGCCCACCTTGGCCTGCCCCGGCAATGTTACTGTTATTGATAGCTAGATTAAGCCACCACCCACACAAAACAAAGGATAGGGAACAGAGCCAGTTTCTTCAGGAGACTTTCAAATCTAGCATTGTTTTGGATTTGCCTTTGGCCCTGTGTAAAATGCGGTTTGTGTTCCTAGAGCCGCTCTGTAAGGGCAACTCGGAGGCAGCAGGAAACACCTCTGTAGCTCTGTTGTTAGAAGTGTAGTTTGCTCATTGCTCTGTAAGTGCACGTAAGTAAATCCAGGAAAGAAATACAAATAATAGTAAAACGTTATTACTCCATTTTGTCCAAAACTGACTGCTCTACCATTAGTTAAAACTAGTTCTTCCTCAAATCCTTTACTAGGATTATTGAGCTGTTAATGTGCTTCAACTGTCATGAAAAGCAAGATCTCAAAGCCCATTCCATCCTTCTCTGCTCTACCACACAGACCAGTGCTCCACTGAGAACCAGAAACCTGGACAATCTTGACTTACAGACTGAAGGACAACTTCAGGGCACTTTAAGCATATCGTGTTCCTGTACTCCATTCCCACTTTGTCTTAACTTTCTCATTAGTTACACTAGAGCAATGGTACTGTCTTTGCTCATGAAGTCCTCTGACATCTAATGATAGTACGTATTTCTAAATACTTAAGGCCTAGGCAAATATCACATCAGTCACAAATAGTTCATATAAATAGATAAATTTTCTTTGTACTTAGTTGCATGAAAAAATCAAATTTAAAAAAAAATGGTAAAGATGGAAAGATTCCCTCTCAATGAATACAGGCTGCACGTGTATCTGATGTGGTTGTGCTGAAGTTGCCCTTCAGCTTCTGGAATTGTTTGTTCAACTCCCTCTAACTTCAAACACCAAATCTAGCATTGCTAGACAGGAGGAGAGTGTAAGGATGGAGTAAGCATTTAAACTGGACTTTTCCAGACAAGGATTGAAACACAGATAGCACATTATTCTGAACAATTAAATCCTGTATTGTACTATTTCTGTTGAGAAGTTTGTCTAATGTTTTCTGTAGCTAGTGACCCGCATATGTTTTGCAATATTTCTCTACTTATTTTAGTGTGGTCTGATTCTGTTAGAATAAGTCTACTAATTTTATTTGAAATAGTAGCAGCTACAGCTGAGAATGTGACCTTGTTCAAAAGAAACGGGCATTATATTCATTTTCATTAGTTTATTTCTATAGGACTTCATTATTTGAGAAAACAGAAAAATTATTTCCTTCAGGAAATATTTGCAGCCTTTGCAACTTTTACATTTGTGTGCTAAGGTATCAAAGGTTATTGTTCAAGTGTAGCCAATGAGCCATGGGGTGCTGGGGAAGACTTTGCACATCCGTACACTTCTTGTCAAGGAAGGAGTTTTTCTTCACAGAAATTCCATATTCTAGCTTTGATTTCTTGGGGATCAGGATATGTAGAGTATCACGGGCTTCTTGAAGATGTCGCTTTAAGGTCTGTAAGGTGTCATCTATAGTGTAAATGTCAGTGACAAGCCTGAAAAAAGGGAAGGGGAAAGGTTGTTCACATAACTGTAGCAGTCCCTCACCACATTCCTTTTTTGACAGTGGACAGGTCATGCTTTCAGGCAGGGTTTGAACAGCTGTCTTGGACTGAATCAATATGAAACCTATTTGCCAAACTGGTTTGCGTAGCACCTTGAAGAAGTGATGGTTTCTTGGCTGCGTTGACCTTTAACAGCAGATTAAGCCACTCAGATATATCTTTCTAATTGCTATCTTCCCTTGCAACCTCTCACTTGTGTGGTCTCTCTAGGGCTAGCATGGCTGCGTTGAGCACTTGCACGTGGTCCTGTAGAATACGTTTGGATGGATGTTGCTGGCGAGTATTGGTGTACTTCATGATAGCTTAAAGTTGTGCAGCAGGATGTGCTAAATGGTCTAGATTTGGTGCAGAAGCATGTTCATCAGAACAAGAATCACTTGCCAGAATAACCATTGAATGTGGAGCTCTGAAACCAAGATTTTCTGTGAGCTGATATCAGCCACAATTCTTCCAGTGGCTTATCAATGGAGATGTGGCAAACCTCCTATAGTCACTGAGCTGGTAAACTCTTTAATACTGTCAACTTTGTGTTTTGTCTGATGTGCTTTTAATTGCTCAGTGCACTATAGAATATAAGAGATGGATTTTTACAGAACCCACTTTACCTTGTTTTGAGATATTCCCAGTTGTTCCAGCACAGAAAAACTAGACTTTATTTGTTCTGTCTAATCTGTTCAACTACAAAGTTGGCAGCACACACAGAGAACAAGTGCCAACATTAGCACTTCCTTTTAAATAATCAGTAAACTCAGATAACATTTACATGTTACAAAGAAGCAGTTCATTTGATATTTTCTTTCCCTGTTAGAGTTGAGCTATTGGGCTGAATTCCTTCTTGCTTTAAACTGCATTTGAGAAATACACTTAAATTATACGAAAGCAAAAAATCCTTACAAAGTGAATTAGCAAACAGTTTTACTTTCTCAAGAACATACATTTTATTTGAGATGTAAGCTCAGTGAAAAACTGTGATAGAAGAAAGTGCCTGAATTTCAAACACTGTCAGAATTTCTATTTCTAATTGCAGTTGTGATGAACATAACATTCAATGAATTTATTACAAGCAGAAGAGAAGCATTGAATTATCGTGATGGGGGAGATTTCAACTGTGTGATTAAGCCATTTTCATAGAGGCACTGTTTGTAGCTCTATAGGGACTTATTTCCATTTTGCTATGTTATCTAATGTTTCTTCTAAATGAAAAAAAAAAAAAATCTGGTGCTTGATCTCTGAACATTTTGCAAAGGTAAGCTTCCAATAAACCGCCATTTTCATTTAAACCTTCATTCAATTCTTACTTCCTTTTGCCTGATAAAAACTTAAAAGCAATCATGTATGTCCCCTCTAAGATTGTTTCATACTCTAAGTATTTTGGGGACATTTGCTGCAAGAACATAACAATACAAGTCATATTTTCATATTGAAACTACATTCTCAAAGTTTTGAAAACTTCACTGGGAGCTGCAGAGGGAAGACCAACTTCCTTTAAAGGCTTATTTTCTGTAAATGGAGAAGAAATATCACCAAAAAGGAGAGACCCATGGGATTAGTACAGCGTACTTCTTAGTTGCAGCGTATGTTATCATATAACCATATTTTCCCTCAGAATCCTGTAAGTGCTTTTTAGATGAGAGAAATTGCTAGGGAAAAGTTTTGTTCAGTCTTAAGAAGCAAGAAGGGAGAAAATATTTCCCAGCTAATTGATTATTATGTTACTTTGTTATCAGAATTCATTATAGCCAATGTGATGAACCTGTTGAAGCTTTTCCTTTAGGCAGCTTTAAAATGGAAGAGAACCAGTTAAACTAATGTAGTTTCTCAGCCAGCCTACTAAAATCAATGCAACTTGAATTCCAACAACCACTAAAAATGCTGTAATGTGATTTAAATTATACTGCTATTATGATCTTGCCTACACACTAAGTTGTACTAGGTTTGCTAATGATGTCTGTGGTTTGAAAATTAAATTAGCTCCTGCTGCTGAAAGGTTAGTTGTAGGCAAAACCCAAAGAGTTAAAGATGCCAGGAACCTGCAGCCCAGTCCAGATCTTTAAGGGCTTGTTGATGTTATATAGTAGAGCAATGGGGAAGATCTCCTGGCTAGCACTGTCCAAACCAGTTCAAACCTTACAGCAATGCAATTTTTCAATAGATTAATCATCTTGGACCCTGAAGCAGCAGCATATGAACATGACTGCACTGATTTGAGCTCGGGTCTCCACACCGTACTGAGCCCTGTGGGTCCAAGGTTGGCTCTCACAGAGCTCGCCTGCGAGCATCACCCAAAAATAAGCTTTAATTGCTGATAGACTGCAGGGAAAAAAAATCTGGTTTGTTATGAAGTGAATGCCGTACGGAAGAAAGTGAAGCTAACAGTAGTAAATGTCTCCCTATAATTTTATTCTGTGGTGGTTCCTGTGACTTCCTGACAGTAGATAGTCACTGTAAGCTAGCTGCATTTTGCAGTGAATATTTATACAGGTACTCCAGTGCACTTTGGGAGCTATTTGTTTTGCAGAGGGACTACTTTTATTATGAGTGCCTTGTTAGTTACATCATTTTACACCTTATCTACAATTTCATCAGTTACATGTACTTATAGATAAAAACCAAGAGAAGGAGACTTAATGGAGTTAAATGTCTTCATTATGCATCAAGGCCACATCCTTCTTTTTCCCGATAACACCTAGGATTTGGGTCTTCTGCTGCTCAGAAACAGAATTCAAGTAGTTGTTGCTATTTATAATTTTCCTGAGAGAATCCAGCGTGTGTTATCTGCACACGACAAAGTTGAGGTCCAGCTTCTCAGTGGGCCGCTGGTGACTAGGCGGATGTACGTCAGGGAGCGTTTTACAAGCCTGTCACTCCTATCCCTTGCTCCCACTGCCCACCTTCATTGCCAACCACCCCATGGGGACGTACCAAGGCTGTGTGGCAAGGAATACAGAGTGCTTTTAGAGGTCACCCTCTGCTTAGCAGGGTCCTCCTTTCCTGTGTTTATGTTACAGCTCCTGCCACCGCAGCGGTGTTTCCCCTGCTAGGCCTCGCTGCATGCGAGGGAGCCAAATCCCCTGTGGCGCAGCTGTTACCTGCAGTGGGGTATGGTGAAGATGTTGGCCTCGTACATCAATTCTACTTGCAATTTGGAGCAAATACTAAGCAGACATTTCTTTTTAATAAAAATTGGAATTCAAAGTAAAAACAATGAAACAAAGCAGCACGTATTTCAGCCCAGTAAGAATTGGGCAAAATTATGTCTCAGCTTCAGAAAGGATTGAGTGGGTTGTTTGTTTTCTACTTACGGTGGAACAGAGGACTTGCGTTCCCAGTTTAGATTCTGGGTAGGACCTTTGTGGTTCAGACTTTGAGCTTCATTGGTAGTAACGTTTTCTCTCTTGGGCAGCAGGTGGAAATGATTCACCTTTAGCGGGCAAGTCTATCAGTGAAGCAGTGCAGTTAGTGCAGCCCAGAGCACTTGGTTAGAAATGAACCATGACTGTTTTTATTCATATTATCACAGGACTGAAAGTGGCAGCTCAGTGACTACATTACACGAGCGTAACACGAGCACATTCATAACTGCAGCGTCGCTCTGCGGAACTGGTTTCACAATCTCACTTAATCAGTGAGTGAAGTTAGGTTACAAGCTCTCTTATACTTAATTAGTACTAGTGGTTCTAATCAGGTTAGAAAAGAGAATGAAATTAGTGTTTTCTGTGAGAATTTTTTCCCTGCCCTGTTTTTCTTGAAAGCAGTATAGGTACCTCGGGTTTATTCCACACATGGAAGGAAAGCAGGAAGCCATCAAAGGGGCGGCAGCAGGGGCATGGAAACAGACTGCAGCAGACTCTGGAAATGTTGTTACACAAGTTTGTAAGAGAACCAGGGAAGACATTTAGTAGTCTTTAGTACTTCAGATAACAGTGCTACTCCTTATTATATAAGGATTGCCTGAAGCAAACTATGGCCATTCCAGTACTATGTGACAATGCTTCTGTAATAGTTGACCACCCTTAACTCTTTCATTCTGCTTGCGTGAAAAAATAAATGACATATCATATGATTTTTTTTTTTTTAAGATGTAGAAGGAACAAGCTGATTCTAGCACGGACAGTATTGAGCAGATTGCCCATGTACAAACTGTCCTCAGTCTCCTGGAAAGGCCATTTTCTTCAAGCTCAGCCAGCAGAGAACTTTGGAAGAGTACTTTTATTTCTTTTTCTTTTCTCAAATCCTCTTCTGATGCACTTTGTATGTTGCCACAGTGCAAGTACAACAGCCAGACCACAAACCCATGCATTACAAATTCAGTAGTGAAGTTTTCAGTGTATGAATGTTGGTAATCATAAAACCTGAGGTTTATTTCCATTCCTTTACAGCACTTATTGTGCTGTGCTGTCAGACAGCACCTGGCTGGGCTTTGTTGCCTGCTGTTTGAATATGAAACTATCCATCTGTAAGCCCTGCTTGGTTGTATGTAAGTGGATGTGATTTAGGTTCTTTGTGTGTTCTCAAATTTTTTCTGGCTTTTTTTTTTTTTTTTTTTTAAAGAAAGTGCTGTCATTTAAGACATTCAAAGAAAAACGTCCTCAAGGGAACCACCTCCAACGCATCACAGAAGCTTTGTACAAACAGTTTTTGATTATTCATTCTGGCCACACATTGGATAAAATGATTTAGATAATCTGCTAGACATAAACGGATTGGTGGGGAGGATCACCAGATAGTGTTGTACCAGTCTACGTCATTTCTGGATGACCTCCAAAGGCAGGAAGCAAGAACAACAAAGGCTGAGCAGCACGTTCCTAGGAGAGCATGGTGAGGGATTGGCTCAGGGAGCTGCCCATCCGGAAACGTTCCCTTCCAGAACAAGTGAAGTTTTGTGCTGCAGCATTCTTGAGAGCTTGTAGACAGCTGCGCTCCCACTGTTCTCTCACTTCACCAAGGCCACGACTTTTATAGGCTGGATACAGTGAGACCCAGAGAAAGAGCTGTTGAAGTCACGCGTTTCATCCTGTAATCAGTGTAGTTTTATGTACAACATAAGCATTTTTAAAATGCCTCAATCTGACAGCTATCCTTGTTTCTTTGTTGTTTCTGAGAGGTTTTTTTCCAGTGTTTAGTGTCTGAATGCAAAAAGCAGCAGCTGGGTAATATGGTGGGAGGAACATTTTTGTGCCTCCTCATTTTGTAGATTTCTTTATATTCAATATTTTGCCTCTCAGCCAGTTCTTTAAACTTTTTTTCCCCATCTATGTTTCTATATTTCATAAAAATTCTTTTGTAAAAGTTACATTTGTTGAGATTAGCATATTTCATTGAATGAATAGTGTAACTGTGACAGATTTCACAATTAATTTTAGTGTATATGACCACATTATTCCAAGGTAAAACTATGATATCTTGCAATCTTTGGATTACAAGCATAACCCAGATCTTGAATCTGAAATGAACTTGGACCTGACAGTTTTTACTGTCATGTCGTAGACAAATTCTTGATAGAGATTATAATGTCCCTTGCTCTTGTTGGTTTTAGGGTTTGTTTCTTTTGAAGTTTAATTCCAGGTCACTATTTTACGACTTACCGAGTTTTGTTTTGTTTTCAATCAGATGGTGATGGGAAACGGTCCAGGAATCTCTTACAAAAAGAAAAGCATTTTAAAGGGAAAAAAAAAACCCCACTCAACAGAATGTGGCATCAGCAGGTAATGCATTCAGATATTTAGCTGTGTTGAAGCAGAGTAGAATCATTCTGAGCAGTAACTTCTGTGTATTTGTTGTGTATACTCAGATGGAATGACTGAGTTTCATAGTTGAGAGAAGCAACGGTTTAGTTTGTGCCCAGGGAAAATACCTTCAAACCAATGCATTGCACAATTTTCATCAAGCATATTAGGAGTGGAGAGATTGATCTGGATTTGGGAATATTGCAAGCTTTTATTTATAAAGCTTCATAACAATGTGAATAGGGCTGGCATAAATAGTCAACAGATCTGAAAGCTAAAGTGTATTGTAAGTTCTATATGTGCCAAAGGATACCTATAAAATCCCCAGAGTTTTCTTTGTAACTGTCTTAAACATGACATTTTCAACAGAAAAAAGGAAACTATCAAAATGTAAATACCATACTTCTAAAACAAAGAAGGCTTTAAATATACATCTGGACATTTAATCTATATCCTTACACAGATCGGTCTAGTCAGCATAGATTGAAACAGGACTTAAGAACCTGGGGCCTTTCATTTGGTTGTGGTAACAATTTACAATCCTACAAAAATCTTCCTCCTACTGAATTCCAGTGTGCATTTTAGTTTAATCTCTGAAAATAATCTAATCAATTTCACATTTATATGCAATCAGTTTCTATTTAACTTTTCCACAGGTCCTAAAAATGTACAAGATGTTTATTTTAAAAGAGCTTTATTAAAATTAAAGGGGGAGAAAAACATGAGATCATTTAACTTGGCCTGGATTTTCTAAAATATTTGCAAAATAACAGAGGAAGGAAGGAAAGGAAATTCTTAACTCTTTGCATGCCTCAAGGCAGTTTGGGCCTTATGCATGCTCTGTTTTGTCTCAAGTTACCTCACCTGAGAGAAGGGTGTACATCCCTTCAATAGAGAGATGTCTCTAGAAAGAGATGGTGCCAGAGAGGAACCGCTGTGGCTCATACAGCTGCTCGATTAATTCTGATTCTTGTCACAAATGAGTCTGTCTAGTCATTCATGAAATTTCAACCTTGTCACACTAAGCTAAATTTGCTCTGACTTTAGAGTCAATGCAATGCATTTATCTCATGATCCTTTGGAGCCTGAAAATCTTTTTTTTTCCCCTAGAAAAGCTACTACATATGTCCATGTCTGTTTCCTGCAAGACAGCCCTTTCTGAGAATAAGGAACAGTTTTATAAATACGTGAGCACTGCTGCCTTGAACGAATTCCTGTTTCCTTTGCCAAGCTTATCCGAGTTGCCTGAGTGCAGACGGGCTGCAGGGGAGGGAGCGGTAATAGTAGCAACCACCTGAGTTTCTCACACGTAAATGCAGCAGAGAAGTCTAACATACATCCAGCCCAGGCTGCCTTTACTGCGCAGCTGTGTGTCCCACAATGTAAGAAGAGATTTCTGTTATTTTGCAAGTAAAGACACTTGGAGTCATGACAACCTGAAAACGTCCTGATGTGCAAGGGCTGCCACTTGATGTGATAACTCTAGCCCTCCCCATTTCACGTTCCCCTTGGGCTAATCCATGAGGTGCAGCGTTGCTGCACGGCATGCTGGGGAGCCAGGCTTCTCCTACGTGGTTTCTCTGCTTACCCGTAGCTCATACTCTGATGTAGCCTACACAAGCCTTTATGATTTCATGAGATTAAGAAACAATTTTAGGAGAGAGAAATCTATTTTTTTCTTCGAGTACCTTAGCTTTCATCTCTAATTTTGCTTGGTTTTTTGATAAAAGTCTATTCCTAGCTTAAATAACTATTTCCTCCTTCAAACAGGTTTTTCCAGGCAAGTTTGTGGCACGTACACCAAACAGCACACACCTTCCCAACCGCTTCTGAGTCACTGTTCATTAATCATCTGAAAACTTTATTCTCAAACAGGTTCTAGTATTAAATGATAAGATTAACTCTACACACAGCTACCATGAACAGGCATGAAAAACTGTAAATAACAGATTTTAAGGCATAAAAAGAAGAAGGGAAAAAAAGCTATCAACAAAAATATATTAAAACAGTTATGTGAGGATACACTGGGGTCTGAGATGAAAGCCTTTATGGGGCAAGTGCCACAGGGAAGGTACTTCCTCTGCTATACGCGTACTCCTTCCCACAGCTCACAACACTGCTGCACCTTCTGCTGCTCCTTGCGTGGGCACCTCCCATTGTATTTTAGTATTTTTTTAGGTTCCTGTTCACAGGAGTAGGCTGTGTCCTTTTCAGCAGCCACAGGAGGGCTCCTTTCAGGATTTCAGATAAGCAGTTTGAAAACTGTATTTCAGTGGCTGGTAGGCAGTTTATGGTTTTATTGCTACTGAGGTTTTCCTGGCTTTCATTCTATATTTTATGCTAGTTATAAAATGAAGTAGGTTCATCCCTTGAATTAGAAGAAAGTTGTGTAAATATAAAATGTATTCAGTAATACCTTCTAGCCACCATATAAACATACTCAATAGTTACTAAGACAGGAAAGGGGCTTCAGGGAGAACAGTGATCTTGATTTTGAGCTCCTGGTGCTAAGGAAGCCATCTATCTGTGGTAAGCTGTTGCAGCAATGAATTCCTTTGCTCTGAACAGTAAGCACTTACGGTTTCCAGCTAGATTTGTCTGGCTTTTATCTGGCCACTGATTCCTCTTTTGTTTTTATCTGCTCAAGCAAGAAGACTTCCATTCTGATTCTTTTTTCTTCTGTATAGATACTTGTGGATTTAGCAAGTTCTCTGCCCCTACCCCAACTGTTATTTGGATAAGCTAAATAAAGCAGTGTCATCTAGTGCTACTAACATCACCCTTTTCAGCTTGCTAAAGAGAAAGCTGAGGAACTTATTCTATCAATTGCTTGATTTCCAGTCCTTTAGTCATTCTTGCAGCCGTAATGACTTCTGGCTTTGGAGTTGCAGTAGGAAATGCTTTATATCACACCCTCACTCCCACGTACTCCATTTGATTGCTGCTGTAAAGATCGCAAATTGTCTTAGTTGTCTAGAAGAAAATCAAGCAAAAGTGGACAGGGAATATTTTACATAAAGCTCTGCAGTGAACTGGAAAGGGAGACATATAAAACGAGTTTTTAAGGACAGTATTTCCCTTCTGCATTCGATAGTTTCCTGTTCCAAATTATACAAAAGCAATTTAATCCTTTTTTACTGTTCCCCTATGCAAATCCTTTCCCAGACTTCTGACAGACTTGAGGTTGGCAGCCTCACCAGCTAGCTTCCCCAAAAGAAATAGCAGCAGGAAGAGCCAAATAGCAGACAATGAAAATCTGGAGTGCACGCAGACAACTTCCTGAATACATCAATAAAGTAACAGTGAGAGCAGACAGCAGCTGGACTGAGAACGCAGAAAAGTAAGCAGGAATCACTGACAACCAGTGCTCCTTGGAGACTTCTCCTGTGCTAACTTGGGTACTTGATCTGAATTTGGAGCCTATTCAGTATTGGGATTGAGACCAAACTCCAGGTAGAATAAAGGGTAAAAACACATCTGATCTGTCCCAAGGCAAGACATTTATGGGGTGCTAAACCATCCCTCTAACTAAATGCAAATATTTGTAGGTTTATAGTAAAAAAAATGTGGTGGGACAGGTGAATACATATTATAAAATGATAATGTATTCATGTTTTCATCATGTGTTGTCTGATTGACTAGAAATTGAAGGCATTTCGTCTCGTTGAAAAAGAAGCAAAGGCTGTGTGCCAAGCAGCTTGCGTGTTGGAGTTTGAGAAAGTTGTTTAAGGAGCAGAAATCTGATTTTTCAAATGCCTACCAGGAAATCTTCTTAGGTGCATCAGTTTTTTCACCTGGATTGAAAAGTGTGTATAGTTAAGGCAAACTAGATGAAGTCCTTTTCTGAAGACTGTATTTTGTTTATGTGCTTCTAAATATGTGTGAACATCCTAAAGTGTGATCCTAGGTTAAATTCTGTGATAGAACTTCAGTCAGTTAAACAGGAAAATTGTTGGCGTCTATTATTCAATTGTATTTCAGTAACTCAAGGTAAATGGTACAGGAACACGTTAGAAACTGAGGTAAAAGTCCACCAGCAGTACTAGAAGCAGACAAAATGGTTTTAAAAACAGATGGACTGCTGTGCAGTTATTACTCTAAAACTTGTACAGTTTGTAACCTGAAATTGAGACATTATGTCATTGATGGAGAAGGTCTTGGCAAAACTTCTGGTGTCATGTTTGATAGAAGTAAAAACAGGACACCTTCGTCACATAAATACATTCTGTGTATCTTGTGGTAGAACACACTTGTCTAGACATCAAGGAAGACAATATTCTAGAATAATAATGGATCACTTTTTCTTTACATTTTGTTTATATGGGAAATACAAATTGGGTGGTACTTAGGAGGAGAAGGAAGCACTGGAAGGACTGCTGTAGGTTGTTCATACAGAGCCTTCAATAACATAACTGTTATCAGCTATTGTTGAACTAGAATGTCAATCCAGCAACCTTGTCCTGAACAGCAGTCCTGTGAGGGGATGCTGCAGACATCAGCACCCAGGAGAGGAGGTCTGTGATGCCATATGCGCAAATGCCTAAGGGGAGAATCCTGGCTTTTTGGAAGTAACTGGTATAGCAAACTGCACATGGAATTCCTCAGCTTGCCTGAGTAAAATCAGAACTAAATCTTGTTCATTCCTGTATTTTTATGCCTGTTTATTGTTTTCCAGGCGATAAATGAATAGCACTCTGCTCACATAATCTCACATGTGACATAAGACTATCATCAAGCCTGGGAAAGAAAGGCAGGAAGAGAAAGGCCCTTTGCCATTTGATTACAGCACTGCAAGAATGTTCCAAATAGATCATCACAGGGCACTGCCCGTGTTCCTTTTCGTAGTGGATTTCCCTAAACAAGTTTGAAGCAATGATATTCTTGCACAGAATGTCAGGACTGAAAATGTGGCCATAAAGCCACTTAAAAGTATTAGAAAAGGTCAATGGAAAAAGTGAAGCAAATGGTAATAGATTTAAATCCATGAGAAACTTGGATGGATGGCCAATTCAGGGATAAAGTGCTGTAGCTGGCTAGATCATATACAATCTAAAACACACAAAATCTACAGTCAACATCTTTCATGCTTTATACACAGGGAAGAAAAAAAAAAGAAAACATTAAGTTATATGCTGTGACTTACACATTTAGCTGATCAGTTTGCACTTTCCTAAGAGTCCCTAAAAATAAACTGAAAATGTCTTAAACTACTTAAGGGAAACAGAATGGCAGGAAAACTCTATTGTTTCCAAATGTGCATTGAAGAAAATGGGTGAACGTGAGTCTCCTCCGTAAGAGTGCTAATGGAAGAACATACTGAACTCTAACTGAAGTTATGAAAGTAACACAGTGACTCTTGCTAGCTTAACAAGATCTTATCTGTCAGTACAAAGGCAGTGTGTTAAGTTCAGAATATTGTTCAAAACTCAACTAACACACTTCCAACACATCATTTTTTTCAGTGAAAACTTACTGAAAAGATAATACAGATAGAGAAAAATACAGATGTGTCTCTTTCTGTGCCATCTCTGCTTTGTATAATATGAAGACAAAGGCAGAACAAATGTTTGAAAAGTTTTGTGTCTGATCCACTCCCAAATATCAGGCTGTTTCTGACCACAACCAGGCCAAAATTCAGGTTAAAGATGTGGAAATACATGTATCAAAAAGGAAGGAAAACTCAGAACTTACATATCAAAGGTTGTCGTAGTTCAGCCCCAACGGGGACCAGACTACGCAGTCTCTCTCTCACTCCCCCCACTCTCCGAGAGAACAGGAGGAGATTTGACAAACAAAAGAAAACCAGGGAAAAAAAAACAAACACACGGGTTGAGATTGAACAAAAAGTAAATTTAACAGTAATGACAGAAGAAAACAATAGAGTGATGGAACACAAATACAGTATAATAGCTCACAACAGATCTCCACATCCAGTCTCTTCCAAGTAGCAGGGGGCCTCCCTTCAGCACCCTCCTCACTTATATACTGAGCATGATGGCAGATGGGATGGAATAGCCCTTTGGCTAATTTGGGTAAATTAACCCCAGCTGTTAGCTAATTAGTTAACTATCCCAGCCATAGGGGCTACCAGCTTCAGTTCTCCACCCAGCTCAGGTAAATATTAACTCTATCCTGGCCAGAACCAGGACAAAGGTAGACTAATGACATTCTGTATGTAAATACTTTTACTTTTAAATTTTAGTTAATTTAGAGCTCTTCCCTTGCTGATGCAAAATGAAAGTGCAAAAACTTAATCTTCTCCTTTCTCTAAAACAGATAAATGCTGCTGTTTGAGGGCTTTTTTATTTGCATGCTTTGCAAAATTAGTTCACTGTTCAAAAAAAGAAAAAAGTAATTAATGTACTATTTCTCTATCAAGAAATGGCCAGGGAATAACATCAATAAATGTAAAATAGAAAAAAAAAAAGCATCTAAGTAAAATAGAAAAAAAAATACCATCTAAGATACATGTTTAAAGTGGGGAAAGGTAAGTTGCAAATGAACATAATCAGTGTGTGATGATGGGCAGATGTTGCATGGTTCCTTGTAAAACCTTGCCATCCTGTCAGTCTGCCCGTCTTCCAGCAAGCTCTTCTCAGACTGGCTGTGAACCAAATGCAGTTTGAGGAAAGGTAATACAGATTTCTCTTTTGAGGAAGTGCTCATTCAGGCGGTATGTAAACTCTGGAGATTTCTATGCCTTTTGGGTGCAACAAAGATAATACCCAGCTGCCAATTCTTAGTGAATCCTACCTTGGCCAGTTGTGCTTGGAGTTTGTTCTTTGCATCAGGTCCTTCAGCAATGTGATTATTAAAGGCCAAGCTGGTACTGATGGAAATGATTCCACATCTCAGATGTGCTCTCCAGTCCAACTCCTGCATCCTCTCAGAGCTTGACAGAGTTGGCCCTTGCATGTTAAAAGCACCTGATACTGGCTTCACTGAATTTACCCATGTTGCAGGAACACTAATAAGAAATTTAAAATAAGAGGAAAATAAAAGCTTAAGTGCGCTATTTTCTTTCAGAAATAATTCCGTCTAATCTAAGTGTTCATTCATTGAACTGTGCAAACTGTAATCACGAACCTGAGGTGATTCTATGGGTTTCATACTCACTTTTTTTTTTTCACTTTTTTTTTTCCTCTAAAAACCAAAGATTTGGCAGCAACAAGTGAAGATTTCTGGAGAGCTGTTGTTTTGACAGTGTTTCTACAGCTTGCTTGAATGTCGTAGCTGCTAACTAAAGGTCTTAGTGGCCCTGGCATCAACTCCAACGTAAGTAGGTTTGTTTTGTTGCATAAAGAATGACTTTTTCTTGTACACTTTTTGTTTATTTAATGCTTAAAAGTATTTTTTCAGAGTCAGGTATGAACGTCAACAATGCAGCTTCTTCCTGTCTTTAGCAGGCTAGGTAATCGTTCATACCTGCTGCCGGATCTCTGCTGAAATTTGACTCACTTCTGTGTCACATTTCAGAGTGCTTATGGTTTTGATGGATTATTAGATTATTTAGTGTGATCTTCTGTACATTGCATACCATCAAATTAGATTCAAATACCATCTACTTTTGTGAACCCAAACATTCATCCTGAGGAAACTGAGTTTCCAACCACTAGAGAACATGAGAGTCCAACCTAGTTTAGGGAAAATGAGCAAGAAATCAAAGGAGGAGAATTGTTAGACAGCTCTTCAGACAGCTCTGGTCTGCTGTTAGAGCAGATATGAGCTCATGAGACATGTATGACTTAGATAATAAAGCATGTGGCTCTGACCTCCTAATAGCCTTCATCATCAGAAGGAATGATAGCAGGAAAATGGATAAGGCGCTGTCTTAGGAGTAAGGAGAACTGGACTTTTCTGCCAGCCCCGAACTGTCCTGCTGTGTCACCTGGATAAGTATCTCCATCCTCTTACTTCTCCATATATTAAAATGAACACCTCTCTTTAACTTACAAGTCTATTACAGTTAAATTTAATAGTACCTATGAGCAGAAATGGCTATACTATGGTAAAGCCTATGAATATACAGAGAAAAACTGGATATAGGGCTCCTGCACTGCACAATGCCACCCATGAACGTTCCTGCTGCAATGTCCTGTAATGTAAACCAGCTTTGAGATGCTTGGTTTCATGTCCGAGCTTCAAAGCTGGCCATCATTATCATAATTAGTTGAACATAAATCCCAGACTCAGATCTTTCCAAACCAGGAGTCCATGGGGCTCTAAACTTACAGCCTTAGCTCCTGTTTGAGTGCTGCTGGTGCAGCATAAGCTGCTCTCTTTGGAATTAAATTCACCACTTTCTTTAATACGTTGCTTAGCCAACGAGATAACTTCTCTCTTCATCCATAAATATTTAGTATATTTTATGAAAAGGTACAGATATCTTACTTGCCAAATTGAAAGGCAGAGACAAACTCCTGTCTGCGTTTAGACTTCTTTCTCAAGACAAAACTTTCTTCTAAGAATTATGCTTGTATTTTAAACTCTGCAGGGACAGGTCACTATTTTTTGAGTTTCACATTTACTCTAGATTTTAATTGAACACTGAGAGTAAATACTAAGGGATGGGAAAAGAAGAAGTTAATTTTGACAGTGCTTGTTTTCTCAGTGGTCTTTTTCTCAGTCTTTCGTAGGGTATTCCTCTCTCTCCAAACTAAAGTACTGTTCTTCCCAAATGATTTGAAATTCCTTAGTGCTACACGTTTAGTTAGGCAGTTGCCCTGAAAAGTTTCAGGTACCTGACCTGATGCCATAGTAGGGTGCAGAAATCAGTGTACTAAACCTGAGCTGACATTGCTTACGGCTACTGATCCAGACAGTCTTGGTGTGCTTCCTGCAAGGTATTTGGTTTGGGGTTTTTTTCCCTCTATGATCTGATAGATTGTATTAATTTTCTCATCAGAAAATTAAATTCCCAAGTAAGTTTTCCTCTTGACTGTCTGAAATACTTAGTACTTAATCTGTTCTTTAACATTGCTTTTTCAGACTGTAATTTATCCAGCTGGCTCTGCTGAGGCAGAAAACACCTGCTCTGCTCCTGAGTGCTTGCAGGTATGTCTCAGTCTGCCAAATGGTTTCAGGAAAATGTTAATGAGAAATGGCATTTTTTTGGATAATGGTTGGTGAGAAAGTAGAAGGGCTGTAAAACTTATCTGCGTGAATCTGCTTTTTTTTACTAGAGCTGACAAGAATAATTTTGTTCACTGCTAATCCTAAAAGTAGGTGGTGGTACTAGAGTCAGCAGAAAGCCTGCCAAGTTTCCTTCAGATATGCCCTCATTTCAGCAGTGAATGAGGTGATCTTTTAATGAAAAGCAGAACATAAGTAAACAAATAGCACTCTTTTTATTTATTTTTTATTTTATTTCCAACAAGACAGAGTCGTTATCATTTGAGATTGTGAAGTACATTCACCATTCAGATACTACTACGTTAAAGAGCAATAAGGGAGCTAGCAAGTCATTAGCACAAAAACACTGCCCTCTATTGCACACTGCATTTCTTCTGCTGTTGCTTTTGGATTGGATGCAGGTCTTGATGAGGCCACTACTAATAAACAGTTTTAAAACTGTGTACAACTGTATTTGAGTTCCATCTGTAATGCTAAAGCTATGACATCCTGTTGAACACATATCCGTATAGCTTGATGGCCTGATTTCCAAGCAACCCAAGCTATTTTACCAGAAAATCCATATAGTCCTTGGTGTACACCTGCATGTCTTTTACCACATTGCCCTTAACTGCACACCTTAGCTGAATTTTAATTTGACTGGATGTCATTTTGAAACCTGAAGGCCGCAGAACAGTATAAATGAAAATCAAAGAGAGACATCTGCAGAAGTGAGTTTGAGGGCAAGGAGTCAGCTGCAACGCAGTTGTGAAAGGTGGTCCCAGCTGAGAAACACAGCTCGCTGCACATCACTGCTGGGGTGCTGCAGGCTGCCAGCCGCTGCCTGGCCTCCAGCAACGGCAGCTGTCAGGAGGCAGGGAATAGCTGAGGGTGATGGAGGGTTCCACACCAAGGAAAGACAGGGTCATACAGAGAGAAAAGCCACTTTCTGTATCACTTCTCGGAAATGAGGTTGCCACTTGTGCTGTAATCAGGGTCGGTCTTACAGCAGGGAAAGAGAAGGGTTCAACAGCCACTCATACTCGCGTCCTATCTGCTTTCTCCACTCCATGGTAAAAGTTGATGCTGTCTGCGGTGTTCCTCAGGTTAAAGCACTTCTCATCATAAAATGGGCTGATTTTTTTGTCAGAAAAAAACTGCACAGGGGCATGCTGTGCATCTCTGATGCTGTGAAGAGGAAAGAATTACCTTAATCTGAACCACCTTCAATGTTGTTGTGCTAAATAGTTAATTGCTTTCATTAGCTTCCTACAATGCTTCATTTTATAGTTTGTTGGCATTTACAGTAGCTTTACAATGCTTGGTGCTGTAATTTAGCTAGAGGGAGCTGCTGTACCATTCATCCCTTCTAGCCTCTAGCGAGTATTTCCCAAAGAACTGTATTTAACTCATTGCATTTAATAATGTTTGTCATTTTGGTGCCAGACAACCACAAGGGTGAAAAACAACAGGCAGTTGTTGTGTGCCATGAAGGAAAGCCTCCGAGCAAAAGGGAGAAGGTTTTCAGTGATAACATTCGTGCTAGCAAATCTGTAAATGAGACAAAAAAGGGCAGAGCAGAGTTGTGGTTTCCTATCTCTCCTGATTTGGAAGACAAATTCACTTAGCATAATTCAAATTGTACATCACTGGAAAATCGGCTTAAATATTTTTGCTCATCTTGATCACAAGGAGGGCAATATGTTGCTCCATCTCTGCTTTCTTACACGCAAGGAATTTTTGGATTAACTTAATCTCCTCCGGCTCTTCCAAAAGTGTAGGGGAAGGCCTGGCAGATCTTCGGCTAGAATGGGAGTAGTGTGGATAAAGAAATAATCCAGGTCTTGCTTTCCAGTACATCAGGGAGACAGCAAACATAATGACGTTTTTTGCAAATACTGCTGTTCCCATGATGTTCTTGTCAATTGGCATTCCTATCGGTCTGCCTGCTGTGGTGACAGAACTGCATCAAAGGTAATCAGAAATGCCAGCCTAAAGAGCGAGGCAGTGTTCGTGCCACCCAAATATGAACTTAGCTTTTATCTGATCATACACCCGATACGTTACAGTAGTGAGGTGAACTGTAGAAATGCATCTAACCTGACTCATGGGAGTCCTGCGTGCCATAGAAAATCTGCTTCTGTCTTTTTGTCCTATAATGTATTAAGGAAGGACTGTACAATTTTATCTGTCTTGCAAGTACTTGAGCTGTTTCTTTTGAGAATCATGTCATGTCATATAAACATGACTTTTAAAATTTGTAACAGCTCTGTGTAGTTACAGAACACTGTATTCAGAATAGTTTTACTTAATTAAATGATGACTTAACTATAATTTGCATTTACTAGGATATTTGTGTAACGTCAAAGAAAATAAATCCCGAAGTCTCCCATAACAAAAACATATATAAATATACATAAAAATAATTGAAGGCCATTCCATAACTCACCTCATAACTTATGATGTGCTTAGATTCTTGTTTCTTTTGTCAATAATAATTATCCTTTAAATTTAGTTTTGTAATTTAGGAAAAAATATAACTCCCTTTGAACTTCACTCCAATGTGCCAAACAGCAACACAACACAGGCACAACTAAGCTATAATTTTGGTGTCCCTAATTTTACTGAAGGATTTTACACTTTGTAGAACCATACAAATACTTTGCTAATAGTGGAGTAGGTTGAAAATATATTTGATTTCAGAAGCAGGCTCCTTAAGGAAGTATATTGTACTATTCTTCGAAACTATAAATATTAATCAAGGAAATTCAAAGCCAAGTTCCACTCAGCCTAAAATAAATAAGTAATACAATGAGAGAACTTGACTCCAGTTTTTACATGTTTTGAGTTTTTGCTAGCATCATTCATTGACTCTTACATTACTGTGGCTTTTTCTGTTGCAATTAATTTGCCTTTAAGATTCTGGACAACTTCAAAATGTAACACAAATGCTATGCCATTCTAAGTGAAAAATATTACTTTTACCAAGTGTCAGCAGAAAATTCACAGCTAGATGAGAATACCGGGATATTCCAGCTTAGAGGGCCGTCTGCACTCCTGCAGTGCGCTGAGCTGACCAGCCAGTGCCTGAGGGAGATTTAGCCTCCTGGAGCCTCAAGCAGAAAGGAAGGAAAACAGGGCGTAGAAATGTCTTGGTAAGTCCCTTTGTTGACTTTTATATATAAAGCCCGTGGTGGCTAAGCTTCCTTCTTACTGAGGGTGATGTTTCACCAAGGTCAGTCTCGATGATAACAGTAAAAGTCATACTTCTCATACATTTCTTACAGCATCTGCAGCCACCCTGAGCAGCCCCAGGGCCTCTGCCACCCTTCTTGGGGCTGCACCTTGTGACACCGCGGCGGCATCGCAGAGCTCCACGGGTTTTTCCATCTTGCCAGCAGTCTGAAATCCACCTGGTCCTGGCACTCTGGGGAACCTCCATTCCTGTCTCCTGTCTTAGGACACATTTTTCCCCGGAAAAAAAAAGCAGTGCTTTCCCGCACAGAGCAGCACTGTGCGTGTTGGGACCTGGAGGTCTAGAGATGATGTGAGACTATTTGGTTGTAGTGCAGAGGGATTTGCCAAAGGGTCACTAAGCCTACCTTGAGCAAAATAAAATAAATAAAATAAAACTTCTACTTCAGAGTGGTTCATGTATATGAGGTAGTGGCTGCAGGGAAATGCAGCAGTGGAGACAAGCCTTCTGAACCTAAACGCAGACCCTGGGAATCATCTCTTACAATTGTGTAGTGATCTCTGCAGATGGTTTGGTTCAAATGGACAAAAAAACCCCTGTAAGTATCTTGAGCTTTGCTCTTCCCCTAGACTGTATTAATCTTCCATAAACAGAATAAAAGATGGAGAGACCTCCCTCTGATTGTGTTTTTTTCTCCAGTTTTAAATGTTGAGTAACTTCTCAGAGTACATACTTTTTAAATTTTTCCTTTCAGCTTTATGGCCTGTCTGGCAAAAAAAAAAAACTGTTTCTGAAATCCAGTGCTCTCAGATTGCATTGTGACCCATCTTCTGTGCCAAGAATTTTGAACATTAATTATTTGTAATTAAGCATTGCATTTCATTAATCAGTATATATTTCTTCTAGTTTGAATGCAAGACAACTGCCATTGTTTCTTCTTCTCCAGATATGTAACTATGAAACAGCTTGTTAATCTTTTTTCAACTTGGGGAAATGAAATATGTATGTATTTGTGTGCATTACATTGCAGTGTTTCTTGTCTCAGAAGGCTAGCATGACATTACACCCCAGCTAAAAAAAAAGTCAAAGCAATTTTTACAAATAGTTGTTGTAAGCTAAATTTATCTTCTCATGATGTTTAAAATCTATACAAATGTAAGTGCTAACTGTAGGGAGGTGAGGTGCACACAGTGGATCCACACACAGTGGACAGGCACCAGACTGGGATGTATAAACTGCAAATCCTCACACACACACAACTTTCCTCTCGCAGTAACTGATGGAGCTCATTCTCAGCAGCTGCCCAGGAGGGTAAAGTTATTCCTGAGCGTGAGAGATTGCAAGAGAGCTGGCAGAGTTCATCACGGAGTTCAGCATGACTCAAACACTATATAAAACTTATTTTTTGCCTAGATACCCTTGCATTAAGAGCCCTTGCTGGCTTGGAGGATGGAGCTGCTGAGGAAAATATTTACTTTTCCTTTTTGGTGCTTTTTGTGGGGAATGTACTATATAACCTCAGGAACAGGAAAGTGATCTGTTGTCCCCAAAAGAAAAATATTTGAATACGGACCTCAGTTTAAACTGTGGAAAGCCCTGCTGACATCGGTGAATCTAATCCGTATGTTTGGAAGGAAGCACAGACCTAAAGTGCTGTGCTGAGCTGAGGGCTAAAACAGAGCCAAGTTTTTCATAGGAAAGGTACAGTACAAATTTCTCAGATACGTCTTACTGGCCAGTTCCTCCCACCCCAGACATTCCAATTTACTTAAACATTTGGATCCACTTCCATGTAACTTTTTTTTTTCATTAGTTTCCCATAGAAGATAATTACAGAGCAGTAAGTACAGAAGTTGTACAATACCAAGTGGTGATGAGCGTTTCCCTGAGGTAAATATACTTGAAATGGAAAATGGGCAATAGCCTATATATTAATGGCCGAAAAACAGAGGCCAAACTCCTCAAGTACTTTAACTAGACTTTTTAAAATATTTTTTTCTAGGTTTTTTTTGTAGGTGGACAGTTATTCAGAAGTTTTTGTGGGTTTGGTGGTTTGTTTGTTTGGTTTTTTTTACACAGAGTATTCTTTCTAAAAAGCTTGCAGTTGTTGAAGTAGAGTGTGTTCATAAAAAGATAACTTTGCAGTATTTTTCTCTGAAAAAAACCCACAGATTTAACACCAGGATGTGTTGGTACTTTTCAAAATTCTACCACGCCTTATATAGTAACTTCTCTAAAGGGTGGGAGTGCATTGTACGTATTTTCCAAAGCAAAGCGGTTACACTGTTCAATGCCTTATTCTGAAAACCAGAGTTTTACTGGTGTAGCAGCCGGTCAGATGGCCATTGCTGCCTCTGCAGTGGCTGGGACTATGCACTGTTCTCGTTATCACAGTAGGGTGAGAACTTTATACATGGGTAATGGGAAATGAAGGGAAGGTGGGAAGATTAACAAACGTCCTGGAAAAAACATTTTCCTCCTCATAAGACTAAACAGGGTTCCGTGAGTGCTCATTTCTATTTAGAAACTGTCTACCAGTGAGGTACAGAAATTAATGTGTTCAAAGTGCTATGAAATACAGCAACAGCATATTCTGATTGTACTGCATTGTACATAGTCTAGGTATAAAGCTTCTGAACCACAAAAGTTTGGCACTACTGTCAATTCTGTCTAAGGCAGGTCTAGTGGAGAAATTCCAGTGTAGCCCCAAACGCACGCTGCCGTCACCGATGATCTCCGTTCGCTCCTCTGCCGGAACTCCGTGCCGATCCCGCGGGTGGGTGCGGCCGGGCTGGCCGCTGCTCACAGCTGCGGGACGCCGCCCGCGTGAGGGCCGCCCTGCACGGCTCTGAGCCGAGCAGACCCCTCCGGCCCTCGTGCTCGGGCCCTTCCGGGAGGAGGGTACATGGGCCGGGCGCCGGTGAGGCCCAGTGCTGGGCGCCCCCCGCCGCGCTCCGCCCCCCGCCGCGCTCCGCCCCCCGCCGCGCTCCGCCCCCCGCCGCGCTCCGCCCCCCGCCGCGCTCCGCCCCCCGCCGCGCTCCGCCCCCCGCCGCGCTCCGCCCCCCGCCGCGCTCCGCCCCCCGCCGCGCTCCGCCCCCCGCCGCGCTCCGCCCCCCGCCGCGCTCCGCCCCCCGCCGCGCTCCGCCCCCCGCCGCGCTCCGCCCCCCGCCGCGCTCCGCCCCCCGCCGCGCTCCGCCCCCCGCCGCGCTCCGCCCCCCGCCGCGCTCCGCCCCCCGCCGCGCTCCGCCCCCCGCCGCGCTCCGCCCCCCGCCTCTCCCGCCGCGGATCGGCCGCCGGCCCCGCCGCGGAGCGCCCCCTAGCGGCAGCGGGTATCGCCTGCGCATGCGCGGGCGGCAAGCAGCCCCCTTCCCCGCCCCTGTCGCGCTCGGCGGAGGTGACGCAGCGGCGGGGGTCATGGCCGACGCGGCGGGCGGACTGCGCCCGGAGGGTGAGGGGCGCGGTGCGGCCGTGCGGGGCGGGCAGGGCAGGGCAGGGCAGGGCAGGGCGCCGCTGGCACTCGCGCTCCAGCTCTCGCTGTCCGTTGCAGACTGCCCGGGGACCAGCAGCGCGCAGGCGGGCAGGGCCGCCGCCTGCCAGGGATGCCCCAACCAGAGGATCTGCGCTGGCGGCGCCGCCGCCCCGGACCCGGGTGAGCGAGGCCTCGCCAGAGGGGGAAGCGGGCGCGGGGTTGGGGTGGGGCGTGTGGGGCTTGTGGGGACGGGGCCTGACCGCGGCCGTGCCGTCCTGCAGCGGAGGCGGCGGAGCTGCGGGAGCGGCTGCGGTCGGTGAAGCACACGGTGCTGGTGCTCTCCGGGAAGGGCGGCGTTGGCAAGAGCACCTTCAGCGCCCTCCTGGCGCAGGGGCTGGCGGCGGACGAGGCGAAGCAGGTGGGCCGGGCTGCGCGGGGCGGGGGGGAGCCGGGCGCTGGCGGGCAGTGTCCCCGGGCTCCTGCCCTGCGGCACGGCCCGGGAACCAGGCAGCGGGGTGGCCGCGCTGATCGCGGTCCCCTTCTCCTGAAGGATTTGCGCTTATTCCCCGCGTTGAGTGCGCGGCAGCGTTCTCGTTGCGTGATTGGGACTTGGGAAGCAGTCCCGTGCCAGCTCGTTTGCAGCGGGGCGGGTCGGTTGGTCTGTTTTTCAGGTTGCTCTGCTGGACATAGATATTTGTGGGCCGTCAATCCCTAAAGTGATGGGGCTAGAAGGAGAACAGGTAGGTGAAAGCCCAAACGTTATTTAAAGGACTCCTGTTTAAGTTTTCATTAATGTGTTAGGGTTTTATGGACTTAAAGCTTCTAAAAGGACTGTTTGTCGGGAAATGTGTGTGGCAACGGGTAGGGAAATAAGGAAGGTGAGATGGAGAAGTTCAGGGTAATTTAGTTTGTAGAAGAGTTCTCTGCTTTCAGGATGACCAGTTCTGCAAACTAGCTTCTGCATATCAGCCACATATTCTTGACTACTTAAAAATTAAGTAATGTTAGCATGATGCTTTTATCAGCCCCAGAATATTTTGTAGAAATACATAAAGTCACAGGTAAATTTTCTGCAAAAGGATTGAATGGTTCTTATTCATTTATTAATGGAGATCTGGCCCTTCTGCAGTTTTTAACTGAGCTGCTCCAGTAAAGCACTATTGTACCTGTAGGCAGGATGTCTGTTTACCTGGTTTTGACATAACATTCATGTTCTGTGAAACCTTTGTATTCATTTCTAATGTAACTTTATGCGTCACTTCAATTTTCAGGTTCATCAGAGTGGATCTGGATGGTCTCCAGTGGTAAGCTCATGTAACCAGAAAGTTTATTGGGTTTGTTTGGGTTGGGCAGTGTTTTCTAAGGTGAAAAACGAGTGAGGGGGAAGCAGGGGGTACTTCTATTAATTCTTTTTCTAATTACCTAAATATTCAGATTCTGTAGAATCTGGGTATAGGCTATATAGATCAGAGTGTTAAATTTATTTTGTTAATCATCGTAATGCTACATTTCTAAAATAGTTTTATTATTTGAAGTATCTCTTGTTTACCAGCTTTCCTGTTATACTATGGGTAATAAATATAAATTACTTTATTTCATTATTTTTGGTTATCGTGTAGCTGTCAGTGTGTCAGCTTTTCAATGATGGACAAAAATGTCTTACACCCAAGAAAAACCTCATTAATCTTTAGAAAATCCAGGGAGAGTTTTGCAGGAGCGTTGATTGTCTGAATATCACCTTTAGTGTGTACACTGCTAAAAAGACAGCTTGATGCTGAGAGTTAAAGCTGCTTTCATCCTGTCTCCAGTGATTCCATAAACTATTGTAAATCTTAGTACAGCTGGATTTTTTTTCAGTCTGTGAATGTAGTTGGTGAATGTAGCGCAAAAATTGCAGTTCTCAATGTCCTTCGATAAAAGAGCAGCATAAGGTTTTCCGCCTTTATTTTCTTAATGTCTTTCCCCTCTCCCAACTGCTTTTTCTATAAAATCTGGTTTCAGAGTTTATTTTTCTGCTCTTTCTTTACTGTTCTGTATGCTCTACTGAGTTTCTCTACTTCTCTTTTAGTATGTTGAAGAAAATTTAGGTGTCATGTCTGTGGGGTTCTTGCTTAGCAGTCCTGATGATGCTGTCATCTGGAGAGGACCAAAGAAAAATGGTATGTATCAAGCGCTTTCAACAGCAGTTGACAGATTTGAAAGATGCAGTATCATGAGCTTGTTTAATTGGTAAAAAATTAGTGACTTGTAACTTATTTTCTATAGTTGAACATATTCATTTGATAAATTTAGAAAGTCAAATACTGTCATTTTTTTTTTCTTTCAAGCCTTAGCAAAATAAATATTTCTGTACCTAAGTTGATCAGTCAGAAGAATCTGTGTACCTAGACTATAAAATCTGAAGTAGACCCTAAAATTTGAAATATAGGGAGATATTTTTTCCTCTCTTCCACATTCTTACACTTTCTTTTAGGGCTGATCAAACAATTTCTTCGTGACGTGGACTGGGGTGACATTGACTACCTGATTGTAGACACACCTCCAGGAACATCAGATGAACATTTATCTATCGTGCAGTATCTCAGCGCAGCGCACATAGATGGTGCTGTTATAATCACTACCCCTCAGGTATGAGACCTTAAATTCCATCAATAGAAGCATTGTGGCAGTTAAAGCCAATCCTTGGTTTAGAGTCTCTGTTTAACTCCAGAGAAATGACTGTACCGAAGCGAAGGGGGTTCACTTTCTTGTTTTGTGCCTACAGCTGGCTGGTTTGAGTTAGACGAGTGTCTCAGTGGAGTAGGAGATCTGAGTGGGTCACTAAAGCACTGAAGGGTTCACACTCCAAAGCTGTCTGGTGAAGGGACATGCTGTATTTCACTTCCTTTTTCAAGATCAGAGTTCGCATCGTTGCGCATTTGTAATTTACTCACCGATGGCTTAATGTTTAGAAGTCAGTAAGAAGTTTATTTTTTTAAGTGGTAAGATGCGCACTGTCTGACACTACATGAAGTAGTCTGTTGCCTCCAGTAGGCAACTTCTGTGATGTGCATTTTTAAAAGAAAAATCAGCCCCTGGAGAGCTGAAATTCAAAATACGTCAAATTCAAATGTGGGTTTTAATGCCTGATTTGAAAAAGACCAGGAGATTCAACTAGTAGAAGACACTTCACGTTTCTGCAAAAGCAGAAAGCATAAAATGTAAAGGACGTGAAATGGTGAGGGTGAGATCAGATAGGTGGTGAGGGAAGGAGAAGGGAACAGGAACAGAAGAACTGAGTGAGGTCAGGCATATGTGCAAAAAGTCTCTGGGGAAGCTGTTTCCAGTTTAATTTGAAAAGAGATAACAAGCGTAAGCCTGTCCTGTCCTTGTCTGCTCTGTTGAGAATGCCAAGGGTTTTTCTGTAAACTGAAAATGTGAAAAAGTTAGATTTAAAGAACTAAAGATATGAGATTAATTTAGGAGATAAAACATAAGTGTGGCTGAATCTTTACTAGAGCCACGTCAGGTTTCAAAACAGAACCATATTCAGCAGGCTAGAACTGCTCTGTCCCTTCTGTTGCTACTCATAGCATTGCTGCTAGAGCACGTAACACAGGTTTACATTCTGCCAAGTAGAGAGTACAGTAATAATTTATCATGTGCTTTCTTTAAAATAGGTCTAAGGATGTAACTTAATGGGTTCATCATTAAAACATTGCTTTCAAAATAGCCGTGTGTCCTAATATTTGTAGGAGGTATCGCTTCAGGATGTTCGCAAGGAGATCAACTTCTGCCATAAAGTGAAACTGCCAGTCATAGGTGTTGTGGAAAATATGAGTGGCTTTGTATGTCCAAAGTGTAAGGTAAGGCTAGCTGCATCTTACAGCATTTTTTATCTTTGTGTTCTTTGTATATAAAGCATTGCTCCAAAAATGCCTGGTTCTCAGAATTGCAGTATTTTAACTCTGATTTTCATGTTGTCCAGAATGAATCTCAGATCTTTCCCCCGACTACTGGAGGGGCAGAGAAGATGTGCCAGAACTTAAATGTTTCCCTCCTGGGTAAAGTGCCTCTAGATCCTCAAATTGGTAAAGTTACTGTATTGTACTATGTTTAAAACAATTTTTTTCCTCCTATTCTGAGGTTATTACTGGAAAACCTTGACCTGGACACTGATAAATGTTAATATTAAGCATTTTGTCTCTTAGGTAAATATCCACTTTTAGATAGAACATTTCTTTGAATCAAAAGTTACTGGAACTGTGGCATAGCATGGTGTGAAAAGAGGAAAGTGCTAGGATAATTGAAGCTTAATCTTGATTAAGATTAGATTATGCATGTTTTCATCTGTATAATGATATTTGATGTATCACATGTCTTTCTCTTTGGTGTAATCACCTGGAGGTGCAGACTGAATAAAATTATAACCACTAGGAAGAATAATATCTTGTAGATGTTAAGCATTAAAACTAATGCTTTAACTCCACTGTTACTGGCACCGTGCAGATTCTGTTGTGGATAGAGCGAAGCCTTGGTTCGTTGCCCACTAGCTATTAGCAATTAATACTTGATTTAATGACGTCAAGGACCAGGTCGGAACTTCCAAAATAATGACTGAAGGTTTCTGCTAATAGTACTCCTTTTTAAAACTGCAAGCTGTAGTTTTCTAGCTATTACTGAGATAAGGACTTCTGAAAAGGAGTAGATGCAAGTGGCTTTTGGGAAGGGTATAACTGGTAGCGGGATAAAGGGTAAAATAAAGAAAAGTTCATCTTTTCCCTTTGCTTTGCTTTCTTGTTTTTCCCTGTCCTTCAAGCAAAGAGTTGTGATAAAGGCCAGTCTTTCTTGTCAGAAGCCCCTGAGTCTCCAGCTACGTCATCTTACAGGAATATCATTCAAAGTAAGTCTGAAAATCATTGTGCAAATGAATCCTCTCAGTTCTCAGCACTTCTGCAATCTATAAAGGTGCTAAACAGAATTATGTTATTCTGCCACAAATAACAAAAAAAAAAAAATAGATGTGCATAGCAGTTATTAAAGTAACAGATGCAAATACTATGTTCACTTTTTCTGGGCATCAGTTATGACAGGCTTTTAAAGCAATAACAAAATCGTATTTAATAACTAGTTTCAGTGTTTGGCTTCAGTCACTAATTTTCAGAAAAGGTGTGTGTGTGTACTTGCTCGCACAGAAAAGCGCTAAGATTCTCAAGCAGGCCTGTTGAGGTTGCTCGCCATAGCTGAGTGTGATACAGCTGTCTAATTGCTGCCTCCACTTCTAATTGTAACTGCACAAGAACCCATATACAAAAGCTACCTGAAGAGCTGGTGATGTGCAGTTTGAAAGTACAAACAGGCGGGAAATTCCTAAAACCATTTTCACTGTACTAAAGCCCCAACTTGTGATAGTTGTAGAGTAGGGGACAGAGTGATGCAGCAATAATTAACTCCCGGTGTGCAACTGAAATATTATTTATATTACTTTTTCCCTGCCTTTGCAGGAATTCAGGAATACTGTGATGAACACCACTTTCAAGAAGAAAAGACTATCTAATCTATGAATGAAGTAAAAATGTAGTTCATGTTTAATTATAGAAAAGTAACTTATGCCTTGATTTAATAGAAGGAATGTATTCTTTTTTATATTGCAAATAAACACTTAATATAAATGTTCTTGCCTTAGTTTTTTTTTCCATAGTTTGAGGTTCTTGCAGTTCACAGGTGGTCTCAAAGCTTGCTAGAAAGCTATAAAAATGAATCTTCAGCTGTGTTACATAGGCACAACCTGCATCTGGTGTCATGGCACTAATAACCTGAATGTGGAGGTGGTGCTTGAGGACATGCATATACAAGATTTTATTCAGAAAATTGAAAATAAAATATGCTTTGCTGACATTGAGGCGTTGTATCTAATAGATCTACTGTGCACACGCAGTAGGCTTTGTCCTGCCTTCTGTGCTAGGATGAATTGCAATGAAATTCAGTGTAGTATTGTCTCCTTTTTTTATATAACTGGTGTCAGTTTTAAAATAAAAACCTACTAGAGTTTAGGAGGTTAGTATAATTATAATACAAGTACAATATTTTATTTATTACAGGTATCAGAAGAAGATTAATGTATTTTAACTGTTACTGCATAACTGGCCGCTTCACACAAGTACTGTGTGAATGTGCTACATGACTTTTGTTCTTTCTTCTACTCGACCTTAAGCCCGAACACTAAAAAATAAACATTAGATATCTTTAATAACTAAGAGGCCCTCTGTGATTGTAATTCCTCTTTTTATTGAGGAATTGAAGCTTTGAGAAATCAGTGTTGTGTACAAGAAGGAAAGGCAGTTTGATTTTTGTTTATTGGAGTTCCAAAATAAAACACGAGTGTCATCTTTTGATCACATTCTACTTCTTGGTTAAGATAATCCATCAGTTTCAGGTTAGTTGACAGATTTTTGTTTTTCTTAGTCTGCTCTGTATAAACCACAAGCATTGTTTTTGTCGCTATACAAACTGCTTTTTGATGAAACTTTTAAGTAAGTAACAAAGGTTTTAAACCTTTCAGAATCTAAAGACTCAAACACAATGACATAAAATCCTTATTATTTCATGCAGGTGTAATTATAGAAGAACTTTACTTGCATATCTTCATATGAAGCACAGCTTTCATAAATGAGTACTTTTACTGCTCATCCTTTTAGTTCTTCCTTATTTGATTATCTAGTGCCTGTCTTCCCATGTTCTTCAATGCGATCTTCTGAAATTCTCCTTGTTTGTCCTGTGGAACGAACACAGGAAGCGTGGGTGTGAGCGTAACCTAGTATGTAGTATGTAGGAATCTTACAAAAGGCAGGGAAGAGCCTGGTGGCAGCCTGAGGGCTGAGGGTGGCGCTCCCAGCTGTGGCTAGGCAGAGATGTTATAGTACCTCAGAAGGCATCGCTCTGCGGATTTAACGTAGAGCACGTTCTTCCTGGGGCTGGAAGCAGCTTAATTGTGAAGCTTCAGCAGGCTTCCAAATAGAGCAAAGCGACATGGGCTACAGCCCCTCTGAGTGAGTTTTGCAAGAGAGGTTTACTGGAGAATCAGGATGGCCCTGCCAGGAGTTATTTTGGGAACTCAGACCTGAGAAAAGCCAAAACCAGCAGCGTGAAGCGGGTCAGTATGTGACACTTCATGGTCCATAGCTGACAGACCAACTTTACTTACTCTTGGGAACATCTGCTGTGACAAAAAACCTTGAGGTTACTCTGCTGATGCTTTTTTGTCCCCCTAATTTGCAGTGGATGTAGCCATATAAATTAGCAGTCTGAAGGGAGATGCCAGCTATCACAAGAGCCTGCGGACAAACAAAAATTCAGCTGGGACAAATACACTGCTATACATAGACTGTATGTGTAGAATATGTACACGTGTGTGTATATATGTATACATACTATTTAGATTTACATACATGCTAGAAGAGGGTGATACTTCTTCCAATAACAAATGACTGTCAAAGAGATCCAATCATGTCAAACATAAACACAATAGTTCCTTTCTAGAAAATGGCCTCTTTTTATCAAAACGCTGGTACAAGTTTTTCTTTGTCATTCTGTATCTTGAAAGACTTTGTTACTTTCCTGAAAGCACTTACTCAAAAAAAGGATCTATTCAACTGATGCCATAATAATTTCACTTTTTTAAAGCCTGTTCTGTATCTAAAAGTTTTGCATCCAGATAGGTAGTAAACCTGCAGGCTTGTTTAGCTGACAAATGCCTTATTGTATGCAAATAAGATTCTGTAACTTACGAAGAGTCTTGATAGATAGGAACCAATATCTAGCATTAACAGGCAATGGAAACAATTAGATCCTTTTGTGGTATTACAGGCTTAGCAGCAGGCAGGACCCATCTGATTGACTAATGAAATAACGTACAAAAATTTTTTTCTTAACCTCAGAAACTGTTTCCTGAAAGTTACCATATTTTTATTTGCGTAACTTGCCTTTTACAAGCACCTGAGCAACCTGCCCGCAGTGCTAGTTAGGGTTCCTTCTCCAACCAGCTCTTAGTTTAGGAGACAATCTGGCTTTCAAAAATAAAGATGGAGCCATGGAGAAAGACTGCTGGTTTAATTTTAACTGTTGCTGGTTTAGCTGTGTAATTTTGGGCATGAGAAAGCAGTTAATGATTTGCAATTGATTCATACCCATAGCTGAATTTCCTGTTCCATTTAATAATAAAATGTAATCTTGGCCATTACTGGTTATGCAGCTGCACCTGTCCAAGACACTTTTTATCTTTTCAACTGAACTAAGAAATAGTATTTAACATGGCTAGGAACTTGACAAAATGAGATCTGCGGTGATTACCCAAGCACTTAATGCTCACAGGGGAAAACAAGAAGATTTCATAGGCAAAAATATCTTACCATAATGCAATATATGGGGTAAATTTCCTTTTCTATTTGGACAAATGTGTAATGTTTTTCTTTTTTTTTTTCTAGAGTAGATGGCTTATAAATACAGTAATTATAAAATACAGAGTTATAGCTCAATTTATCAAGGTTTTAAGCACTGTGATACTGGTTCTTTCAAAAGGGAATTGTATCAGAGATCCAAAATCCTTACTTTTAAGAGCAAGTAAATTAAAGTCCCAAGGAGACGTGAAAACCTGAAAACCAGCATCACTGGTTCATTTTTTTTCCCCTCTCCTATTAGTTTCCTTTGACTGAAATAAGTTGGGGGAAAATAAATTGCTACAGTTAAAAAGAAGTCTGTTATTTTGCCAACTACTTAAGGTTCTCAAGTTAGGAAGGAGTTGGCATCTGATTAGCTAGTAGAAGTGGGGCTAAAATTACTAATCCATTCCAGAATGCAGGGATTTACTGCAGAAAACTCCTGATTTCTTGAAGCTATTGGTGGAATTTTTGTACTTTTGGAAGATTTGGTTCAAAGACTGTTGCAAGACTAACAGATCTGGGTTCTCCCTTTACCAACATTATCTCTCAGCCAGTATCTTTCAGTACCTGCAGACTTACCAGCCATTTCAGCTTCAAGGAGAACAAGGTGCTGAAGAAAAAGACTGTCCAAATGACTGGACAGATAATGAGACCAAGCCAAAAGATTCGAGCTTCAGCTTCAGTTGAGGTGGCTGTTGTAGGCATCTAGAAGGAAAATCATTGAAACTACTAGTCACAAAAACAAAATCCACAATAAATAACAGATCAGCAGAGGAGGAAAAATGGACAAAATTACTTCTTTACCTAAATTTCACTTATTATACGGATAGAAGAAAGATTGATCAGGAAGATAAGTTGTTTTCTGCCTGCTGCTCTACATGACAGCATTTTATTTTCATAATGTTCTGGTCTCTGTTCACATTTAAATGAGATAATTATTCCTTTTGTCAATGGTAGTTCCCACTAACACTGCAGATCAGTAGTATTTTAAAGTCAAGGTTCTGTTACACTGACAATTGCTTTTAAACTTCAGAAATACTAAGATAACTTTCACATTAGATTCCAACTTTACCCAGGCCTTAGAGAACTGTAAATTAGAAACTGTTACAAGCAGAACTTTAGTGTGAGAACCTCACTAGTGTAGATTCATGGCATGTGCCCTGTTCACAAATCAAAAGCATGGAGAAAAAAAATCAGTCCATTATCAGAAAAGCTACAGTATCTAATGTGGAAATTGCAATGAGCTGTTGCAAGTGCTAACAAGCAAACTTTAAAGATCCCCCATAGGATTTATCAGTTGGTTCCAGTTCAGACAATGGAATTCTAATAACAGTGCCCATTTCCATAAATTTTTCTAAAACCATGCAGTATCTTAGCTTAATTTAAATCTTGCTTGAAGCTTAGTTTTCTATTATGTAAACTAATAATTCCATTTTGCTTATGAAGTCCACTGATAGTCCATAAATTCAGACCGTGGCTTTGAAAATACCTCTTCTGTAATACTAGGTTTGGACATTATAGCAACTGCTGGCATCTCTCTGAAAGAAGCATTGTTTTTCACAGCGCTCTATTTGTGTTCTTCAGGGAGAGCAAAACATCTCAAAGGAGGCTGCAAAAAGCTCTGGTTAAAGATTTCTTCAGGTCAGCACAACTCGTGTCTCTATCTGTACTGAAAGGCTCATGAACACTTAAGAGAAACTAAAGAAAGATAATTGTTCAGAAGATTCTGGTCTTTCCTAGGAGACCAGAATTCAAAACCTCACTCCAAACCTCACACCACTCAACCACCACTACTGCAAAGTTCTGAAACACAAGCTTCACAAGTGGTAAAGAAAACCCTGTGGACTCTTTGAGTCTGAAAACTGAAAAGCCTTTTAGTTCATTTTCAATGCCGTGAATTCTCCATGAAAAATAAGACTCATCCATCATGAGGCAGACAATGGCATCCAACTTGCAAACAGGGTTAAGTTACTCTATCTTGCCTAAGAAAGCCCTGCAAGATGCCGTAATTACAGTGTCTTTAATTTTTTCATGTTCCCTTTAAACCAATGATGATGGAAAGGTCCAGAGAATAATGTTCTATGCCTTCATAGTTACAGAAAAAGACAGATGTTCTGAGTCAATAAAAGGGTTTAATCACCTGTATCCCAAATCACTGACAAATTACCCAACAGTGACATTGCATCAGCACTAACTATTTAAGAGGGAAAAAAGTCAATACACCTGAGAACACTGCACCTAAAAGACCTAGTTAACTTGATGAGCAAGATTACAAAAGGCTGCAGTCATCCCAAGGACAGGAGAAGGGAGTTGTGATGTTTGGAATGTATGTGCTGCTTTTCTTCCAGCAAACCTCAGCAGAAGGTAGGATTTCAAGAGTGAACCTCTGTTTCATCAGCAGTGCACCAGGAAGGAGCTGCTTATTGTTGGTGAGCGTCTGGGAATATTTCTAAGAAAATTCACCCATAAAGGAAGAGATGTTAAAAAGTTGTCAGAAGGCTGGCAAAGGAGGCAGGGAATGCCTGGCTCTGGAAACCAGGAAAATTGCATGTGTTCCAGGACCTGGCCATGACAAAGTATTTCTCTTGGATAAACCATGACAAAAATACAATCCACTCTAATTACATGTTTCTTCTTGTGGTACTATGATTTTCACATTAATCAAACTACCATTTGCCTGAATTTCTGAAAAGCCTTAGCCTATACAGATGAGTCAACCTGTACTTCTAGGCTAGAATTAACAACCTGTAACAGGTGAACTAGGGTTGCTCATTTTACAGTAATTTTGAGGTCAGGAGGTCATTTTATGTGTGCCAGTGCTTTTGAGGGCTAAGAAATATCTTGCTTACTGTCTCGACCAGATGGAACTAAGAAACTCTGAAGATCTTCTAGTTTCTTTGCTTTCAGGCATGCTTGCCTATATTCTGGTTTTAGGTGTCGCTTAGATGACAGGAAGAATGTTAATGTCTGTTTGCTCCCGAGGGTGTGCAGCCCCGTTCTGCCAGCTGCACTTCTACCTCTCCGCGTTCTCCCCGCAAACGGCCGCACGGCTGCTAGAGGGCACTCCAGACCTGCAAATTCCGAGTATTTCCCACGGGCTGCGTGCACAGCTGGATTTGCTTGAAAGGAATGTCCTAGTGAGTAGCACTCGAAGCGTTGTTTCTTGCCTGAATGCGGCTATGGAGAAACTGCTACCAAATGAGAGCAAAAACCTCTGGCAGCGATGCCAAGTGCCATTTAATAGCTTTTTTTGCTCAGATTGTTTAGGGGAGTACTAACAGTATCAGAATGCTCTTTGATCCAGATTCGTATTCCCCACCATATTCCATGACTAAAACATTATTTTTAAAATACTGAAATGATGCTATTCAGCATTGCTTTCAACATCGATCTTCCCTGAAGAGGATTCTGTGCTGGGATTAGCTGTGGGAAGATGTGTTTACAAGATGTTCTCACTAGAAACTAAAATAGAACTGCCAGAAACGTTTCATACTGATAGTAGCCATGCTATGAATATTTATTCTGCTGATGCATAT
Source organism: Chlamydotis macqueenii (assembly GCF_036417535.1). NCBI lineage: Eukaryota > Metazoa > Chordata > Aves > Otidiformes > Otididae > Chlamydotis > Chlamydotis macqueenii. Next base: position 18,103,725 of record NC_141570.1, read on the forward strand.
GATGACAATGTTGCGAGACCAGTTTTGTTCTGAATGCTTCCAGGATGTGACAATCCGGTGTGCTTCCAACTGAATACTTACATTATCCTCTACAGAAGCTGGATAAAAAGTAACTGTTACAAAGGTGCTTTATTTGTTACTTTATTTGACTTAGTATCAGCTTTATAGGCTTTCCTATGGATTCTGTTTGTCCAGTGCCTACTTTTATTAATGTGCTTACCCTTTTTGCTTCAAACACCCAGTGGCTTTTTCCATCTTCATCAATCTGGTTCCACCAGCGCAAACCAACCAAGAGTCTTCCTGTCACGTTCTAGTGACAGAAACAATTATTTGCATTAATCAGTTGTATAATTCACTTGTCAAACTAACATTAAAAAATATAAGCATGTCTGACAATCATATTCTTTTATCAAATACTAAAATTAGTCTAAAAGCTGTGCCAGCTTGAGAAACAGTCATTAAGGATGGATTAGTTACCACAAATGTAAAGGCCTGTTCTCCTCTTCTAATATGATAATAATTAGCACAACAACATTGATTTAGGTAAGAAATTATAGGATGTATCTTTTCTAGGGCAGTTAGTTGGAGAAGCCTTTGATAAAGAAATTTCTTCTGTAAGAGAGAACTGTGAATGAAAACACACTGAAAACTGGAAGATTAATTACAAGCAAGTAAGCTGCACAGAATCAAGCAAACAAATTAAGAAAATATTTCTGCACAGGGATGAATACTAGAAGCTTTCAGTGTACTGAAGATGCACCAGTGCTTCACTTCTACAAAATAAAAGCCTTGTTCCACATGTGGAGCCCCTGGGACTCTGGGCTGGCCTGACTCCCCTACTTAGAGGTGATTAGGGCAGTGGTGCCATAGCTGGGCTCCCAGGAGCCTTCTGCAGCTCCTGCATGCTGGGTCTGGGCACAGTACTGCAGCTTTGGACATCCTTTGGCATCCACTACTGAAAGCTAGTATTACTTTATTTCTGTTATTTAAAAAAAAAATCTACCTATGGCAAGGCAATTTTCTCACTGTATTAGTAGCTCCCATCAGCCACGGACAACACAGCGATGAACAGTAACTAAGATATGAAAATGTCTTAATTAAAATGAGCTAGATAGATCAACAGATTACCATGTTTTTGTCACTTTTGTCAGGATACATATTTCCTTTTTGTTTGTTTGTTTGTTTTATTTAATGGCACACAAAATACTTTCAAAGGTAATTACTATTCAGGGTCATCTTACCTTAACTGACCAAAAGTCAAGGGACAGAAGAAGGAGAATTGTGACAAAACAGGCAACAAAGCTCTTGCTGAACCAGTCACAGAACAAGTAGGTAATAATGGCACTCACTCGGAAAAACAGGTGGAAAAAGGTGGCCAGTGGGTGCCTAGGAAAAAAAAACAACACAGAGCACTTAGGAAGTTCTGGGACAAGAAGGAATGTTACTGTATTTGTAAACAATGTAGTATAACACAACTATTTCTAGTCTATAATGGAACTTTGGTTTGTAGCTGCCGTTATTTCATATGTTGATGTATGTCTTCATTAAAGTAACAGTATGTCCAATAGCCAACCTTCAATCTAAAGCTAAAAGATGGAATATATTCTTTCTGTCAAAACGTTCTCAAAGACAGAGCAAAATCTAGAGCCTTTCACCAGTTTCTTTGATACTGTATGCAGGAATTTAGTGGTTGTCTTCAACAGTGTGTACCCTAAAATCCTCATCACTTCATGAAACAAGTCAGCATCGCAAGGCACAAAAGAATTGAGACAGATCTTACATCTTTTGGAACTGTTTTGAAAACAAGAACAGGAACTCTGTAACTAAAAAAAAAAAAAAAGAAGAAATACATCTCTTAAGACAAAATGAACTTTCATACATAATGTCTGAAACGAAACACTTCCTCTTACAGAGAGGGAGTATGATTTGGGACTAACAGTTCTCATGCATGAATGTTCATTAATTTCACTAGATATTTGTGCTTTGCTCATTAAAAAAAAAAAAGTCCCCAACAAAATAAATAGGAATTTCAGTGGAAGAAGTAACTATACGGCATGGAATACTTGCCTGTACAGCAAGATAGGGGGGTCTGGCGAATGCTATAATAAGCACAGCAGAATTTTTTAGGGTAATGTGCCAAGTACAAAAACTTATTCAGTTCAGTTGTGTTTGTGTTAATTAAAGTGACAATTAACTAGAAACTATTGCATTTAAGTAACTTCTTTGCTTCGCTGAGTGAATAGAACTTATTTTCGGAGTAAGATTTTTTTTTTTTTTTTAAGTCATCAATTGCCTCATTAAGCTCCTCTACCTCTGTAAACAATTAACAGTAGTATGGCCTGGGTCATAATAACTGTTCAACTATTATATTTGTTATTCTATTATTGTGTATAATAAAATGATACATATGATATATAGAGTTATAATTGTTTATTAGAAACTTACAATTTAAATCAAATTATAATGTAATAGTTATTCTATTTATATCTTTACTGTAATGTTGTTATTCTATAGCTGTTTAACTGTTCTAGTAATTGTCTGCTCTATAATGGCAATGTTGTGCCCCACACACGTGACTGGAGAAGCAAGAATGATGCACAGCTGTAGTTTATATTTACTCCTGATTATGCCCATGCTAACCGCAAACTTTCCAAAAACTACTTCTGACTTAAAACTAAATACATATTTTAGTGAAAGGACCTTTTTCTGCCATAAGGGGGTGGGTGGGTGGAGCGGAGGGAATACTGTGAAATGCCAAGAACAGATAGTGTCTCGCTACTTCAGGTCTTGATCTCATTCAAGAAGATGAAAGAGTTCATTACATAAGTGGTATCTGTGTCAATGCAAGCTGGTCAGAGATCGCAGCCCTAAAGCGCATCGGGGTGGACCAAGCTTTTACAACTACATCAGTGCTTTAAATGTGAAAGTAACTCTGGAGAAGTTAAGTTTCATTTTGGAAGTCAGAGAGATGAATTACTGTTTAGATGCTGAACCTGCTCCAATATCAAATTTTGAAGGTTGCTTACTAAAAAAAGTACGTGAGCAAGAGGCTCGTGTTTTTTGCAGCACTAACCACTTTACTGAGTCTATGGAACATCAGTCCCCTCACAAGGACATGGCTAGCCAAGCCAAAGGCACAGACTTGTGGGTTCTTGACCTAAGGGAGGAATATGGAGATATATCAAAACTTGCACCTCATTCTTTGAACAACTCTCTCAATCTCAGAAAATATCCACCTATTTATGCTTTATTAAAAAAAAAAATCAATCCTGAAACTAATGGAATCCAGTTAATAAACTGTTCACTTACAGAACAAATGTGTTTTCTTAATTCACAGCCATCAGATGAAACTTATAGATCCTATCATATATGAACAGAATTTTTAATAAGGCATTAATCCCAGTGTCGTAGTTCAGCCCCGATCGGACCAGACTACGCAGTCTCTCTCTCACTCCCCCCACCTTCTGAGAGAACAGGGAGAGAAAATATAAGGAAAAACGGCTCGAGGTTTGAGATAAGGACAGGGAGAAATCCTTAAAGTTACCGTCACGGGCAAAACAGACTCGACTTGGGGAAAACTATTCATTTATTACTACAAACAGCAGGATAATGAGACAGAGAACAAGATAACCTCCATCCACCCCTCCCTCTTCCCAAGCTTAACATTATCTCTACTACCTCCCCCTCCCGAGCGGCACGGGGCGGGGAAAGGGAATGGGGGTCGTGGTCAGTTCATCACGCGTTGTTTTACGCCACTGCTTCATGGTTGGGGGAAGAACTCCTCACATTCCTCCCCTGCTCCAGCGTGGGGTCCCTCCCACGGGCCACAGTCCTTCGTGGAACTGCTCCGGCGTGGGTCATCTCTTCCACGGGTGCAGTCTCTCCAGAACAGCTGTCCCAGCGGGCCCTCCACGGGCCACAGCTGCCTTCAGGCATCCACCTCCCCTGGTACGGGGTCCTTCACGGGCTCCAAGTGGATCTCTGCTCCTCCGTGGACCTCCATGGGCTGCAGGGGGACAACCTGCTCCACCATGGTCGTCACCACAGGCTGCAGGGGAATCTTGGCCAGGAGCCACATTACTCCTCCCCCTCCTTCTGAACTGACCTTGGCGTCTGCAGCTGTTCCTCACAACAGGCTGGTAGGTGTCTCTCAGGATCTTTTTTTACATCTTATTCACTTCTCATCTCCTCTCCACTTCTTGCAGCCGGGCTGGACTGAGTCGGGCCCAGTCGGCTGCCTGGCGAGAGGCCAGAGGGTGAGGCCTGCAAGGCCCATGAGGCCTGTGCCTCCCCCTCTGCGCCTCTGCCCCTGCTCAGCTTCTTCACATCTTCTCTTCTCTCTTTTTTTTTTCTGTTTTCCCATTCTTAAATACGTTATCGCAGAGGCGTTATCACGAGACATTCTGCTACCAATCGGCTCAGCCTTGGCCAGCAGCGGGTCCGCCGTAGGCCCGGCCAAGTCCCCTGAACAAAGGGGAGCGACTTCTAGCAGTTTCCTACAGAAGCTACCACCTTAGGCCCCCCCTCACTAAACAAAACCACGACACCCAGATAGATAAAATTGTATTTTAAAACCTGAAGCTAAACCATCTGCATCCTTTTTGAAACAAAAAAAAACTTTACAGCTTTTCTTAAGTGAACATATTTATATTGAATTCAATTGTACTTCATAATTTTTTTAAGAGCTAATTTCCAGAAATATGATGGCATTAGGAAATCATTGCATAAACTAACATGATTTCTTGTACTAATGGAAGACAGTATAGGCTTTAAACTCTGATAACTTTTTTTTTTCTTTTTTTTTTTCTTTTTTTTTTTTTTTGCATTCCAATCAAATAAAGCATAAAGGTAACTAAAATTCTGCACTGGCTCTGCTTGGCATACATTTGCTCCTGAAAGCATAGCAACCCACTTGCTTGAAGTTTTAGTTATCCTGTTGCATCTAAACATCCCTATAGTGTAGAACTGGAGCCTTGAGGCTAAACGATTACCATTTATCCTGTTACAATAACCTCCGGCCAGTTTGCAAGCGTGATGCCTGCTAGGACAGGAATGAGCTGTTATGAATTTAGTTGCATCCCATATTAAGGAATCAAACTGGGTCAGCCCTAAGGTATACCACTCAGCCACAGGAGAATCACTCCCAGTACCTCCCCAGATGTGCCACAGCAGCACTCCACATGCCGCTTTTTATACCTCTGTCTGGTACTTAGAATTATAGACTGGTTTGGGTTGGAAGGGACCTTTAAAGCCCATCCAGACCAATCCCCCTGCAAAAAAAAAGCAGGAACATTTCCAACCAGATCAGGTTGCTCAGGGCCTCATCCAGCCTGGCCTTGAACGTTTCCAGGGATGGGGCATCCACCACCTCTCTGGGCAACCTGCGCCAGTGTTCTATCACCCTCATTGTAAAAAATTTTTTCCTAATATCCAATCTAAATCTAACTTCCTCTATTTTAAAACCATTTCCCCTTGTCCTGTCACAACAGGCCATACTGAACAGTCTCTCCCCACCTTTCTTATAAGCCCCCTTGAGGTACTGGAAGAATACCTCAAATATATTGTCCTGGTTCTGGCCAGGATAGAGTTAATATTTACCTGAGCTGGGTGGAGAACTGAAGCTGGTAGCCCCTATGGCTGGGATAGTTAACTAATTAGCTAACAGCTGGGGTTAATTTACCCAAATTAGCCAAAGGGCTATTCCATCCCATCTGCCATCATGCTCAGTATATAAGTGAGGAGGGTGCTGAAGGGAGGCCCCCTGCTACTTGGAAGAGACTGGATGTGGAGATCTGTTGTGAGCTATTGTACTGTATTTGTGTTCCATCACTCTCTTGTTTTCTTCTGTCATTACTGTTAAATTTACTTTTTGTTCAATCTCAACCCGCGTGTTTGTTTTTTTTTCCCTGGTTTTCTTTTGTTTGTCAAATCTCCTCCTGTTCTCTCGGAGAGTGGGGGGAGTGAGAGAGAGAGACTGCGTAGTCTGGTCCCCGTTGGGGCTGAACTACGACATATATCTACGGACATTTTGAACAAACAGGCGCTCTGGCTCGATCATCTTGTGTTACCTGGCTATTTGAAAAAGAAGCGATCATATGCTCGTAACTGTTCCAGACCAAATGTTCTGGTACTGCAAAGATGGTCTAAGTTATCTTTTTCCTGACCTTCTTATGAAAGTAGCCGCTAACTAATCACTATCCACGTACCTTTTGCTTTTATGGAGCACTGGCATATACCTTGGAGAATCACAAGAACTCACCTTGTCATAGCTTATGCAAATTCTAACCACGCTCAAGATATATGAAATTGGGATAAAGTTAGACATATGATTGGAACATGTTATTACGCCTTCTAGTAAGACAAAATTTTGCAGTACATGGGTGTGTTCCAGGCCTGTTTGCACAAGATTCTTCAGAAACAGAAAAACAAACTTCTGTGCAAACAATGTGAGGCGTTTCATTTCTGTATTTCATAGCAGAATATTTCTCAGCATGAGATTATCTTTTACTATTGTCACAATCAAGGGCAAGAAAGAAGAGCAGTTTCTAATGATGCAAATGTCTACACAAAGTGGATCAATTAATAGTATGGTTTACTGATACCTTGCCTGTCTATATTATCAGGTAGCATGAACCAGTAAGAACAGATCTCTGGAGTAAAGTAGCTGGTGCTGTGGACCTCCTACAAACATTTCTGGGTGGTTTCACTTCATGCTAACTCCAGTCTGCTCCCATAGACTGAATCTGTGGCTCACGTGCTCAAGACACACTCCTAAGCTGTATTTCCCAGTTTAGTTTAATCCTTCAGGCTATGGTCTCCAAGACTGCAGCAAAATATAAACCTTCATTTAAAATGTGTGCTGCTGCTAAAGCACAGACACAAAGCAACTCTGAGAATGTTAATTGTGTGTTGTGGCTGACTCAGCATGTAGTTGCAAAGTCTGATGCACTGAGAGGGCAGAAATGCTTCACCAGATGCTAGTAAAACAGAGTAATTGTATTGTAAAGCTATGTGATTGCTTGTTTGTGCATGTCTGATAGCATTTGTATTAGGCTTAACATATCTTGTTTTTCTTTGATTACACCTACAAGATATGTTAACATTGTAATGGACCAGAGTAAACTGAGGCAAGGCAGAAGGGAAGAAAGTAAAACAAATCAAAGCTGATTATACATTATTGCTGAGTGCATGCATATGTGTAATTCCTTTTGACATAAAACTTTTCCCTTGACAGTCTTTGACTGGAGATTCTTCAAGAGGCACTGACAGACTCTCTGCTGGCTGAGACCTCGGTGTGGCCAGAGCTGCAGTGACCCCTCTGGTAACGTGAGGGTGGGCTGCGTAACCCGGCAGATGAGATGGATCCATCGGCTGGGTTTTCTTGGGTAACAGTTGCAAGGATAAGATACACCGTATTCCTCATAAAACCACATCCAGCGATGGGAAAACGTGACGGTTTTATTGCAAATAACTCGCTGTTTCCCTTCAGCCGGGTGCGCGATGCACTGTGACGGCAGAGCGCTGCGGCACAGCCTGTTCTGCTGAAGAGGAGAGCTCTCTCCAGCTCTAACAAAAATACTGTTTGGTTGGGGTTTAATTTTTGTGATGTTACGGGCACGTAACACCTCGGTTTCCGAGGGCAGGACGATGCCGAGCAGCGCGGCGGGGGGCCTGGCGGGGCCGCGGGCGGGTGCGCGCATCCCGGACGGGGACCGCCGGCCTCCCCGGGCAGCCCGTTCAGCGCTTGACCACCCTCCCTGTGAAAAATGGGAATTGGGTGTTTCAATGGAGTTTGATGTATTTCAGTGCGTCAGACCCGCTGGAGCAGCTAGGGCTGCCCAGGCCCGGTTACCTCAGGCGGGAGCTGAGGCCTCCGCGCCGGGCCCGCCCCGCCCCGCTCTCCGCGCCGTTACCTGATCCTCGCTTTCCGCAGCCCCAGCTCCTCCTCGCTCCCGAAATCCAGGGACACATCCTCGGTGTCGTCCACCAGCGCCTGCGGCGGGGAGCTCGTCAGCGGGGAGGGACCGAGGGAGCCGCGCCACCGCCCCCCGCCCCGCACCGCCCGCCTGCGCCTCTACCTGCTTCATCCTCCGGCCCCGCAGCCCGGTTGCCAGGCGCGCCGGTTGCCTGGGCCCGGCAGGTGTTTCAGGGAAAAGGGTCCGGGCTGCCGCCTGCCCGGGGCGAGCCCGCGGGGGGGCCGGCCCTGCCCTGCGGGGCTTCCCCCGCGCCCGGAGGCCGCGGCCGGTTGCGCCTCAACCGGGCCGCGCTGGGGGCTCGGCAACGCCCGTTAAACTGGTGCTGATGCTGGGCCCGGCGGGAAGAGCTGCCTCCTTCGTGGCGGCCGAGGGGCCTCGAGCTGCCGCCCTCCTCCCCATCGCTTTGAGGCTCGCAGCGGCTGCCTTTGCGGAGGCCGGGGGGGCTTCGTCCGTGGGCCGCGCCGCGGGCCTGAGGAGCCGGAGTCCGCGGTGTAGCCGGAGCCCGGCTCTGGCCTTTGTTCAGCGTTCGAAGATGTCTGCTCAGCCAGCAACAGCCGCTTGCTCACCAAACACACCAAACTGGACAGGGCTTCTTAGGCCTTGTGCTGGAGATAAACCCCGCAAGGAAAACATAGTGGACAGAAAGATGGAGAAAGGTGAACGTGCATCTGCACGTCTCAGCTGCTGATTCCAACAGCCTGTTGTCCTGAAAGCGCTGGGCCAAAGCCCCTGCGCCATCCCCGGCCTTGCGGTGGGCCTGGTGCCCCTGTTGCGGTGGGGCTTTGGGGGGTTATGACTGCAGTACTGTGGGCGTACTACTAGTGTAACGTTAGGTAACTCAGCCCTTTCGTTAAAGGTTTCTCCTGCTTTTATTTACATTGCAGATGGATTACGCAGCAGAATTAAGGACGTTAGGGAAGTGAAATGAGACAACTGAGCTTCGGGACATGGGTAAGGGAAACATAAGAGATCCAAGGGGATTCACAGTAACGGGGGGGAAGTAGTCCAGTCAGCTAAGTGTGAAGTGGAGAATCAAGGAAGATCTGATAAATCACAGTCAGGTGTAGATCTTGCTAGCTACTAGCATTAAGTGAGCCTGCAAAATAATAACTTCCTAGTCTTTTCCAAAACCTGCAACTAAACAAGAATGTATCTGTTGCGTAAGTACAGAAATTACCAAGGTGAACATTTCAAAAACATGAATTGGAAAGTGGCTTTGTGCAAGACCTGTTATTAGAGCAAGACAATACCTAATGCATCCGAAAAACTGGTAGAGCTATTCTTAGTAGGCTTCGTAGTTGTAGGGGGAGGAAAGGTGTATTTTGTGACTAATAATGTTAATATGGTGGTAGTTATATTTTGGCTTTGTTGGTGTTAAAACAACACTTTGTAATGTGTCAGTAAGTACAGCAGACTTGCACTAAAAAAACTTAATTTGACGGGATGGCTCACAATAGTCTACAATATTAAAATTCACTCCCAAAGAAACTATAAACTCTTTAACAGTTATCATGAGATACAATTATTAAATAATTAGATGCATACCTGAAGCCGACCTCTAGTTCATTTACTGTATCAACATGCACTTTTGTTTATGAGCAACATATTAACACTAACTCAAATAGAACTGGCTTCTGACTCAGAAGCAGCTCCCGGAACTGCACCGAGAGAAGCATCTTCTTGACTGCCAGATTATTCATTTCAGCTACTGTATCAGCTCTTCTTTCACCTCTCAGCACAGTTTGCCAGCACGTCTCATGGTTTGAATTTAGTGATTCTGTAATGTTGCTGTATTTTCTGAGCTGTTGCATTTTTATTTTAAGGCACTGGAAAATAACTGTATGTTACATTCGTTACCAGATGAAACAGTACTTGCTTCCACAGGAGAGGTGAGAATTAGCTTGTCACGGCATTAGTTATCTGATGTTCTACTCTGGTGCTGCTAGCCTGGAGAAGAGGAGGCTCCAGGGAGACCTTATAGTGGCCTTCCCGTACCTCAAGGGGGCCTACAGGAAAGACTTGGAGAAACTCTTTGCCAGGGCCTGTTGCAATAGGACAAGGGGTAATGGTTTTAAAATAGAGGAAAGTAGATTCAGACTGGATATTATGAAATTTTTTTTTTACCATGAGGGTGGTAGAACACTGGAACAGGTTGCCCAGAGTGCATGCGCCATGCTTGGAAACATTCAAGGCCGGGTTGGACGGGGCTCTGAGCAACCTGATCTGGTTGGAGATGTCCCTGCTCCTTGCAGGGGAGTTGGACTGGATGGCCTTTAAAGGTCCCTTCCAACCCAAACCATTCTATGATTCATTAGAGATGAAAGGACGTAACTGAAAAAGAAACAAAATCTGTGTTTTCTTTTTTATTTTTAAAACAGATAAATGCTTCTTTCATTTTCCCTCCTTCAAGTGCATGTCTCCGCTGATTCACTGAAGGGATTATCAGTTTTCCTAGCAAACTCTGTTAGATAATTCCACAGAAGACTATCACTATAGCATGCAAGTGGGTTTAGTAACGTTCCCTAAAAAGATATGTCAAATTATGATGTGTGATTATTCAAGGTATTGCATGTGTTATCATTTTCTTTTACAGCAAATTAAGAGCTAGAAAGAATCCTTGACCACTAGAGGAATCATTGATCAAACCAGGAATTTCTTCTTTTTGGGATTATTAGAAAAGCATTCTTCCTTGTTTTAAAATAAATACATCCAAGCAAAACATCGTTACAAATTTCCAGTGTTTTATAGGATTTCACAGAACAAACTGTCCCACTTTCATTTTTTTTCCTGTGTTCTGATTTAACTACAAATTATTTGAAGGTTGGAAAGATAAAGAAAGCAACACCCTAATGGTGATCTCAGTCCTCAAATACTGCTTCAATAGCACAAAATTTAAACATAGTTACACTGAATTTATGAATTGTAGTTTGTTTTTTAGGCTTGTACACAGGAAAACCTTGACCATTTATGAAATATATTAAGATTTAATTTAATTGCTAACTAAAACATATAGCACAAAGTAGCTCAAAACCGTATCAGTTGCTGCTGTGCACTTGCTGTTACCTTACAGGCAATCTTCTTCCCAGAACAAACAATGAACTTTCTACTGTAAAGCACTATCAATGCTATAGACTTGGTATGAATAACTGAGAGATCTCTCCTGCTCTCTATTTCAGCAATAAATATAACCTTCTCTGAGATGAATACAGTGTCTTATTCACGTGATTAACATGAAGTCAGCTGATTTCTCTTTTTCTTTGGAGCATTGCCTGGAGTCTTGCACTGGCATGATGTCAGAGAGTTGTCCTGTAAAGTGCGTGAGGATGTCCTTAATAACTTGATAGCTCTCGCTCTAGCTTCAGTATTTCTGTGGGGTTTACATTTGAGGACATAGGTCAAACTAGGGAATATGTTAAATAGACAACTTTATAGTAGCGTGGCCTTCTAATTAATTTGTAAAATATCACTTCCTTTTTTTGGCCCAGAAGCAATTTCTGTGGAGTTTTCTGGCTGTACATACCAATTGTTGTAATCAGCAGCTCTATGTTAACAGGGGAGAAGCCACAGCATTTACTTGACAGATCAGGACAGTGTCTTTCAGTTGGGTGATGAGTAGCAATACACTCTCAGTAGAGATTAAGTTCTGCCATCAGTTAAGAAGTGGGTAACCAAAAGATATGTTCAGGCTGAAGAGATTTGTACCCTAAATATAAATGGAGATTTTTTTTTTTTTAAGGCTGTATAGACATTCAGTTATGTCTAAAGAGATGAAAAATAATTATTTAGTATCTCAGGAGTATGAATACTCATTGTTCCACAGTAACTGGTTTTGATTCTAAAAAGTGCAGTAGTATCTGTATTCCTTTCAGTTGGAAAAAAAATCAAGAAAACATCATATATTTTTATTGAATGGCTTATTTTACCTTTATTCACTGTATGGCTTTAGGCCTTATTTATTCTGTAGGAATCTCTAGTGTAGTTTACCTGGCAGACAAAAGGCTTTGCAGTTGTTAATGAGCTTACTTCAGTATCTTTTTCTGTTGAGACTGTGCAGTGGTCACTTAGAAACAGCGGAAACAAAAGTAGACCAGAGCAAATTCTTCAGCTCTCTTCCAGCCTGCCGTGCTTCCCAGCACTTTGGAAGCAGAATAATTCTTAGTGTGGTTAGCTTCATATATCTCTTGATGCGTTCAAAGCTTCAGTCATTCTCAGGTGCAGTTCTTGGTACTTGTTGCTTCTGCAAATAATCTGTTATTTCTCAATTTGAGAACCCCAAAAATAAGGAACTTGGGCTATTTGGACAGCTGTCAAAAGTTTGGTTTAAGTGACTTCGTAGATCCATTGCAGCAAGCAGGGCTAGCATCTATTTCCCAGTGTGGCAAGTCTTCTGATTTCACCAGAAGTGGTGCTTGGAGTCCCTCTCCCCCTTTGCTATTTGAATTTAAAAGGCCTGTATACACTCACACAAGTATCTAATTCCTTTCCTGACTTAAGCCAGTCCTCTGTAGGCTTGCTGAGAAAAAAAAAATAATGTAGAAGTAATCTAAACCTATTAAATAAAAGACCCTAAGGGTTATGGAACAGTTGAGAAACTTAGTGCAACAGGAGGTTGATATGAAAAATTGAGTACTGTTGCTTTTACTGTTTTCTCTGCAAAAATAAAAGTTGAAGATGTGTATAGAATTTGAAAGCTTATTCATGACCCTTTTTTTTTTCCCTCCCCCACCTCCCTTGCTGCTAGTAATATCTACATAGTCTTGAGATTGCTGAGGTGCTTGCTGGGCAATTCTTCAACCACTGCTTTCTTAGGCAATGTCTACTTCATCTTTTGGCTGTGGTTAAGCAGTGTTTGCTGTATTTGCTTGCATTTGTTGTTATTTATTCTAAATTGCTGTTGGGTGTGGTAAAGGCAATAACTTTCTCAGAAAAAAAAAAAGTAGAATATAGACAAAACACAAAAAAAAAAAAAAAAAGAGAAGTAAGAAAGGGTTCCTAATTTGGTGATGCAATGAAGTGAGAAACCTGTACCAACAGTTCTTAATTCTTTTGACCTGCGGATTTTTTTGTGAAGCAGACTGTGGTACCTACTTCGACAGCATTATTGTTTAATAGCATCTTTCCTTCATTAGTGAATACTTCTTTTCTGGTTCACTGAATAGCTTCAGCTCCCTAAAATTCTTTGTGCTCAGTCACAGAGAACTTGAAGGCATCTGAGGAATTAAAATTCACCAAATCCATACTATTTCTGTAGGCCTGAATCGTACAAAGAGGTAGAGGTGCTCTGGATTGGTCTTCCCCCATATAAGCCAGAGAAACATTAAGTACCTTGAAATGATGTCCGGCACATTGACTGCATCTTCTTTACAAGATACACCGGGTGCTACTGGAGAGAACTTGCTCTGTCTGCAATACACAGCTCTGAACCTCTCCCAGAGGTCAAGGTCCAACCTCTTTTAGCAAAACCAAAAGCAAGGCTCATGTCTGCAGCCTGTGAGCCCCTTTTACAATGGAGTGTGTGCTCAGGAAGAGACCACAGTTCCCTCTGCTGCCTGAAAGGTGAGAAGCCTCGACCTCCCAGCTTAGAAAAGGGAGGAAACTGGGCTGTACTGGAGGCCTCCACAGCTGTTCCTATGAAGGCTGTTCTGCCTGACTCCCCAGCAGGAAGGTGAACCATCTGTTTCTCCTGTGAATGGGCCTGAATTCATGATGCACACATCTTTAAAATCTATAAATAATCACCAATTAAAATACTGAAATAAACCTTGGAAGAAGGGCAAGAGGCCAAACCTGTTTATTAATCAGACAATGCGCTAACTGTCTGGCTTTCATCCTTCATGCAGGGTAGAGCAGTTTCAGCAGAAGGGTTTGAGAGTTCCCTTTCCCTGCAGCAAAGCAGCCTTGAGACCGCACCGCATAACTGTGGAAACCTGGACCTGAAGGCCCTGGAAAAGAAAGGCCTTGTGACTGTGTCTGTGATATAACATTCACTGTCTGCAGTTACAAGAATAACAGCACAGCTACTGGAATGAAAGTTGTAGTAAGTGCTGGTTTATTCAAGTGATTCAAGGTAGAGCTACCGTATCTGATGTGGATTTCAGTATCTTTTGTGTCTGGTGTGTGTTTTAGTTGACAAAAATCAGAAATGCTCTAGGGAAGCCCCTAAAATATGTGGTTTCTTCAACTGTCAGTGTAGTATTTTTGCCCAGTTTTCTTGCCTCCATCATTCTGAAGCTTGACACAGGCTGTGGTTTTGCACTCGTCCTTTTCCTTGTTGGTTTGGGTTTGTATTCCGTTTCCCATTCTTGCTCTATTTTATTTCAGTGTAAGGGGAATTACAGGTGTTGGGTTTTTTTTTTGTCACATGCTCCAAAGCACCAGTATACACAGGGTTTTTTTTTGTCATGTGCTCCGACGTACTGGACTAGTTATATGAAGTCCAGTGGTGGTAACAGAAAATATATGTTCCAAAGCTACCGCTAAGAGATCTGTGCATTTGTGATGCTCACAAACTTCTGGAAAGCCAAGGGAAGGAATAAGAGCTTTTCTCAGTGTCTTTTCCTCTGTCTGTAGGCCAGGCAGCAGCTGGATGTTGCTGCAGGTCCTGGTACTCGTAGTGTGCTTGGCAGAGCGTGCAGCTGCAGCCAGCTGCTAGTGAAACGCTTCACACTCCATCCTTTGCTTCCTCATGAAATACCTTGTGCTAGTAAAAATAGTGTAATAAGAGAACAACATACTTATCAATCAGCAGTGGTTTAGCAAAATATTGCTAAACCATCAATATTTTGTTAAGTTTCAGTTGTTTCAGGTTGGTTGTTTTTTTTTCTTTTATCACCAGGAAGTTCCAGCATGTAATCATTCTAGTGCTAGTGCACGTATTCAGGTGAGGTGGAATTCATAGTTAAAATGTGGGCCTATCAACACAAAGATAGTTTAGAAAATATTTGATATCTTGCTGCTGAAAACAGCTTCATGTCTTTGTCTTCATATAATTTTTCACAGAGAGTTTTGTGGTGACTGTGTCCTCTTGGCATAACAATGAATCTGGACTGCACAAGCTAGGCTAGCAAATTGATGTTGTTACTATTATTTACGTTAATAAGCTAAAAATGTGAGGGTGATGAGTTTTTAAACTCTATTATTTTAGAGAAACAGAAGAATTCCATTGAATATTTATGCCAGACTGGCAGCAAACTTGGATATCCCAGCCTAATAAAAGTAGAAACTAAGGTCATTTCTGCAGGAATGCCTTTTGAAGTTAGTCTGTCAGGATTTTGCAAAGCAGTCATCTAAACAGGTCTTTCGTTCAGCCTACCTTGCTCCATCAGCTTTCTGAGAAGGCTTGTACAAAGTCCTGTGAGATTCTGAATGACCACAACTATTTGAGGCCCTAATCTTTCCTTGCACCTACTAGATTGGAAATTCCCAACCTTTTGGATTCCTCACCTCACTTGAGAAAATGGTGTTCTGGGGAAGGTACCAGTATGACCAGCAGCATTGTAGTGCATTATCTTGGGCTCTATGCCATTTCTCACCTGCAGTGTTCATGCTGCACTACTGAGGCCCATCATAGTGTTTGGGAAGCAATATGGTAGGTGATACTGGAGGTGTAGGCATGAAAGGATGCTGAAGGAATTTTATGCCTCAATGGAAGCACAGCTAGTGAGGAAGCAGGGAAAAGATTTGGTCAGACAGTTGTAAAAACAAGCTCTAGGGGAAAAAAACCAACTCTGCAATCTAAAAGACAGACCTTCTGTGTTCAAAACATCTTCCGTAATATCACACCTTTACTTTCCTACAGGAAGTAATTTTCATAATAGACATAAAATATTTTACATTAAGAGCTGTAAATCTTGGAAGAACTACTTAGGAAATTCTGTGTGAGCATGTATGCATGACAAAAGGCACAACACTGGTAACCAAAGTCTCCATTTTAAGATTTACCCAGAGTAAGTTCCTGCAGTCCAGCTTTGCAAAATGTAGCGAAGCTAGGGGACAGGCTGGTAATCAGATATTCACTGAGGGCTCATGGACATAAGGCTCATGGACATTGCTGCAAAGTCCCTGTTGATTTCAGCAGGCGCTGTGTTATGAATGAACTGTACTTCCTTGAAAATTCCTTTCATGTTGTGTGAGCTCTATCTTCAAGCCTTGATTTTCCAGTCAGCTAGTGTCTTTGGCCTCTCTGGCCATAAACTGCATTCAATACTAGAATTTTTGTTTGAGATTCCTTCTATTCAGGCAGAATAGCTTTGACATACTATTGGTTGAGCAATTTTTTAGACTGGAAAGTCTATTTAACAGATTTCCCTACTTCCCAATTATAATTACTCAAGCCTGTATAATATATAGGCACCAGCAGGTCACTACTTTACTTCATAGATGAATGTTGTGTATTCAACGGCACAACTTCCCTTCCTGTACCAGGGATTCTCTTTAACTGACACACAGCTTATGTAGGTAAGAGTGGTGTTTCACAGCAGCTGTATCTCTTTTCAAGGATTGTCATGGAAGTCTTCCTCTCAAAGTCCAAAGGAAAAAACATGCCTTAGCTATAGAAGGTGCTAAACAATAGCAACAGAAGAAGCAACAAATAGTAAAAATCTACAGCCTGACTTAGTTCTCTTTTTCACACACATTGTTTTTGCTATGATATGTTTTAAAGAGGAAAGTTAGTTAAAAAGGAGAACTTGGGCTTTTGATTTCTCTGCCTTGAGGGGAAGTATCACTTCCAAGTAAATATGATGCTCCCCAACCAAAGTCTACAGCTAATTTTGAAATCCAAATACTCTTACTAAAAACTTAGCAATTTGTTTCACTGTTTTTCCTAGGGACAGTGAAGCAGCTGAAAGTGTACCGGTGTAGGCTGGCCAGGCTATGTCCTTCAGCACCTGACGCCTGGGTATATCATGAGCCTTAGGAGATTTTATTTGGTATCAAGATAGTAATAATTCTTTTGTTTTTTATTTTTACAAATTAAAAAAAAAACAGAAATAGAAATAACATTTAATTCTTTTCTCAGAATTGCAAATTAGGACTATTGCAGCACTTACACTTGAAAAATTTTCAAAGCTTAAGCCACTGTAGTCCCCTTTCCCTTATTTTGGCCTTAGCTACAAGATAATCAGTTCTGAGGTCAAAGATAGAGTACTTCTAGCATGTTATTGCTTGGTATGCTTGCCTATAGCCCAGCAAAAGCCAGGGACAGCTGTACAGAAACCACGTTTCCTCCTACATGATGATCTTGCAGGTCTTTTTGGAAAACTCAGGAATCCTTAGACCATGTGGGAAGAGTAAAACAGGAATCAACCTGAACTCTTTATATCTTAACACATATGCAAAGGCAATCTCACTTTTGATCTGTTTCAAATCTAGACATAGCAGAATAAACAACATTGTATTTGGGTTGAAAAGCCTATAATCTCCTATTCATGATGAACTTTGCCTGGGCACATTTGCAGGTGGAAATTGCTTAAGGTGTGAAACACTTGCAAAAAATTACTTTTCTTATGCTTAAGTGGCAATTATGAGGACATATCACAATATATTTGCTCACTTGCTGGAGGGAACTGTCCTAAGTGTCCTATGGAGGGGTGTTCTTTGCTCACAAAAAGAAATCTACGATTCCCATATTATTATATCCCCTCACAGTCAAACACACTTATACCCTGGAGCACTAAGCAAGGCTTTCTGTATCTGGCTTTTGCAGAGCTAAGGTGCAGCAGGTCAATGAGTTGCAGAGACTGGCTGAGGATTACAGTTTAAATTTAGTTTCTTCTTTTCATACACAGCTTCTCATTTAGCTTGAACTCTCCACCTCCCCCCAAAAAGGAGACTTCTTAGTCAGGAGAACTGCTGCCTAGAGGGGCCTTGAATGTGACTGATGATGCTGAGAAATGTTTCTGAAAATCTCCCTGGACAAATAATGGAGGCAATGGCAATACTTTTTTCTTTTCTTTTTTTTTCTTTTTTTTTTTTCAATCTCTTGAACCCATTCAAGAGCACACTGATTGCAGTAGCTGAGATCCCCAAGCTTTGGTAAACTCATTCAGGTTTGCCGTGATAGCAAGCAGTTCCTAATTTTCTGCCAGGAAAACCCCTAGCTGCCTTCAGCATGTATTCTGCTTCACAAGATGGTAAAGTACCAGTAGAAGCATCTTATTCAGTGCAGTTTTATGTTGATAAAACTAAGGGAAACGTCTTTTCACATAATACCCCAGGAGCAATGCTACTCTGAATGAGTTGGACCTTATTCCTACTCATACTCCAACAAAACTATTGTTATCTCTTCTGTTTTGAATCAATGTGGGCAGCAACTTCAAAGGAAAATATGTTTAAAAGACAAATTCTGAGTGAGATAAGAATATACATGAAAGATCAAAAGTATTTACTTTTCCATAAGAAAAAGAAATTAATCTGCTTTTCTCAGTTGCCACTTACAGAGTTACAGTAAAATTTGTTACCTACCTGCACTGCAAGTCAAAATCCTACTATTGGATAATGGTTATTTTTCCAGTGTTTTGCATGCAGTTCCTGACATTGAACATAAGCATGAATATTCAGAAATACCCAGAGTTTTTACCTTTATTCTAACCTATTTGACTTTCATGAAAGCAGAATTTATTCACAACCTAATCTCTAAGATTGCATTGGAGTCTCCAGGTTTTAAATCTATCCCTCTTGCAGAGGATATGTTTTGTGCTGAAGCTTTTGGTACCCCCTTGCTGGGCCCACACTCCACCTTGGCCAGGAGACAAAGATCGACCTATAGCAATCCTTCTTTAATGGGATAAATATTTTTTTAAATTATTTTTTCAAGTGACCATGTTGCTGATTGGAAAACTATCTTTTATGAATGTTTGGAAGAACTGTGCTGTTTTGTCATTTAATCAAGAAGTTATTTGTTGCTGGAGATATTATTTAAAGGCTCAATCAAATGAGGAAATACCTCTGCTGTTGCAGGCCTAAGTCTCTTAACTTTTTTTTTTTTCACTTCATCTTTTTGATGCTGACTGAGTGGACTTTTTTTTTCTTTAATTTTATTGAAACAGTTCAGATTTTGCACAGACCTCCTTCAAACGTCTTCAGATGCAGATATGAACCTCTTTAAGGAGATCCTGCCTAGAGTAAGGAAGATCCTTTCAACTGCTGCAGCTTCTGATGACCATGCATTGCTTAACCTCATGCTGAAAGAAGATATGATATCCAAGGAGTACCATCAAGCCTTGCTCCACGAAAAAGACAGAGAGGACCTTGCAAGGAAGATATCTCTGATGTTTGTGGAAAAATGGGACCTATACTTGAACACTTTGGTTCCTCTCTGTTGTCTAAACCTCTATGGCAGTAAGCCTCAAAACACAACAGATAATGAGCCAACAGGAAGCAAGCACATTTCTGGTAAATCAGCTTCTTTTTCTTTCTTGCTTTGTTAAAGATTTACTTTTGTTTATTGCATTTTGATATTGCATTGTAACATAGTGCAAAGTACATCAGTGGAGAGAAGGTGGGGAAGAGAAGAGAGCAGAATGTAATGTAAGAGCAGCTAAGAAGTGATCCATCCATTCAGCGTAGCTACTGGATACTCATTTTCAGAGCCAGGCCATAATAAAGCTTGTTCTTTGCCACATTTTGCAGAACCAGAATGCAAAGTCAGTTTTTCTCAACTGACATACCAGCCATTAATAGTCTGAGTAGCATTTGTTCATGCTGCCAACTCATGTAGGGAAATCTCTTTTTCAATCGTATATGGGAGGAATGCTCTCTACTTTCAATTCCAGATGTATATAAGCAACAAAACTGCACTATCTACAAGAGACTGCTGCAGATTTAAGGAGGGGAAGTACTTAATGACTTATGAGGCTGGATTTAAGAGTTTTGAGGTTTTTAATAGGCAGCAGGAGAGAGAAAAATGCACACACCTTGTAATTCTGAGGCAGTAAACTCACTTTCTAGTCTGACCCACCAGAGGATGAATGTATATGTTGGAGAACAGAGATACCTCTGCAACAATCCTAACATTGTTCATTCTGTGTAAAATGGCAGAACCCCAGCTTAAATTATAGCGTTCAGAATTACTTTTACAAAACCAAGCAATTGTAAAAGGAGATTAAAAGAATACTTAGTAAAATATTGGGGTAGTCCTGTGAAACTGATGGAAGGACCTTGGGATGCACAGCAGTGAGGGATATAAATGTCCTCCTCTCCTAAAATACAGTATTGGACATCACTTCTCAAGGCACAGATGAAAGTGCAAGAGGAAATGCTGTGGAAAAAAATTAAGATAGTTCATAAGAGGGCAAAATACTGACCTGGAAGATTTTAGCTCTATTATTAAACACATTAAAATTAATGCCAAGAATTCATATTTTAAATGTACACTATCATAGCAAGTGGCCTAGTGTCACTTATCCTGGGATTACATATAGTCTGGTTTCTCCTTTTAATTAAATCCCTGAAGTGCTTGAAAAGAGCACTATCTCCTTTTTGTAATGGTAGCACCAAAAAACTCCATTCAAAAATCTTGATCTTGTCATGCCTGGCTCTGTATCTCTGTCACAAAGCCTGCATTTATTTGATTCAGGACAGTAGGAAGCTGAAGTGCATGAGATGAAGCATCAGTCTTCATCCATCACATGTTCAGCTACTGTCACTGTCCTCTAGATTTTGTAGTACAGATGGGCTTTTAAAAAGTGGTTTCGAAGACACTAATTCACCAGGAAATGACTCAAATTGTATTAGAGACTTCAGCTTCCTTTGAGGCAAATTCTTTTCTGACTTTCCTTTTGAATTTTTTTAATTTTTCAGCCTTATATTCAATTATTGTTTCACTCTGAAGAAGCCTTGCAAAGAAAACTCGATCAGGAACAGATTGATATCAGCAGGTTTCTCACTAACTACTTAATAGTAGTCTGACAGCCTCTTGTTTCCCAGTCTGCTTTTCCCTCTGTCTCCAAGACCATCTTTATAGACTAGTCCACGAGATGGACCAGTACTCTGATTTGCTCTGGCAATTCCTTTCTGCTGTTTCTAAGC
Organism: Chlamydotis macqueenii; assembly: GCF_036417535.1. Lineage (NCBI taxonomy): Eukaryota > Metazoa > Chordata > Aves > Otidiformes > Otididae > Chlamydotis > Chlamydotis macqueenii. The sequence continues at coordinate 18,124,730 of NC_141570.1, forward strand.
AGCTGTGAGTGTTGTACAAAAGGTGGACAAGCAATCCTTGCTGCAGTTGTGAACTGGAATCACAGTAAACGTTTGAGCTCTTTTGTTCCCCAGACTTCCGTTCTTGAAGTGTATAGGTCACCTCATGGGATTGCAGCCTCTGAAGCTGGTAAAGAAATCTGCCTGCAGGGCTCATAAAGAAGCTTATAACTGGTGGGGTTGTGCTGCACGTTGGAATAGGGCTAACAATCCTCTTAAATTCTGTAGGGATTTCTCACGCAGTGATTGTATTTTCTCCTATCAAAACAGAGCACTAAAATACAGAATCTATATTTGTGCAGCCTTTCATTATTTTCTGCTCTAAATGCTGTTACACCAAGGTGTTGCTTTTCTTCTAATGTGCATAGAGAAATTCCAAGAATACAGCTTCCTGGGTGGTTAGGGAGCCCAAAGAGGCTAGTGCTCTGCATCGCAGGCTCGGTCTCATAGCTCTGTAAATACTGAGAACAGATCAGTCACTCCCAGGAAGGAAACAGCTTTTTCTTTTCTCAGTGAGTGTGTTCCCATGGAACCTGGTGGAAGTGGACCTCCTCTGCCTTACTGAAGCAGTAAGTCTTGGATGTTGTTGACTTCATCAAATCCAACTTCCTTCCTTTTCCCTTCAGATTCTGGTGGGACTTCTGTTATAAGCTGTAGCCAATGGAATAATACTACAAAAAGTATTTGTTCACTTGAGAATATGCTCTCATAATTAATTTCTAATTTGTGTAGGTCTATGCATGATAAAAAATAGAAAAATAGGCAAAAAAGCTTGCAGAGCCACACAGAAGCAGCTATAGGCATCGTGATAGGAACACTCATGAATGAAGTTGGTTTTCAAAAGGTTGTTTGTCTTACACCAGGTAAGCACTGGCAGGGTAAGCAATGATTAGATGAATAAACATTCTGTCAAATGCTGCTACGAGCAAACCCTGAACACCATGTGTAAGCCAGACAAGATTTACAAGCCCCTGTTTCATGGAAGATCCTACTTGTCATTCTGGGCTAATGGCAAAAGATACTTGCACAAGATGCCAGACTGTATTGGGTAGAGTCTGTGAACACGTGAAAGAAATACTTTCACTTCTGTTACACCAAATGGAGCTGCAAGGTAAGCGTGTCTGCATGCTGCTTGCTTTATTCTTACTGATGGACTGTTTAACAGCATGACTTTGGGACAGATTTGAACTGGAATGAAACAGGAGAGGAAGAATTCTGGGGAGCACTGGAAATTGTTACCACTGGCTCTCATCGGATTTCAATTTCCAACTGAATGAATGAAACTGTTCCTAGCTAGTAACAAGTGCAAGCTTTTCTTAGCAATGGCAAGTGACCGGTAAAGGTAATAAAGGTAACAGTGCTTATACTAGCGTTTCTAGAAGGGAGGTTCCTCTTAATTTTCCACTTTGGAATTCCCCCTGAGCCTTTAACTTTCCTGCAATGACTTGTCTGGCTTATTTCCTCCTTTCTGGTCTCACTTTCTATAAGCCCTGGGCAGTGATAACAGCTCTCCTCAGTTTTTGCTTCTGAATCCAGAGTGAAAGAACAGGAATTGTCCAGTTTCCTAAGGTCAGTTTTTCCTCAGCTCTTGAATGCAGTGGTTTTGTCATGGTAAATCCAACTTATCTTACCTTTTGTAAATATTAATAACTACAGTGTGCCAGTATCTGGATTTGTATTGCTTGAAATATTAGTAGGATGAAATCTGAATGCGGGTAAAATTTTGGAGAATTTTTAGCAATTTCATTTTGTGGCTAGCCCTGTTACTTGCTCAAAACGTTGCTGTAGTTTGTTTCAGACTTTAAGAATGTACTTGTTTTTTGTATAAATGTTGCTTCTATAGAAAGTGAAACTGAGGATCATTGAAAGAAACCGACTTATTTCCAGTTTCTTCACAGATCTAGCAAGACAGCCTAGAGCTTTACTTTCCCATTTAGGAGGGCTGAGATTCTGTCTTGAAGAAGGTGTCTGAGTGCAAATATAGTTTTGCTACCAAAAAAGCTTATAGGGAAGGTGTCTGCTGTGCTGCTTTCTTTCATCTTACTGCTGGGATGGGAGAGCTGGGCACAGCTGTGGCACATGAGGCAATTTGGATATGAAAAGGCAAACTCTGCTCTCAAATCACAGCTCTGACACCTGCAGGACAGTATGTTATCAGTCTGCCTGAACTCAGCTGTCTGCAGAGCAAGGCTAGTAATGTTTCTGTATCTGTTGTGTTGGTCACTATACAGCTAAGTTCATTGAAAGGCAGAAGCTTCTTTTACCTGATAGTTATACTTTTTCTAACTTCTTTAAACTCGTCTCTAAGGAAGACAAAGGAGAATGTGGCAGGATATAGAGCAACTTTTTTTTTTTCCCAGCATCGTCTCTGTTGTTCTTCCTTTTTAGACTATAAAGCCCATGGAAAGTAACACACTACTCCATCAGCAAGATAAAGATTGTCCGTAAAAGCAGTATCTTGTGTTAAATCAGATAATACAACAGGAAAAGTTAAACTGGCTTTCAGATTATAAGCCTTTCATAGATCTGAAATAGAAACTAAAACCTTCAAAGCTACATATAAATTGAGCACCACTACTTGCAGTTTACAAATGCTCAGACCATCTCTGAAAGGAAAATCTGCTCGATACCTGTGGAGCAGAGGAATTGTTAGTTATGGATTTGGGAAAAGGAAAGGAAGACAGGCTACTATAGCATGGAGGGGACTTCATCCCTCCTCACTGCTGGCTCGCCCACCTTCCAGAGGGCATTGCCCCAAAACACTGCCTGGGGCAAAAGCCAGGAAACACATCCCTGCCTTCTGGTGTGTGTACTGTGCACAATGACATAACCTTTGGGGGATGCAGAAGAAGATAAAATATTTTTACAGTTTTTTTTTTTTTTAGAAAAAAAAAGGCTTTAAAATTGTGGCTGATGATACTGAACTTTTAGTTCAAAGTACCCATGTTTCACTGGACTCCTTATTTAGGGTTTGATAACACTTGTTTTTTGTCACCTTGCATCACTCAGATTCATATGTAGAACTTAATAGGTCTGGAATGTTGCAAGAAAATAGCATTTCTTCAGCAATCCTTGTGTTTAATTTTTCAACCTCAAGCCTCCTGGCTTCACTGCAGTCCTGCTCTTATTTTTCTGTGATCTAAGACTTGGAGCTGTAATGTTATGTCATCCTCTGGTAAAGAAATGTGTGCACTACTACTCTTTTCTATTAATTATAGCTTCCTAAAGTAGTACAAAAATTAAATTGCAGAGGGAGTTCCTCTATTCCTGAAATGACTTCACGTATTTTCATTTTCTTATATTCTGTACTCATGTGGGAGATTATTTTGTTACCTGTCAGTTCAGATGTCAACCGAGTTTTGGGAAGGAAACCCCCTAACAAATCTCCTCAGAAGCAACCACCTTGTTTTTGCAGTAAATGTTACATTACTGCCTGTATAATCCTTTTCTATTCTCTTAGATATCATATGCTTTTAGTTAGTAGCAGACCGCATTGCCTGGAGTCTTTAATTAATGTTGATAATTTAAAATGTAAAATATGGTTAAATCCAGTTATTGGGGCAAAGTGATAAATCACAACTACCTTCCTGATCTTTAGAAATCTAAAATGCCCCATTGTATGTGATTTAAGTGAACACCTACTACTTTAACTGGATTCTTTGTCCTGGTACACTCATGTTCACTATTTCTTTTACTACTTTTCCAGCATTTTTAATTCATATGGTGTCACCTGGACTCTAAAAGAGCACTGGAAAAAAACATTGAGAGTCTTAGAACTGAATCATATTGTTGTGCTGTATGTGCAGAATACTGCACTGAAACGAATGTATTCTGAGTGGAAACCTCGCTGTAGCAGGTACCCACTGAATCATTGCAGAGGTGACATAAAGGGAACACAGCTCTACAGAATATAGTGGTGCAGCTGGAGTGTATAGACTGCTGGAGAAAGGAGGTGTTATTTAATGAAAAAAAATCTGTCTTAACTAGTGTCCAAACAACAAAAGATTGAATGGTATGGAAATACATTTAGAAGTATGTCCTGTCTTCCCCCTGCCCAGTGTCTGCACTTTGTGCATGGAGGGCTGCCGCAAAGGAGAGCGCAGATATCCTGGGGAACTTCAGTCCTTTGTCTTGCAGATCTGTGTGGGATCTGTTTTTCTCCCACTGAGAGCTGGCTCTAGTGTTCACAGCCCTAACACAGAAATTACTATGAAATTTTTTAGTCCTCTGATGTAAAAATGTGCCATATGTGCATTGTGGCAGCACTGCATGGCACCTCAAAGGGATTGTATTATCAGTAAAATAAGTGTGAAACAACAGAGAAATTGCTGAGCAGTATAGAGCTTATTCATCTTTGGTCTCACACAGGGGACTGCTGAGATGCTGTGAGAAAAAGGGAATGCCCTGGGAAAGGAATTGCTGTAGTAAACAAGCTTGGTCATGTCTGGTTTCATTTTGTGTGCTTCAGTTAAAACATGCAGCAAAACACTTGCCGTCCCTGAGGTGTAATTCTCCTTGCCTCTGGCTCTCTCAGTGTAGAAATTTTGATCTTTCAAAAACTCACTTTTTTTTTTTTCCTGCACCCTTGGACAGTGCTTTCCATGGTGGCACCATGATTTTAATGCAGCAAAGCACAGCTGCTATTAAGAATTTGTTGGTTCAGCTACAGAAAGGAATTGTGGCATCCAAAATCCAGTGCAGTCAATAGAAAGACAGCTATGTATGGATTTGTGTCAAAACCAAAGTAAGGAAGAAGGAAGAGGGTAAGCTGAGGGCTATTCAGACTGGTGAAACAAAAAAGACAAGTAATCAAGTTTTTCATTCTTGACAGAGTAGCAATCTTCATTCTTTTCAAGGTAGAAAGCTAGGTTTCTCCCACTCCTGTGCTCCTGGGTTATAGCACCTTTCACGTTCTAATTTTCAGCTCCCTGGCTGGACTTGGTGCCAGCAGGACTTCCTCTTGATTGGTTCCTGACTGCTTGACCATTGTAGCTGAAAATTTTGCATTACTTATATATTTATCCACAGGGAAATGCTGTTGAAAGAAAGGTTTAAAATAACAAAAGCTCTTATGCCTATGACTTAATTAAAGCATAGTATTTCCATGAAGATTAAGTAGGCCTACCTAGCGTCTTTCAATAGGACTTGCCCTCTTCTTTGTCTGCTCTAATCAAGCAATTTACTAATCACTGAACTTAAAGTGATGCATTAGTCTGTCTTACATTCCCTTTACGGCTTCTGCCCAATGACTTCTCTGTCTCTAAGCCCAAAATTATATTGACTCAGAGATAATGCTTAACAGTTTTATTCACAAAGTCTGGCAACCTGGCATTCTGGAAGGCCCAACTCTGTTTAGATTTTACATTAATTCAGAAAAGGAAGAGGCAAAGAAAAATATTGCAACAAACTGAAAATCTAATCTGATATGTTTATAACCTCATTCTTCGTTCTCATCAGGTTTGTCAACTTCTGCTTTCCATTAATAGCACAGCAGGCAAAAATACAAATTTTTTATAATTTTGGTAACGTAATGAGGCCACACAACATGAAAAAGGAGAACTACCTGAGTGTAAATTATTCCTACTTGTGGTACCTCACTGTGTCCACCCACTCTTCTAAGTTCTATTTCTAGATTCTGATGTCTTCTGCAACCGAATCAGAGTGCTCCATTTCCAAACTGTTCAGAGGGACAACCCTGTAGAGGGGTGAGAAGGATGAAGATTTGTTTGCAACAAAGCATCATGTGGTACTGTGTGACTAGGTCTGCTCTACCGTCTTCCATCGGAGCTGCAGTGTTAGCTGTCTTTCTCTTTTTTTCAGGATGCAGGTAGACTTCATGGTACAACAGGTTGGTCCGCATTTGCACATCTCAGGAAAGTAGCTAAGTGCAACCAGGGACATCAATGGCATTCTGCTAAAGGCAGAATATTTGAACCCCATATTACAGCTATCCTTCATTGCAAAATATGGTGCTTGATGCCAAGCTAAAACTTTTCATGGTTGTGGTATGTGGACATTTCTTTTAACAGGATATGGTCTGGAAATTTTGCTGGTTGTTCATTTCATGCTGGCGTCTCAGTATTATGGTGGAGTAAATTACTTGGATCACTAGCTAAGGTGGCATTCATGTCCATGATCTGTGAACACTGAGGAGCCAATATTTGGCTTTCAAATTGTTTGATAAGGATGATCAATAACCAACAAGTAGTGTTATTCCACTACTTGTGGAATACCCAGGAGGAATGTTTGAGCTTATTCTAGTGCCTGCTGCAGTAACTGGAAGGAAATAAAAGGGATTTAAAATGAGATGGAGGAAGAGATAGGCTTTATCAAGAAATGTAGCTGCAGCAGTCTAACCAGTCTCATATAAATATGGGTGACCAGAGCAGGGAGCACCTTAGGTCAGTCAGATTTGTCTGGATGCTGTATGGTACTCTGCTTGAAAGCCTATGGCAATTCCCAAATGCGTGAGTTCTGAGAGGGACAGAAAATGGATTAAAAAATAACTGTGATAGATTCCAAAATGTCAGTGAGTGCCCTGCTACAGGGAACTAATTCCCAAGGTGACCATGCTGTTCTGTACACAATCAACTATATGATTTGGGAAAGAATGATATAAAATAAGTGTTCTACCTAAAATAAGTGTTCTGCCTTTCACTGTTCTTTCTTGTGGTAAGGGGATGTCTCCTAGTGCCACTTCCAGTGCTTAGGCACTGGGTGTAGCATCCTGGCCAGAAGCTGCTTCCCCTGAGAAGAAATTGTCTTGACAGTAAAGAATGAGATTCTTCTTCCGTCCTCTTCACTACAGTCTTCTAATTTCCCTGATACCTACTTGAACTGTGCTTGCATTATATCCTGATTAAGATACAGGAGTTGCAACTTATTCAGTACTTGGCACTTGAGGCCCAAGTGGTCAGACTGCAGTATCCCACTCCCCTGACTGGGATAAAAGACAGGTAAGTCTCATTGCAAGCTGTATCTGGATCTATAAGTTTAGGTAACTCGGGATTTATAACAGCGTAAGATTTAGTAAGCGATACCAGTTCCACAGCCATAAGATCTCAGTGCCTTGACAACAGAATGCCACAGTGCAGAACTTGTAGTTTTGGTTGACAAAAGCTGTGGTTTTGTCATAGCTAACTGTTTTGCAATTTGATTTCAGACAAGAGACAAATCATGGATTCAGCATTTGTGTCTGAAAATGGCTATCTTGATTTGCTGCACAGTGAAATCGATCCATTGTGTCTGTATACTTTCCTTGATGCTAAGTCATCTGGAAACGAAGAAGCTGACTTCTCTGCAGGTTAGTAAAACACTAAAAATACTTGATTAGTTTAGTCATCATGCTATAAGTTATTACTGTCTCCTCGCAATTATGTAGTCATCTAATGGCAGTTTATGATGGTGTCTGGACTAAATTCCACAGACGCTTGGTCTTACAATATGATAACTTTGTCTACATCTGTATATAAAACAGTGACTGCTTCCAGAAACTATCATGTTTTTAAAACTGTATGTTTTTACAGCTTCCTGCTCAGTGAGTCTAACAAAACATACTATACATGTCACTCATCAAGGTGTGAGGCTACTGCCTTTTGTTTGGATATCATTCCTGTAGGCAGTTTATTTGCAAATGTTCCTATCATAAGCTGGTCAAGTGTAATTGTCCACACTTTTGTAGTCAGATGTATGACAGATATGAAGTCCTATAGCTCTGTGCCCAGTAGGTGTAAAAGATTACCAAAACTGGAGGATACAGCCTCACACCCTTGTTGCTTTCTTGAGTGAGCAGTGTGAGCAGCTACATGGGCAAATCAATGGGGAACTGAGCACCAGAATCTGAAATCTGTTTGTGATTAATTGTTTCCCAGTTTGAGCTTTGCTTTCTCAACTTCTGACTGGTAATAACACCTGCAGGAGTGTTTCTTCACTCCCATGGCCTCACTTGCTCAGTGACTGAAAGTAGGATGAACTAGAGATCAAGGACTGACTCTTGTTATTATCAGAGATGTTTCATTGATTTCTTTGAATTGTTTCACTGGATACATTTGAGCTTTAGCAATGTCTGAGATGATGTACGTAAATTGAACACTGTCAGGATATGGTACCAGTTATTGGAAGCTGGACATGTCTGTTGTGAAGATGTTAGTGTAAGTCCCTGGCATGTTTTTGGCCTTATCCAGCTAGCAGCTTCACAAGCAATTTGTAGCTGCAGTTCAGAGGCTGGCATGGACCCAGCATTGTTCTGAACAGGGAATCACCTGTTCAGGATAGGGTACCACCCTATCCTGAAGAACAAAAAGTTTTAATAGTATGGGTGAGTCCAGCCAATGCGTGTAGGCCTTAGTGTCATAGAACAGATTCTGGACCTGTTTTATTTACTAGGAGAGATGAAGTCTCTGAGTTTAGCAAAAGAGGAGTGTTGATTTATGGGTGACTGTAAATTACTGAGAGTTCTGTTCCTGCTTAGCCAACACATAATGAAAAGCCAAGGCCTTATGCTGAAGTAACAAATCTACCTTTTCTGTGTGTCCTACTATCTGTTTTTTCACTCCTTGGTTGTGATCTCCATTGAGCGAATCTGTACTCCTTTTAAATTCTAGATCCTGAAGTTGATGCCGGCAACTATGATCAGTTCAGTAATATGGATTTCCTGTATACAATGGAAAATGGTGAAAATGGAGATGAATTGTATCTCTGTTCCAACACCATAGAAGCTTATGCTAGAATAGGTATGAAAGCAATTTTTGGTTTTTTTCAATCGTTCTTTTCCAATCACTTGCTATAGCTATTTCTTACAGATTCTGTTTTCAGTCTAAAGCAGTGGCATATACTCAAGTGGCCTGTCCCTCATGCATGGTAGATCTTGCCAGGGTACCCAAACCTGTGCTTTGTGGGGGAACAGATGAACAGTAGCTTTTGGTTGTTGGGGGAAAAAACTCTCTATTTATGGCTCCTTCTGCTTAATACTTCCTGTCTCAACTTCTCCTTTCTCATGTTCTTTACTTCCTGAACAATTTACAAGAAAACTTAATTTAACTCTTCAATTTAAGTTATATGGTAGAATTCTGTTAACAAGGGTAAGTTTACAAGAGTTTTACTGTGAAATTTACTGTATCATTACTGTGTTCCTTTTTTTTTTTTTCTTCTTGCTAGCTGAATTAGCAGACTATGTGCTCAAAGATCAGCAGGAGAAGCAGGTGGAGGACACTTTTGGTAAGATTTATGTGGCAAAGATTAATTTTCTCCATGACAGTGTTCTGGCTAACATTGGCATTGTACTCCATCCCCACAATTTGAACACTAGCAAGGTTTCTGTCCATCTGGTATACTCTTTTTTGCCCCGGGGAACTGTGTCCCAGGATTTTCTCAGCAAACTTTGAGGATTTTCTGTATTTTATTTGCAGGCGTTTCTCAAAGATGGCATTTTTATCTCTGATCAAGTTGCTGATCATGTCACCATGGCCATAGTGTACACACAGCTTAACTATCTAGTGCAGTATATGTCCTCAGTTAGCATCAGACTTTGAGCACAACACAGATGATAGACATAAGTTCATTAAAGCTGACCCATCCAGAGGACTTAGCATGTGTATAAATGCAGTTCATGTATGCTTATTTCTGTCCAGGATGCACAAAGCTGCCCGAGGAAGCGTGTCAAATTTTACTTCTCTCCCTGATCAATACAGCGGTATATTATACACGTAGTAAATGATTACTTCATTCATTGCTTGACCAGAGATAATTGTTTGACTTTTGGTACAAAATTGTTGTTTTGGTAGTGGCATAAATGCAGCTGTTTACAATTTCAGAATGTATATATTAATATCTGGCTGTTGGGAGACCAGTAGAATCAGAAGAATTCACAGAATATCGATATATCCTGTTTTATGTTTGGGCAAAGTGATGTGGAATAACTTACCAAAGGTCAGTCCTTACCTAGGACAATTCTGGCTACAAGAAGCTTCCATGACTTTTTAAATGCTTTTTACTGCTCCCTGATGTTTAGAATTTGAGGTTTTTTGCACCTAATGGGAAAAATTATATTTGTTTTAGAAGAAATGAGATACAGTATTAGTACTTAAGTATCTGCTGGTAAAAGAATGGTATGGATAACCTCACAGTTCTTATGACACAAAATAGAAAATCTGTTCAGAACCCTTTATCTTTTAAAGGAAATAATCCTTTTCAGATATAAAATGAGTGAGTAACTTGACTAGTACTGAGATCACACTGTGCTACAGCTGTGACGTTTTATCCTTTGCTTATCATTAGAGCATTGAGAAGTATTGATGTTTTATTAGCCCCTGAATTTGTGACTATGTTAATATTTTGCAGTTCTGAAACTAACACAGACTGAATCTGCATTCAGAGCTCTGTGTGCTTTCTGAATCATATCCATCTGGATGTGTGTTTTATCAGGTGATATGGTTTTCATCTTTTATTTGGAGCATATTTCATCTATGCCTGTTGGTGTGTTTCTCTTGCTTTTACCTCATCCAATAATTTTTCAAGGAGAACAAAGGTTGACATTTGGCAATATTTCATGTTTTTAGCAGGAAGCCTTATTTTGGATGAAATGCCTGCTGAAAACACTGAGAAATTTACTGACACAAAGATGAAGAAATGTCACAAACGAAGTAAGTGAGAAACAGTGAGATTTTGAAAGGCTGTAGTGTTTGAATTCTAAATTTGCATTAGAGTACTTTGGTTTTAACAGTGTCAATGCATGTCTCATGCAGTTCTTCACTGATACAACCAGATGTGCTTCCTCTGACTTTGCTTATCCTGTGTGGGCTGGAAGTGAAAACAACTCCATCAAACACATTCTTTACAATTCACAGAATTTATTGTCCTGTAACATGATATTAAGCATGTCGTATTTCTTCCCTTTTTTATCATATGTGTAACAGTGTTAACTTTGTTTTCAGTGTATCTGTAGCTTAGCAAGCATTAGCTGAACAATTCCCTCTACAATAGCAAGAACAGCAAAAATCTTTGATTACTGGCACAAAAATCTGCAGCCTAATTGAAACTTCATGGTCACATGAAAATTATATGAGGCTTTTCACATTCATGTTTTATACATTGGATCTGTACAGTTCTGAAATACCGGAATTGAAGCTGCTAGCACCCCCTTCTACTTAAAAAAGTTAAAATAAGTTTCCATGGTGGAAATTTAAAATTACCAAACTGGTACCATTTTTAGCATTTAATATAACTTTTCTTTCTTTCAGACTTCTTAGGCTCTGCAGAAAGTTGCTCTGAAGCTTCAGAACCCAAATACAAGAAAATTGGTAAGTTATTGGCTGAATAGGAAAAGGTTATTGAACATATATTGTATCATGTTCCAAAGTCTCATCCGCTATGAGGTTTTGTGACTCTACCTTCTAGGGAAAGTTTGCTCTCATAGGTTTGATGATACAGCATTGTTGTGCATTTTCATGTTTCTACTTCCAGCAGAGTAGAAATCACTGTAAAATCGCATTCTTACACACCTCTGACTAATTCATGATGCAAGAAATCCATGCCTTCTTATCACTAATTATTAAACGATGCATCCTAGTACCAACGACACGGTAGCCTGGAAGCAATTGGCTCCTTATGCTTCAAAAGCACACATTCCTGCCAAGGTGATAGAAAAATTACTTCCTTAGCATCAGCAGAGGCACAGTTTAACTTTTCTAAATCCATCTGAGAGAAGAAAGCAGAACAGTGGAGAATTGGATCAGTACCAATTTTTTTAATTTTTGTCAGGTACACCTTTTATTTTGATGGGTAATTTGACTCAGGCCATACTTTGGCATTTCCAAATGTTTGGTCCTTTTTTGTTCCAAGTGTGACACCTTCCAAAAATCCAGTGAAACATCCTAGTGAAAATAATTGTGAAGAGATGGCTTCTTGGGCAATGCCCATGCTCTACAGTCCTTTAAACCAAAGTAAGAACAGGAGAAAGGGAAATTCATGGGTGTTGTATGCTATTAGACTGTCTACAAGGCAGTCTTGTGGAACACTTGTTCCCTAGGTGTAAACTAGTGTTAAAGTTCTTACCTAGCTGCAGCCTAAATGGTGTCTCAGGCATAGCTAAACCAGCAAAATACTTGATGGATCTGGAAAAGTAATCAGAGTTCCTACTGAACTGTTACCTGCTGGCTGCAGTTATTTAGACACAGGTAAAGTTCCTGGCAGTTGGTACGCATTAAAGGTGGATTATCTTTGACCTGCTTAAATTGCTTTATTGATTTGACACTTTTAAAAGACTGTGTTTATGCCACACTAACAATTAGAGTTTTCAATAAGGAAATGGCACATCAGTTCCTGATTTAAAAAAAAAAAAATCAAACTAAAACTGAAACAAAAAAAAAAAACAACCCACACAAAAACCAGTAAAAATGCCTCACCCTACAGAACTTGCATTCCAGTCTACAGTATCATCGCAGAGCTAACAAGTGCTTTATAAACCTATCCTTTTCCGGAAAGTGCTGAGAATATTATCACTCTCTCTACCTTGTCTGACCCAATGAAGGTGCTGAGGGAAGGAATATATATAAGGCATTATAAGTACTGGGTGCAAAAATCTAATTGACAGCTCTAATTGAGCTCCATGTCAAAATCAGGAATTTATTTAACCTGTCATAAAAAGAGTGTCACAGTATGATCCTGCAAAGGCAAATGCATCAACTTTTCAGAAGTTTAAGGCTAAATACAGTAAAGAGGAAAATGTGTACTAAAGTTCAGAGTGGTAAGCCAAAAATGAGATTTTTTCAAAGGAATTGAATTCAATTAAACTTTAGATTAGCCCAACCGTTTGTGGCTAGCTATAACAGTACCTGATCTTACCTGACCATAGCAATGCAACAATCCTTGGATAGGAAATTATATGGAAATTTCACATGCTGATTTACACACAAGCCAAAAAAAACCCCCACTTTAAAAAGTCTGGTTTTGTACTGCAGTAAAAATGAACAATTCTTATAACAAAATAATACATCAGTTCCTGATAAACAACTTAAACACATTCAGCCCTAAAGAGCTTGCATTCCAGGTGACAGTGCACACTACGCTATAGCGGCACAAAACACACACACGTCTGTAGCTCCTGATAAAACTTTAGACTGCAGAAAGTGATGAAATGGAGACTTAATTGTTGCTGCTGGACAGGATGGGGAAAGAAAAGGAAAAACAACTCTAGGAATAAGGACATGGCAAAGCCAAGGAAACTAGCAGACTAGTACAAAATAAGCAAGTGTATCTTACTTGATTTCTAAGGAACTTTCAATAAGCAGATGAAATCATATAATGCACATGAGTCTCCCTCCCCATTTGTTGTCTTCTTGAAAAAAACAAGTGCTGCAGGTAAGTTACATCTTTTAAAACTCAGGTGTTTGTGACTGTTCTTTGGGAAACCCTCTTAACACAGCCTAGTTATCCTTACAAGCACTGTGGTGTCTAAGAAGAGAGTCAAGTCTGCAGTTTATTGTACTTGGGCCTCTCTAATCTTGTGCAATATTACGGTAACAGACTCTACTTGGGAAAATGAGCACAGCCCGTGTATGACTGTTATGTCGTATCTGTCAGTCATCCATATTTACTTCTAAACATATCTGAAGGTTTCTAGAAAGAGGGCAGGCCAAGAAAGATGAAGAAAATGAAACGAGTGAACTACTGGAAAAAAGTGATCTACTACAGAATTCCATAAATACATTTTAGATTTTGAGACCTGAGTAAATTTTAGAAAGCTGTTGTGAATTGTTCTTGGTTTTGAAAAATCAGAACACAACTGATCCGAATCAAGTGATTTGTGATATCTGTTAAGAACTCTTCTTTGTCCCCCTTAACTTCTAGCAATGAAATAATTTTGTCCTTTTTTTTTTTTTTTTTTTTTTTTTTTTTCCCAGTGGAAGTCCCTGCAGTGTCTGCAGGGAATGGCAGTTTCTTAGCTATGCCTCTCAACAGCCATCCAGCTAGCTCCACCTCACTAACTAGCCAGCACATGTCCTTTTCTGTTCCTGCTACCAATGCACTGGAAAGAAGTTTCATAATTCCTGGTATGTACAGTACAGCTATAGGTGCACACCTGTACACAGGTTGATTTATACAAAGGGAAACCTCTCCTGTAAATCTGGTCATTGACCATGAACCATGATGGGGGAAGCAAGTATGGCAGCTGTTTCAATCAAGCACTTAAGTGTGTGGCACTTACTAAAAGAGTGAAAAATATACAAAGGGAATTGAAAGAGCATTGCCTCTAATGAAACAGAAAGAGTCTTTCATTTAATTGGTGAAGTGCAGGTTAACAAATAAGAGAACAGAGTTATTTACTATATGTTAATCTAAATAATTACTTGTCTTAAGAATAGGAAATCACAACTTTTTCATTAATAAAATTTGATTTAGTTCCAATTTCTTTTTCATCCAGAGATTTGTAAAGGACTGAGGAATAATGATATTTGCAATAGTAGAACAAAATCTATTGGAATTTTGTTCACAAAAACTGAATACTAATCCAAGCGATGGGCTGTGTAGCCACCTGGCATTGATCATGTTGTGCAGCAGAGTGCTCATGGTACACTGGCAAGTGCTAATGACAAAGACACAATTCAACATCTTTCACTGTTAAATCTATATTGGAAAGGAACCAAAAAGCAGTGGATAAGATAGAAGTCTTGAAATATATGATGCTAGCTGAAACAGCACAAACTAGCAGGAGAAATTCTGTCACACCTACAGAAACTCAGAGCTATGGCTGATTAAATTGCAAGCACTGCATCATCAAAAAAATTTCCCAGTACGGGCTTAGAGGGAGCCTGCTTGGTAGCTGTTTCTACAAGTTGCATGATGTGTAATCATGTGGGAAAGATGTAGTGCAAAGGATGGTAAAATTAATTCAGATACATAGTATTTCCACATTTTCTGTCTTCTGGATCTCTGGTCTATACATTTACAGACTTTGCCTTAAGTACTTTTCTGTATGTTAACAGGATTTCTCTTTAGATTATGGAAAACCAGTGGTCACTAAAAGCTAGGGAATCCCTTGTATTTCACATTCATCATACCATTTAAGAGTTTTTGTTTAATGGATTGATTCTATGGACCTCATGTGATCCTATGGATTGTGGTTCATAAACTCTCCACTGGGAATTTTTGCCCAGAAGCTGCCAGAAAGGATAAGTAGCTTTTAGAAAGCTTTTTCTTTTTCAGAAACCTCTAGAAACTAGGAGACTTTAAAAACAGAAGAGTAATTATTCTGCACTCATTTCAGGATCTTCAGCACCTTTGATTCCAGAGTGTCTACCTGTCGTCATGAGAGGGAGCCAAGAGGATACAGGCTTTGCAGATCCTCCTCAGCAGATACTTAACTTCGTTCTTGGAAATGGCACAACTGATGTTCTAATATATCCAGGTAAGAGCAATAACCTTTTATCCACATAAACAGGCAGAAAGTAGTGGAAAATCAATCTTGTCAACAAAGTACTAAGTTCCCTCATTTCAGTTACTGATAGCTATGATGGCCTGAAAACTATCATTTGTTTCTTGCCAGTGCTGACTTCTTCCACGGAAACATTGATATCCTCAAGTCTTCCAGTTAGTTTATGTGGTAAGTAGAAAATGAATTTTTATGTCTGCAGTACTTCAGGTTGGGAGAGGGAGCATATTCCTTCTAGACAAAGCTGATTCTCCCCTCCAGGCTTTACTCATATTGACCTTATTAAGGAAAGTAAAAATTAATGGTATTTCCTCCTTTGTATTGATTGGTGGCTGCTTAGCCTAGTCCAAAATACGGTGCAGATAAGGGGCTGTAGAGCTGCAGGCTCAGTTACATATTAGCAGCCAATCCACTGTGTCTGCTATGAAGTCCAGTTTCTGGCAGCAGTCTTCTTGTCTGGTTAAAACAATACAAAAGCTCAGCATGCTTGAGTATCACCAGAAGTGAAAGTTGTGCTGGTACTGGCACAGCCTGAGGATCTTAAATGCTCAGAGCTGGAGGCCAGACTGCAGTCAGCTCATATGGAAACCCCAAAACCAAAATGGTGATAACTTATTTAACTAAATGATACAGAAGCCTAATATACAGAAAGGCTTATAAAGAAATCAGAGCCTTGGACAGTGTATAACAGTCCCTCCTGTGGTAGCAAACTTTCCTCAAACACTTTTCTTCTGGCCCTGAGAGAGCTGTTAGAACAGGGAGTTTGGTTTCAGTGGTTAGTTAGTTCCTGATCTCTGCACCTTGGCGATTACAGCCGCATGCAGCTCAGTACAAATGTTCTGTTGCCCTCTGGTGGCTCTCACCACCCAAAATAGCAAAATTTTAAAGCGGAGATTAATAGGGCAAATACCCCTAGGTTTGGGAAGTAGACGTAAATGATATATGCTGTTCCTGTGAATACACAATACTAATAACTCCAACTGATTTACAGCAGCACAACATATGTTAGCATGTCACAAACCTCAGAATTCCAAATGCAGCAGGAAAATTAGCACATAAGCTACCAAGCCAGTCTCTTTGCCTTTTCAAAAAATTATTAAAAACCTAATTGATTTAACCAGTGCTGCTTCCCATCTAAATGTCTTATTACAGCTTTTCTTGGTTTTTCCATTCTGTTGTTTTCATTTAATAAAATACATAGTAAGCCAAAACCAGATACTTACTGAAAAAAGGCATGTCCCCTCTTTATTTAATATCTTAAGTTGATTTTTCTTCTACAAGGAGAAATATCTCTATATCAAATGTATTCTTTCCCTGGAAAAAGGACTTGCTTATTAGAAGTCCACTAGAAGCAACTCAGATCTAACCGTTCTACCTGTTGCTGGCATGCAGAGTAGGAATAAAGTTTCCAGATCTCAGAAACTTTAAGATTTGTATTTGCTTTTAAACTACATTCTACATCAAGATGAACCAAATATTACGGTAATAAATACATTTGTATAAATCTAGGGAGATTTACCTGTTTTGGTTGGGTTTTTTTTCCACATCTCTGCTGAGTGTGGTTACCATGAGACTTTTGATGAGGTTGGATTTGTTACAGTCTCTGTCAATTTAAATTCTATCCTGTGTACATGAAGCTTTTGCTACCAACAGTTTTGTCAAAAACCGATACTCTGTTATTAACAGTCCATAGAAGGTATACTTTCTCTGAAAAATTCCCAATTTCTTTATGTATGGCAGACACTGCTCATCTCACAAAGTGCAAAGCTCTGCAGTAGTTTGAAAACAAACAAACAAAAAGAAGGAAAACTGAACAGTGATAGTACTTCATCAAGAAGAGTAATGGGCAAATTCTGTTACCAATACTCACTTCTCTGTGACTTCTGTCCTTATGGTTTGGTCACAAGGTGTAGAATACAAAAGGAAGCTATTGCTTTTGAGGACATAGAGAAGTCTTATGTGTGAATGTGAATTTATGCAAAACATTGACATTTGAAAAGAACAGTGGCTGTCACCTTGTTATGATAGGTCTTCTGCTTCATACAGCTGTCGGAACAGCTATCCTCTTGTTTGGTGTCAGACTGCCTGCAGCAGTTTGCGTCAGCTGAATTGTACTTGTGTGAGGATTTTTTTCCTTTCCTTTGTAAAATAAACAAGATATCTCTTTCTCTGGATGATACATAATTTATGTTGCAATGAACTTGAAAATTTGCATTAGTCTTATTGTTAAAATTTGTAAAGCGGAATTGATGACTATCTAGGTGTCTTCAAGTATATTGTTTTGTTTCTCCAGATTTAGAAATGTTCAAAGAGGTCAGAGTTCCCATAGTTCCTTCTGAAGAACCTTTCAAAAAACCAAGTGAGTTTAGATCTCTTGAACTTCAAACTTTCAGGTTTTTTTGGCTAATTTTTATGTGTTTCTTTTCATACGGAAAAGCTACTTGTTGTAGGAATTGTCATTCAACGATTTGTGAAGCTCTTCCGAGTGTCTGAGCACAATTCCTGTTTTTAAGATATTAGACTTTCTACCTTTTAGCTATCTAGCTGCAGTACCTACTTAGGAGGTCAGTGTACTTAGCTGGTTTTATCATACGCATAGATACCTCCAAAATTATTCAATTCATGGGTCTAAAAGTGTCTATTGTGCCTGCACTCTTAATTTAAGTACCTGCAATTGCATGGGATAAATCCAGACCCACATGCTTTATGAGAATTGATTTATTTTGACCATATTACAATTATGTACTTATGTACTCTGTAGGAATGTTGTAATTTGTGGACTCATTTCTTGAGTTTTTGTGTGATTTTTACTTCTCTAGAGCCAGTGGAAGCTTTCTGTACATCACTTATGGATTATTTCCGAGATGTGTGCAAATCTGTGGCCATGGAGCGTGAAGTAACTCTTGATCACCTGTTTATCGATGGGACGCTTGTTCAAAGCCAAACTGAAACCAGGACTGGGAAGAATAGTGTCAAAGCAATGGAAAAGGAGCTGGCAACTTGCAGTCTGCAAGGGAAGGAAAAGGCAGCCCTTAAAACAAACCAAATATTTCAAATGCTGGGAGGTAAAGACTTAGAAACTAAAGTGATTGTGGTGCTGGGAAAAGCAGGAATGGGCAAAAGCATTCTTGTTCAGAAGATCTGCCAGGACTGGTCCAATGGAGAGTTTTCTCAATTTGAATTTGTATTTTGGTTTGACTGCAAACAAATAAGCTTGCCTGAGAAGCGATACAGCTTGAAGGATCTGCTTCTTGAATTTTTTGTAAAACCTCAAGAGGGAAGCAAAGAAATCTTTGAGTATATGTTGCAAAATCCTGCTAAAGTCCTTCTGGTTTTTGACGGCTTTGAAGAGTTGCACGATCATGAGAATTTTCCTCGTTGCTTGGCCAGCCAGTCTGAAAAAGACTTTTGCAGTATAAAGGAGCTGCTTTCAGGACTCATACAAAAAAAGATACTCAATGGTTGTACTTTGTTACTTACAGCAAGACGAAAAGACAAGGTATACCAATATGTGTCCAAAGTGGATAAGACTGTTGAAATAGTAGGATTTTCCCACCAGCAGAGAGAATTGTACATAACCAAATACTTTGAAGGATTACCCTACTGTGATAGCGCACTGAAATTAATCAAAGAGCGTGAGTACTTGTTCAGTCATTGTTACTGCCCTGTTATGTGTAGATTTGTTTGTTTTCTCTGTGAGACAGTACTTGAAATGGGAGAACAAAGCCTTCCTTCAACTCTTACTACAGTCTTCCTGAAATTTGTTCAGCAGAAGATAATAACGATGCAAACAGATGTTACAGTCATGCAAAATCAAGACAGTCTTGCTACGCTAGCCCGTATAGCCTGGTATCTTGGAGAAAAGCACCAAAGTGCCATGAAAAGTGATCTTCTTCCTTCTAAGGAAGTTAAAGAGTTTGCTCTGAAATACGGACTTTTCCTGCCATTTGCATTCCCCAAACATGCAGATACTGGAGAAGAGGAATTTGGGAGCACGTTCTCTGATTTTGTTATTCAGAATTTCTTGGGTGCACTTCACCTTATCTTAGCAGAAGAGATCAAAGATAAAAGTCTAACAAAGTACCTGTCTTTTCCATCCAAGAAGAAAAAACCTTTTAACTGGTTAGATTTAATGCCTCGATTTTTGGCCGGATTGTTGTTCCTGCAGGATGACCCCTACTTCTGCTCCCTTTCAAATAAGGATGTAAACCAATCAAACAAGAAGCAAAAAACACTCTTGAAATGTATCAGAAGGTTGCAGATAAATGAGCTCTGTCCAGAGAGGTTACTGGAGCTTTTACATTGTATTTATGAAACAGAAAGCAATTATCTTTTTCAGCATGTGGCCTTAAGGCTCAAGCCAGATCTGTCTTTTCTGGGCGTAGTTCTTACACCACCTGATGTCCACGTACTGCACTCTATTTTAAAAAGGTCAACAAAAGAGTTTTCTTTGGATTTGCAAAACAGCAGCATTGACATGCAAGGGCTAAAAGACTTGGTTGGCCTAAGGAATGTGACATCGTTCAGGTTGGTCATTCTTTGTAGATACTACTATCATTTGTAGAACTATATGTAGATGACACTTTCATGCAATAATAGCAGTTATATCTGTTGATTTCACATGTTTTTTCACTTCACAGGGCCTCCCTTAGTGATACAGTCAGACTCTGGAAATCTTTAGAACAGACAAAAGACTATGAACTGCTGAGAGCATCAACAGAGAAATTTGTTCTTGATCCATTTAAGGCAAAGACAATGAAGGACATCAGTGATCTTTCAGACCTTGTAGAGATGCAGGAGAAAATGATCAATTGGTAGGTTCATTTATGATCGAAAGTCCTCTTAATATACTAGCAATTTAAGAAAATGAGGGTTCACTGACAGTGCTGGAGAATGGAGTCCTCTGCTTGTCTGAAGGAGAAGTAACTAACGCAGCGCAAGGTCTTGTATCATGTCAGAGCGTTCTCCTACCCTGATGTGTGGTGGTTGTTATGGCAGGGAGGACCAATGACAGCACCATGCAGAATATTTATCAAAACTGCCAATAAAAAGCCAGCTGTCAGTTTTTTCTTCAGATTTCTTTTTAATCTCTGAGTACGCTAGCTTCCAATTGCTTTCACTTACATAACTTGGGCTAATTGATTATTTTCCCCCCTTGTAGCAGCTGGGCCATAAATGAAGGCTGTTTTGCACCAGTCACAAATGACCTGAGTCAGTCCTTTAGCTCAGGAAGTAAAAGCTTGTGTTACGTGATCTATAAAACCTGTGTTTCACCCCTGCTCATGATGTGGCTAGGGGATTGGTTGCAATTAGAAGTTTGCATAACTAAAGTATTTTGGTTGGTTTTTTAAAAATAGAAATGGGGCTTCCATTTTAACATGGGCATACTTTGATTTAAATGTACACAAAATAAGCTTAATGCTTGATAGAAAATACTTTATTTAGAATAATGTGGTTTTTAAGTTTTATTGGAAAGAGCGCAAATGTCTGCACTTTGAAAGGCAATTATCAGATTGAAATTAATTGAATGAAGAAAGGTTGGAGCAGAAGTTATTCTGGAGTTCCTGGTTCCTCAGTTGATGCAACAGTGATTTATTTCCTGTAAAAGTTTACCAAGAAATTAAAGCATTGGTTTTGTTGCAAAAATATTTATCATAGTCTGTTTCTACTGTGATTTATTTAGTGTGCAAGATGGTTGCAGCAGCTATGAAATCTCTGCCATCAAAAACCTCAGAAAACTAGAATTTGCGTAAGTGATATACCTCTCTGTTGATTGATATACGATTACATTTAAGACTGAGAAGAGTTATCAATATTGGCTACAGTCATTCAACTGATATATAGTTAATTTATGGTAAAGCATTAAGCAAACCTCATTTATTTATATTTTGCTTTTCTCAACTAGATTTATTGAGTTCTGGCCAAAAGTAAAAAAATGTCATTTCTGGCTCCTGCAGTGATACAGATCAACATGGTTCTATCAATTTTGTTTGATTTTACTATCAGTTAGCTCCTTATCACCAGATGTAGATCTTGAGCCACAGGGTATAAAATATCTTGATTGTGATCCAGCTGTCTGGAAAATATTTTTTCCCTAGAAATGCTCAGCTTTCCTATCTGAGTCTTCTGATATAATTTTCTGCCCTATCAGAGCTTAGACCGTGAGAGAATAAGGTCAGAGAATGCCTCCCAAATAAAATATTTAGCACCATTTTCCTGGAAGAAGGAAAATTGACTTGGAAATACTGACTTTAAAAATGAGGTGTAGTTACGTTTCTTTTTCCCACTAACTGTAAGCAGCCTCCAAGGCTATTCTGTTGCTTAAAATTTCCTGCCACAGTGTGTGAATTAATTTGGGCAGAAATTGCACCAGTGCAATGGAGAACACTCATCAGGTCTTCATCTGTTTCCTGCTCTTTACATCTGACCCAGTCTAGAACTGCTATGCTTGGCCTCACTTCTGATTTTATGTTGCTTTCTCTTCTCGTTTCCTCTCTTACTTTCCCTTTATTTAATTTTTTTTTTGTTGTTAAAATTCTGATGCTTTTAACTTGACTGAACTTGTTGTGATACCAAGGAGATTCCAAATAAGAGGTTGCCATCTGAGGGACACATGCTTGGAGCTGGAATATTAAAGTTCGATTTATGTTTTAAGCTGCAGTAAAATGTTGATCTTAAGTTAGTCTGAATTGCCAACAGTTGCGGAAAAAAAAAAAAGATAATATTTTTCATGTCCATTATCAAGATTCTAATACTTAAAATGAAAAACCTGAAAAAAATAGAAAAAGAACGAAAATACAGGTGAGATAAAGTGAGATGAGTTTTGCAAAGAGTAACAAAAAAGTGGCAAATGCAGGTACCGCTGCTTCTGGGCAAGCAGCTCTGCTCTGTCCAACCTCAGCCGTGTGGGGTCCTCATCTGCAGGCTTCAAAGCAGAAATCCTTGCTGCAGATGGCAGGGAATGGCTGCTTTGAAGGAGTGTAAATTAGCTCACTTTTGGCGCTGCAGGGGAAGAACTTAAAAATTAATAGCTTTTGCTGTTTCTGAGCATGTGAAAATACTGTTGCATGTCTATATTTATTTTCTTCCAGGCTGGGTCCAGTATGTGGCCTACAGGGATTCCTAAAACTCGTGGAAATTCTTGCAGCATTTCCATCACTACAGCACTTAGAGTGAGTAATGCTAAAGATCAACTTTCCTAATGTTGCTCCTCAGCAGCCCTTGATGACGGGAGAGCTCGTGTACCCAAGAAACATTTTATTTGCCAGCAAGACTACTTGCTTTGATGAACAAACTGAACAACAAAAACATTCAGAGATTATAACCACTAACTGAAAGCTAGCGCTCTTCATCTGCTTTAAGACCCTGGTAGTGGTTCATTTGATAGCCCTTCAGCCACTTCCTCGTGTGTTCCTCAGCAGGAAAGGTTTAGTACGGAGCCCCACGGAGGCTCGGCAGGGATCAGCACTGCCTGCGGGTTACTTATCTCTTCATTCAAGCTCCGTAACATGCCCGAGCCGCAGGCTCCCTTGCGGTGAGGTTTCTGAGGGATGTGTCTGCCCCAGGAGAGAACAGACTCCCTCCTGAACGAGAAGCAATGTTAAATTGGAGCTTTGTGGATTTGATTCGTATAAAAGATTTCAAAGCCATACTCGGCTAGTACCCGGTTTTGTTCTGCCCACGTATTTTTACACAGGCTTTGTCCCTTCCTTTAGCAGGAGCAGTACTAAAATAGAGTTTTAAGAACCCTAGGTGCTATTTATTCTCTTGTATCCATGTCTCTGAATTTTAAGCTTATGCTAGAAACAATTGTAGCAACAAGAGTCAATATCCTGTCATCATCTCTGTGGGAAGATTACTGCGTTTTGAGAGGGCCTCACTGGCTCAGCCCATTGGCCATTTGTCTGTATTGTATCTGACCTTTTCATGATATTTTGGGAAAACTATAAAGCTCTAAAGTTGTAATGAATCTGATGTATCACAGCGTTGTTTGTCAGATTAGAAGGGGATCCAGTATCTGAAATGGTGACTATCTAAAACTCTTTCCGTCTGGATACCTGAGTGAGGAAAAACTTCATTTCTAATACTCCCTCTCTGGAGAAGGAGCTGTTTAGGCAGGGATTTATAGCATCTGCAGGATTTTGTCAGTTCTGTACTTTTTTGTGCACGGGAAATCTCATTTCAGCATAGCTGGGACATAGCTATTTCATAACCATTTAATAATCTTCAGTGTACAGTGGAAGCAAGGCACTAAGTGCTACCATTTGCATATCAAAGGAAATGGGTCAGGCTATTCAACTAGTTAAAAAAATAAAATTCTCAGGCTGTAAATTTGGGAAATAGAAAGCTGCTTATTACAGAAACTGTAATTTGTATGATGCTCCTTACTGATTGAGGCTATTGCAGAGAATGAGCTTCTCAAGATAGATAACGTGGTCTCTGAGGTGAATAAACCACAAAAATTTAGATTAAAAGGAAAGTTAATTCTCTCTTTGTTGTCACCCAGCCTTGATGCTCTGAGTGAAAATGGCATTGGAGATGAAGGAGCAAAGAGTCTATCTGAAGTCTTTCCAACCTTGACATCACTGGAAACATTAAAGTAAGTGCAAGGTTCACAGTACTGGGAAATTTTGAAAAGAAATAGATTAAAACTAGATCCTGAAGGGAGTGTGTGTTAACAATTATGGGCACAACTAACCCATGGGCATGGAAGACCAATGAGTCTATGGACATACTTGATCTGTACATTTGTTAGAGAAATAGGTTAAGCCTATGATAACTCCTCATTTCCCTTCAAAGGCCATAATTTTCTTTTCCCCTGCATTTGATCTAAACCGATTGTCCAAATTCTATTAAAAAGACATTGAAAATGAATTTTTGCCACATTGTAATAAATTAGAATTAAAGTGCTCAACTAACAAAGCAATCTCACTGTAGTTTATCACAGAATAAGATAACAGATGTGGGTGCAGAGAAACTAGCTACAGCTCTGCCTTCCCTGTCTTCGTTAAAGACACTAAGGTAAGTAATTGTATCCTGTTCAGTTCTTTTATACAACATACCTTGCTCTTTCTGTCAAAAATGACTGAACATGGAACAAATACGTACACTGTGCAACAGCCAAGCTTTTGGCTTCATTCTTGCATAAAGCCTTTAGAGAGACGAGAAGAAGAGAGAAATGTGTGACCCCGTGTAGGCATACAGAAGGATATCTCAGGAATGTCATGAGGACTGTACCAACTTTAAAACCCAATCTGTAGTACCCACTTATGCATAACACTCTGTACAATTGTGCACCGAGGGCCATGATCTCCTGCAAGCTTCTGCGGAGCTTGCTAAGCGCAGTGCTAAGCCCTAAGCCAGCGAAAAGTTGATGTGTGTTTGCTGACATGGGGCCAATGGTCCATGCCCCTTCGTTAAAATGTCTGGCATAGGCCGGAATGAAGTGTCTCAATAGGGAATGCAAGAAACAGTGGTGTGCAATTCTGGAATGATCTGCTCATGTGGAAATCTTTTGAATGCTGTTCCTCACATCTATGAGCTTCATTTTCTGGCAGATTTTTAATTTGATCTTTATTCATTAAGAATCTAGACCTATTTTTGCTGTAGCTGTGCTAGCTGAAGAAAGGATGTGGCCATTTGCCTTACTTGATACAGAAGATATGAAACTGTGTTTTAAACATTAGCTGCAAATAGATAAGGATAAATTGGAAGATAAGATATACCAACCATATCTGAAATTCCTTGATCAAATTGATAATCTGTTTACATTATCCATTATTCAATTGTGACTATACTGGTTTGGTTTTCTGCAGCTTGTACAATAATAGCATTTGTGATTTTGGAGCAGAAAATCTTGCGAAAGTTCTTCCTGCGATGGCATCTTTAAGAGTGCTAGAGTGAGTATGAAATCTTTTGAGATGACCCAGGAAAGCTTACTTACTTCGATACTGAAAATTCAAATCTTCCACGCTGAGAGTAGAGGAGACAGAATTTGAGGAAGAAAATTTCAGGGAAATTTCACAGGGGAAATGTGCTTATGCAGAGTCCAGATAGTCAGTGGTTAGAAAGGATTAAGGAGCAATTCACCATATAACCAAAAAAACTGGTTTTAAGATGGGAGAATAGGGTCATGGGGACTTGGAGAAGGACGTCGGGTACATAGAATAAGGAATCTCTCAGATGAACTAACTTAATGAAGTTCCAGTTTGACCTTTTGAGTATTTTATTACAGTTGTTTTTGTTTTTTTTTAATCAAGGATCTATTTTGGTTTCTTCTTTCTTTCCCCATCTGCAGATAAACCCGTATGGTATTTTTATTTTTGAATGAAATGCTTGATTACAGCACTACACGATGTGATCTGGATTAACAAAGGTTTTTTTTCCTCAGTGTTCAATATAACAAAATAACTGGTGTTGGAGCCCAGCAGTTGACTGACAGCCTACGAAAATGTCCCCATATAAAGAACTTGGTGTAAGTCTCTTGATATGCTCTTTATTGTATCTTCATTCTGTAAATTGAGTTAGAATTCACACTCAAGCTGTGTTCTGTATTTGTCACGTTTATAAGAAGCACCAAAAAAGACAGCACCAAAATACAAAAGCAGTCACAGAAATGTTAAAAATATTGTCTCTGATTTCAGCTGCATTAATTCCCCATCATCCCAGGCAAGCAAGTTTGTCTTGCTCTAAGCATAGTTTACATTGAGCCTCCCTTTGTTAATCTTCTATCCTCCCAGAGTACCTGACCTACTCTGTGCTGCAGGACTTGTATTTGAAGGATAAACAAGAAGCAGCCATCCTTAGAGGTTAAATAGACTGAAGCTGCCAGTATGCATTCAGGGGAAGGGAGTTTGACAGAAAGCTAAAGAACAGTTATGGAGACAGGGCTGCAGTATGTCCTATAATCAGAGACAGCCAGGTTATGGGAGAGTGAACTGCTTGCTTCTAAATGAATGCATTTTCATTTGTTCCATAGCTTAAATACTTTTATAGAATGATATTCAAAAGGGAAAGGCAACCTAAAAAAGAAAAAAAAAAACAAACAAAACATACCAAACACACACACAAAAAAACTGTGAAGCAATTACGCTTCTTAAAATCTCCTTCCTTTCTGAATTTGCCCTTACAGTATATGGAATCCTACCATTCCCTATGGAGTTCTCGAACACCTTCAGCAGCTGGACTCTAGGATCAGTGTGTAGATTCAGATGATCCCATAAAGGTAACATAAACCCTGGCTCTCTAAGACAACAAGATTTTTATTTTTTTTGTGGCAGCTGTTGATTCTGGTCTTACTGGCAGCAGGCACAGTAACAGCATCAGTGCGTACATGGCTATGTAAAGAGATGCTGCCCTAGAATGGCACATCAGTATCACACCAGGCCCCCTTTACCCCCATTCCCCTTGCATCCCCCATCTCCCTGGCATCAGCACTAGCAGGCTGCAAGAGCTGCATCACCAGGAATGGACTTCTAGGATTCCTAGTTCAGCCCAGTTCAGTGACTGGCAGCTGGCCTGCATACCTTCTCTTTTCTGCTACGGAAAACTAAATAGCTCTGTGTACTTATCATGTTTAATAGATTAGTTCTGTTCTCCTTAGAGATTGTTTTGTGTTGATTTTTAGTAAATCCTTTCACTTTTCCTTTGTTTAATACAAACCCTCAACAGCTGCTTGTCTCACTGTGAAGCTGTGCCTACACTGTGTTCAGTGCAAACTACTGGTTCCTACATTCCTTGTTCTCAGTCTGTTTTGTGTGGTTTAGCCACTGGCAGCCACTTCTACTTCATTGGTTCTGCCTGCACAGTTCCCAGGATCCTTAAAATAATTGCATCATTAGCAATTTGCTAACAGTTTTCTAATAATCACCAGGACCTGACTGCCTTGATGCTCCTGGACTGAAGGAGCTGCAGCAGGCATAGGAAGTTAGGGTTTTGTGGGGGATTTCTGCTCCCAGGTTTCTGCCATGTGCTTCCTCTTACTCTTAAAAAAATTATGCAGGATGCATTAGTGACATGATCCCAGTGAAGAACGAGAAGCCAGAGTCAAACCACACACCAGGTGCCCTTCAGCTTTCTTTCAGATGGCAAAAAACACATTGCAGAGTGATCGCCAGCTGATCGAGTTGTGGTTTGAATGGTCCTGGCAATGGCTGCAGTTGCCAATGGCTCCCTAAACCGTGCAGTGGGCCAAGCTTTTGCATGAATCTTGCTTTCCGTGCACTAATCACCAGATGTAGCTTTGGCTATGTATATGGCACCGATCAGGCTAGAATATGTGGAAGACTCAGGTGACATACCAGCTGCACAGACTGGCTTTATACAGCAGCAATAAAAAATTGTCATGTTTCTTAATAGCCTACAGTACAACTAACTCTTTATCTTGTCGAATAACCATACCTACTTGGGAAAGAAGACATTAGGGATATGAACACTGCCAGGAAACCTTACAAAAGTAAAGCTTTCTCTAACCTGCTGTGCCTGCCATTCAAGGGGAGCACACAGTAAGAGTCTCTGAACATGTAGGTCAGCTCCCAAATGGCTTTGGTTTTCCTCTGAACACAGAGCAATGGCAGTCAGTGGTAGAGAGCTCCACTCCGTGAAAGTCAGGGATTCCTGAACGCTGGTCAGATTTCACACCAAGGAAAAGATGTGTTTAACACAGCTCTGCGCAAACAACCCTTTGCATCTCCCTCCACTGCTGTTCTCTCATGTTTGCAGCACGTGCCTCTAGTTACCACATTAGTATGCATACTACATATGGTATCTCTATATACTGTATATAGTATCTGAGTATGTGAGGAAACATTCTTCTTCATTAGCACTATGGATCAGTAGCAGCAGGAAGTCTGGATCCTGTCTCCCAGACTTGAAATATCCGGCACCTACCAGTCACTGTTGTCTGTTTTCAGAGCACACCAGATATATAGTTTTGGTGATGTTAATGGTGATTAAGCTGATGGGCATATATCTAATATTGTGGTTTCATCATTTCACAGGTAACATAAAGAAAAGGGGAAGATGTCCCCTGTGTTTTCCTGTCTTCTTGCTGCTTTATGAATCGGCGTCTGATTTTCATGATAGTGGCAAAATGAAAAAAGTCATATTTAAGCTTGTAAGTGGTGCTTGAAGTGAGTGAATGATGGAGTTCATTTTTTTAAAAAGTTATTTAAAGTGCAATTCAAAGACCCAGTTGTGTTTCTACTGAAGTGATGAAGAGTTAAGCAACATCAATTTTCCAAGGTGAAACAAGCATCTGGATATTGTGGTCACCATTAAAGATGACCAGGAATCACCAGGATGTTGACAGTATAAAATTCCATCATCCATTCATCAAAGAGTAGACTGCAAACTACTGGACCTGCAACATCTGAAGTAGTGACAGATCAAATCTAATTGTTTCATGATGCCAGTGGTAACTGCGATCAAATTCAGTTTGATGATTTTGGACTTCCAAAGCTCAAGGTTACACATTTCACCTGTCTGTCTGGATTGATATGAAGCATTAGGGTCAGCAGCATAAATAAGAATGATCAGTCTTAGAAAACAGTCTAATAGGGTAAGATTATCCACAAGAATCTAGAAGTGGCTCTTTTCTTGATGCTAATCACCAATGCTGTCTTAAGGAATAGACAGATATTTTCTATCACTCTCTTGTTATGGAATCCTTCAAAAAGATTGGAAAAAAAAAAGAGGTAAAGAGTAGAAATTAATTAAAACTGGAAAACTATTAAGGATTTTTCTGACATTGCAGAAATCCAAATGCATATAAATAGCTTCAGTTTATTGCACAAAAATTCTCAAAGTGACAATCTTCCAAAGTTTTTACTCTGTCTCAAATGGGAACTTTAAATTCATATACCTGGACTGGGATTTTGTTTCTCACTTGCAGGTGGCAGCATAAATGTACAAGCATTGATTTTATACTTGGCAGTGAAATCATGACTGTGTATGGTTTATGTGGCCTCCTTTTACAGAGCTGTGAATAACTAGGCAATGACAGACAGTAACGTATTTCAAAGCACTATCAAGTGCCTGTGCTGCTGGTCTCAGTGGTATGTGGGCCAAATACTGGTCCTGCTGGCTGTGATAGCAAACAAATTGTCTCCTTTTTTTCTTTTCTGGGGGGGATGTAAAAAGCTAGGAATAGTCAATATGCCACAAATTGGTAAGGGAGGTCTCTCGTTCATGGTTAGCTCAGGGTTAGCTCAACAACCTCCTTGAAATCTCTTCAGCTAGGAAGCACTGACAGTACTGACCTGAGGATCTATGCAAACTAGAATCTCTCAACTAACCTCTTAAATACTCTGTTACTTGGCTTTAAAAAGTCCCTGATTTAAACAGTTCAAAACCACAATCTTTATGTTCTTTCCAGCAAATTATACTTCTCTGCTGAAGTTTCAGCACTGGCAGAATCTTGACAGCAGGGATGGAGAGTGGACAAAGTAAAGACAGAAGGAAAGGAGGAAGATCTTTGTTTCTGTTAATCGAAGGAGAGCAGGGAACCAGACCTAGTATGTGACGGTAATAGTACTGGAGAGCAAGGTGGAAAAACTCTATGGACAATATGATTGTAACTAGAAAGTGGTATTTTTCTTAACTGTCTGCATGTTTCTTCTCTCTAGCCAAACTCTAGCCGGAGTAATAGAAAAAAAATCTCATTTACATTCCCTTCTTTCAGCTGCTTCAATGGGAGGTAGTTTGAGACAAATCTTGTGCGATGTTTTTATCAGCCTGCAGCACTCCAGCCATGCAGATCTATGCTGAGCCCTTGTCTTGGCTTCCTTTAACTAAGCTTTGGATGACAAATGCCCCTTTAGGGATATATTCCGCAGCTACACTTCACTGTGACTGCATCTGAGAATGTGCTAAATATTACACAGGCAGCTGAATGTTATAGGACCCTGTCTGGACTGATAAAATCACGTTGGCTATGCTGCTATTCTCTTTCTATGAGTTAGTGGGAGATGTATGTTTATAATGTACAGACTGTAAATTGTCATACAGTGTTTTGGTTATCTTTATACATCTTTTTTAAAGTATTAATAAAAGTGAGTATTCATTTTTACACTAGCTTGTAGTGCCTGTTGAAAATTATTTTTCTTCTTCTGCTGGAAATACTATGAAACCACTGCTGGTTTCTGGACATAATGACATGATAAGGGCTTCTTATTGTAGGTTAACGGAAAGCACTGTGTGCGAGGGAGAAGAGTTGGTCCTGCTGGCACTTATCAGTTCAGTGGTCTGGAAATGGAGAAATAATTATTTCTTAACAGGCGACAGGATCTTACAATGCCAACTGACAGACTGTAAGTCCAGAATTAGAAGATATAAAGTGCTGACTGAGGCTGCCTGCTAGTAACAGCAGAAAGTTGTTTTCATCCTTTCAGACTTTTTGCAGTTAAAAGTTCTAAAATTAATCAAGGTTCAAAGTCCGGATGTTCTTGTGGCACAAAGCTCATCCAAAATGCTTTTGTCAAATGACTGCCTTGTGTATAGAGGACTGAATTCACTGCCTACCCTAAAAAAAGCTGTTCTGATCAAATCAGTGTTGTAAAAACCTTTAGGATGAGAAAAATGCTACTCTCTTTATGCCCATGCTCCTTTTGTTGTCAAAGAAGCCTTGTTAAAATGCTAAGACTTGTGTTATGATGGTATTCAGACCCTTTTATCTGAGTACTCTCTCCATCCTTTAAATGTATGAAGCTGAGCTGTTCTGAGAAATCAGAAATCTTCATCTAAGATTCAGAATCTCCAGTGTGAATTACTTGGCAGAATTTGTATTGCTTGATCTGTGCATCGTGTGGCACAAACCCAGTGCAGGGAAATGACAAACTAGTATATACTGCAATAAGTACCTATAATAACAACTGAACCATGTTCTTAAAATGGCACACAGGCGACCCTGAAAAATTAGTGTAAGGCATCTCTGTGAACAGTATTAATTTCTCATCACATAGGCAGCAGGAATGCTTGCCTTCAGTAGCAAAATTCAGCCTTTCTTGCGTTAGTACTAAGTGGGCATGTGAACACAAGCTTAACAAGTTTTTTAACTTGGCTATTCTTTATATAGGTGCCGAAATGGGGATTTAGTTCCTTAAATGTATCTGTATGTGTTAGAATACTTTGTCCTCAGTGACTTCATCCCTGAATTTGCAGGCCAGGGATTGTATGGAACAAAGCACTTGTCAGGGTTTTAAGTCCCCAAACTGTATCTGATGGAACCCATCTTGAAGAAAAGCTACTTAGTTCAATGACAGCTGAAAATTGCATTTGGGGCACAAAATTTTGGAGACCGAGAGCTGATTTCTACTGCACTAGGAGTGAAAAAATGCCATTTGAGTGCACCACACTGACAGCATCAGGAAAAAGGATTTTGATATACAAGTTTCTTTGTCATTGTTTCAAGGGGGACCTAAACAGTCACTCTCTGGTCCCTCATACTGGCCGTCAAGAGACTCTCACGACACCATCTGTCTGGATCCGAAAGCCCAAGCTGGGAGCAGATGGCAGAGACACAGACTGCAGAAGACAGACATAATGCATGGAGAGAGTTCAGGAGAAATGTTTTCAATTCTGTTTTATCTGAAATGTTCTTGGTACATCAACTTGGCTTAACAACTGCACAGTTATGAAAATTAAGACTTTCCTAAAAAATATAAGACAAAACCAGTACAATACCTGCCCTCAATAACATGTGGGTTCCCCCACATCCACAGTGCACAGTTCCTGGTGTTTCAGTTCAGGTCTGATTTATTAAGTCATTATTCACGAGAAGGATTTCTTACATGCTGGCCATCTCAACAATATGGAACTACTTGCAGGTACTTGTAGGAAAACTGGAATTTCCTGGAAAGCTTATTTCAGTTATTTTCTGGAAAGCTTATTTCAGTTATTTTCTGCTCAAATTGAAAAAGAACAACAACAAATGATTGCTTATGTTTTCATGGAAAAGGTCAGTCTTTATTGTATTGCTTTCACATCTGTACATGAGCTTAAACAATCTGCAAAGCATTTTGTGTTAGATAATGAATCCACCTGACTTATATAAATTTACTCTCAAATCTATTTCAAAACTCACAGTTTAAATAAAATATCTTACTAGCACAGTTCTTGCCGTAATACTGCCCTGAACAGAACCTCCTTGCCGTCACTCCTGCGGATTTTCCCCTGAGAGAGCACTGTCTTTGAACTACTGGCTGGTAGAGTTTTCAATGTGAGACTGTAAACCTTGCTTAAGCAGTATGCAGAGCGCGTTCATTCGGGTGACATGGTATTTATTCAAAAGTTTATCAAATCTGAGTAATGTCTTGATGTTCTGTTATAATAGAACATAGCTTATATTACTTGTTCATACAGTCCATCCCAGAATTACCTATAGAAGCCCAGCACGCTGCATGAATCACTGCAGTTAGTACACACTCACGAGGCAATGACCATGACGAAAAGTCACAACTGACGAGGTCTGATGTCAGCTCTTCTTGTTGTCCCCTTGTCCTTTTCATCTCTACATTTCAGAGTATAGTTTCTTTCCATTACTTGATCCATTAATCTGGCCATAATCCATTTCAGGTGTTTAATGAATCTGTTTAAAAGAAAACACATAAATACAGAGTAACCCTCTAGACCTCAGATGAACAGAGAAGTCACTGTGAATGTTAGGTATAGCACCATGCCATTGACTTAAAAAAAAATACAATAAACAACCCTTTGTGACTATGGATAATAATTATTTGAGAAGTAAAGGCCTGAACAACGTTTCAGAGAAATCAATGCAACGGTTTCTGTTAATGTCAGAGCTAGTCCTTAGTGTAATTTCAGCAGAGGCACGAAGATACTAGTGTGAGGGGTACGAGACCAAACTGTCAACCACAGGCCATCACACCAATTAGTAAGGGTTGCTCTTAAGAGAGTACAGCCAGCTGTGCCAGACAGTGAGACGGCCTATTTTATGCTAGGTTTGATATCATTAGACCTACCTATTAAAACTGTTTTTTGAACTGGCTACGTTTTCTTAACCAGATACTATTCATTAGACTGTTGTCATTTTTTGTATAATTGTGTTAATTACATATTGCCTACATTTGATGAGGCCACTGATTTTGGACACTTTCTCTTTTTTCCTTTAGAGTCACTTTGTTCAAAGCATTTTGGATCCACTGGTAAGTAGTTACACAGTTAAATAACATGTTCGTGTAACTTCTTGGTCTTACTGACAAGACTAAGTTAGTTATATTGCTTTATCCCTGTTTACCTAATTTGCCTCGATTGGGTCAAAGTATCCAACAGCTATTAAGAGGTGATATTTTTACTATCATCAGAGGTAAACACAAGGACTGAGAAGCCTTCTTTAAGTAGAACCAGAGCTGTGGATTATGAAGGTGCTGGGCACTGGAGACTGTGTCCATTTGGGCTTGTGATCTTACAGATGACCAACTAATATCGTGCAGAATGGTGCAGCTCTGAGAGGGGATGATTGGGGATGAATCTGTGTTGAAGAAGAGCTGCAAGACAAGACACCAAGAGCAAGTCCCCTGGCTGCCTGCAGCCCTGGAGATCATCTGCGCTGTGTGGAGCACGTCTCTGGAAGGACAGCTCTTTCCTCCTTCCCCTTGTACAGGTATTACAGGCCTCCTGAGCAGCACAGAAAGGCAGGAGACCCTACCCAGTAAAGGTGCTAATCCAGTTGTATAACGGGAAGGGAGTTAGTGGTACAAAGCCATAGCTGGGGAAAGCCGTAACAGACCATTTCAGGTGCAGAAGGTGTAACAGAATCTACAAGGAGTCTGAAAGAAGAATTAAACGCGGTGGTCACGCATTCTGCATGAGCATGGACAGACTGAGGAATATGGTATCACTAACAAGGGCATTACAGAAAGCCAAAAGCAAACAGGTTGACACAGTACTGGGGGAAAGGTTCTTCTACGGATTGAAAGCAGGTTAAAAGACTGGAAGCAAAGAGTAAAGCTTGGCAGGAAAGTCAGTAGCAGGGTATACCAGGGACCAGTTTTTATTCAACATCACCATTAGTGACCTAGAGAAGAGAGTGAATACAGAAATCTTCAAGACTGTAGAAAATAAGCTCTTTTCGGTACTCAGATGCTGTACTGATAGCAAGGAACTCCAGAAATATTATGTAACATTGAGTGGGCAAAAGGTGGCAGGTTTGGAAAACATTTGCTAAAGGGCTGGGCAGCAACATGAGAGAGAACGGATGGCAGATTTTGGTCAGGGTCATGTGCTCTCCCAGAGAGCAGCCCCTGCCCCTGCCAAAGGCAGAACACAGGGCTGGGTGACCGTGGTCTGACTCATTGTGACGTTCTTGCGTGCCACTTGCTGTAGATGCTAGGTCAGAAACAAGAAGCAAGTTTGTGTCCAGTGAGGTATTTCTGTCAAACGTCTATCAGCTACAGTACCCTGCTAACAGGAATCATACGCTCAAAATCCTGTCTCTTAAACTAAGAAAAGGGGAAAGTGCAGCTCTTGCAAGTTACTCCTTTGATGTTTATCTGATCGCTTTCCAAGTTGAACTAAAAACTCTGATCTACAGCAAACAGTTCAGGGAGATTGTCAGTATTCTGCGTTGTGGATCAGATTCTAGGCTGACTTAAAAATAGCACAACAAAATGTATTGGGCCTCCAAAGCAAAGTATAAAGCTGTCTAGTAGAAGTTTCAAATATTACTGTTGGGCTGCTGCTCCAAGACTGTAATTTGTAGTGGCAGATATTAAATGGGGCGTGAATGATACAATTGACCACGATATTCAGTCTTGCCTTTCTATTCAGCTGATTAAAAATCTGTCCTTCAAATTCCATGTGAACCTAATTTTTAACAGAAATTTTCAAAAAACAATGGAAAATGAAAAGGTAGCAAATATGTTTTAAATCTCTGAACCATCGTCTTCCAATAGCCTACAAGACACCTGTAAGCGTTTAACAGTATGGCTATTATAGCGTAACTTTAGAAGAAGAAACTCAGTCATGATATTTTTGTTAATTTGTCTGTGAAGTTATTGTTCTTCACAATTTAGGCTGGACCAAAGGAAACACGGTGACTGTTTCACATCCTGACGTTATCTGCTGTTTCCTGACTTTCTGCAAGAGCATCTCACATCTCATGGCCTATTTGGGCTCTACTGCCTGAGCAAGCCTTGGGTCTTTTTTCTGGCCCTTCAAAGAGTGTATCACCTACCAGTCTATTCACTGAACTAGAGGTTTACCCAGCAATAGATCATTCAGTGCACGCCATCATTTTCCATTATACTGTTATTTTCCAAATACTGCTGCTATTAGTGGTCTTTACCCTCTTTACATATTAGAAACATGATTGTGTCCTCAGAGAGCATCATTCAAACTATTCAGCTATTTTTTCCCAAGTTTGTGGCCAAAGTACTAAAACTCAGCTGGGAAAATAAAGAATTTGAGAGCTTCCCTGAAGAAATGGAAAGAGTTAGCCATTTCTTTTAATTCTTTAAATTCCTTTAATTCTTTTTATTCTTTTCTTTTAATTCTTTGCCACTACTATTTAATTCTTTGGGACAGTTGTACTCCATATAAACTCGAATCATTATGAGGAGACAAATGCAAAGAGCTGGACTCGCCAAATATGCTAACTAAATATCTCTAAACAAATTACTCTTTTCCTCCATTTTAGGATTGCTAGTTGCTAACCAAACTGCAGTGTTACTTTGTCCCTCCTCCAGAAGAAACAAACATGAAGAATTAAATTGGATTTGTTTCTTAATTCCTTTGACAGCTTAAAACCGATAACTGCACCTATCAAAGCAAGTTGATTACAGTCAGCTTCAGTTTTGTAGGGAAGAACCACAGAACAAAATCACTTGTGGCTGGGGCTTTTAACACATTTTAACACACTCAGGCCTGACCTATTTCTGTCCTAAATGGAATGTTTCTTTATTTTCTATGCCATGCATTTTAATTCATGTTATTAACAGCAACTTTTAGAAAAAAAAATTTTAAATCTGTCTCTCCTCTTTGCATTACATAAACAAACACATTTGGTAGAAAATTCACTTCAGACTGTCCATGGCTGAGTCTGTATGGACAGTTCATCAGTTAACCACGATTTTGGCTTCCTTCCATCTAGGATGGCATTCCTGTTAAGGAGAGTCAGAGTACAACTGCCTCTTTAAAGCAGAGCTGTCAGGTGAGTTTCAGCACTTAACTTCTATTAATTTTAATAACATATAAGAATACAAAACAGTGCTAAAAATCACACCTATTGCTCTTAATGCTGTTGTTACTGTAACTCATATAAAATAGCTGACTGATCTGTATCATGCAGTCAACAAGCCACCTTTTTTTTTCCCCTGGAGATTCCTACAAATAAGGGAAAAGCACAGTGAAAAACGTCAAGGTAAAATAAGTAACGGATCATTTGGCTTGCTATTAAGATTCAAAGTCTGAAAAGGAAGAAGTCAGGAGGTGGAGTCCGATGCGTTTATGTGTATCCTGACAGTGCTAGTGATGACATTCCTCTGGTCTGTTCCTTTACATGGCATCTCTGTTCTAGAGAGATGGAACAGAGGCACAAGGGAATAAGGCTCACGGAAGACATCAGTGGCAGATGCAGGAAGGAGTCCAGCATGCTTATTTCCATTATGCACTGGGCCATGCCGTCTCTCGTGGACACGGAGTCTGCCTTTCTAACTGGCACTATATTGATGTTCTAGTAAGTAAAGCTATTTCTTTGATTCAGGATTCAGATGCTGGCATTCAGCAGAAGTGCTGAGTCACAAGTTTTTGACTGCTGGATTCTGCTCACTGAACATGTTCATCATAATGCACCTTGATGAAAAAATATAGGTCATGCTTGTACTGAAAGATTAAATAAATCCAGTATATTCTATTCAGTTTTCATTATTGATTACTTTTGCTCATTTTCTTTCTGATTAGAGTACTTCATGATCAGTCACATCTGATTTTGAGAAAGTACAAGGAGAACAGTCATATCACCTTATTCCACAGGCCTTCAAATACAATAACCTGGCACGCTCACAGTAAAACAGGAGATGGCATGAGCAAGCTCAATTCTGCTCTGTTTACACAGATGGATTTCTCCATTTGAATAGGATAGGAAGCTTCTTTGAGCTACTTAGTTGTCTACCTTCAATCTCTGCCACCAATTATGCTCAGAAACATGGACAGAATTTTGCTCCTGTTGAGTTTATTCAAGTGAGAGGTTTGCTGCAGGAGAGAACTAGCTTTTCTGATCCACATGCTCTTTTATTTTTACATCTAAATTAGCCTTTCCACATTTTGCAGATTTGCCTCTTGGGATTTCCCCCCTTTGTTTCCCTGTCATGCATGCCTCTCACCTCCGGGGTGCAAGGCATTGCTTTTTAAATGCAAGGAGCACACTGCAAGGTTTCAGCTAAGGCTAATCATAGCTTTTTAGTTGTTCTCAGTAATCACTGGTGAGTCACATGAAGAACACTCTCCTCTTATATTTAATGCAAAGAGTATGCCTATGTATTTTTCATCTCTGCTGGTAAAACCGAGACCCATTCTTCCTGCATTGTCTTGTAAACCCTCAGCATTTCTGGGTCTAAGTGAACTGGGCAGGTGGGCAACCTTGCTAGCCCTATGGAGAGCGTGGGTTAAAACTCGTACAGAATTCGGGTCACTGCAGGTTAGGCACCAAAGGGATTTATACCTTCTCTTTCAGTGCCTCGCTTCTGCTCCCAAAGCAGAAAACTCAGCTCCAAATCAGGGCTCTCTTCTGCTTCTATATAAATATAATTAAATATATAAATAGATGAAGCACAGTAGCAGTATAGGTTTTGCTCTCTAATAACTGATCTAACTTTAGGGATTTGTGAATTGATTCTCAGTGGAAACCACCATCTAACATGACAACTTCCAAATTAAAGGATCCAGGCTGGAGCTGGTACCTGTGCAGAGCTCCATTAGCTCAAGGTGGATATAGACTGAGACTTACTTCTGAGCTTTGTGAAGAATTCTGCATTCTGATTTGTATGTATGGAGGTGACATGGTTTTATAGTTAGAATATCAAGAAGTTTGCAGAGCTGCTTATCCTATTAATACGAAGGAAAATTTTAAGAAGCCCGTTTATCTACACTGAACAGAACTGTGCTCAAACCCTATGCTCTATCAAACTATGTGTTCATGTAGCAGGAGAAATCCACTGATGAAAATTATGTCTGCTGTTCTCCTTATGTTTTCCTGAAAACTAGATGCAACTCATCATGACAAATCCTAGTCTGCAAAAAAAAAAAAAAAGTTGTTTTTTTTTTTTTTTAAATCCTTGTATTAGATGATGTTGGAGTAATAAGATTTGGGGTTTGGGGAAAAGGTATTTTGGGGCAGAAAATGGCTACGGCTTTTTGCACCAAAGATTTTGCTTAAATTTCCATTATTTTTAATTAATTTCTTTCCTGGAATACAAAGCACATGTTTTATTTGCCCAGCTGAAAAGAGAGGAGTAGACAGCCACAAAAGTAGCCGACAGTATTTTATGGGGAGTTTAGTTCTGCTCCAGACCTTCTAGTCTAGCATAAATGATTCTAATCCAGCTGTTTGGGATGAACTACCAAATTTGGCACGGCCACTTTCATTTGCAGTAACTATATGCAGTGGGATTTCTTCAGTAGCAACGAAGGTCTGTTCCCCCCACACACTTGTTAAGCTCCCATGTGCCTCTGACGAAGCTTTGTTCAGCTGTGCTTGTGCAATCCATGTTACTCCAACACCAAAGACTTCATCTTTTCCCCTTCTAAAAACTATTGTCCAAAATCAGCTACTATTGCTTTATATGGAATCTGAATAGAAATAATTAGGAGATAGTTTTAACGTGTGTGAAGGACAGCACTACAGGAAAGGTTGGTTTGTTTGTTTTTTTTTAGATTAGAAGACTGATTAAAATAGCTTGATTTTAAATTGTATTTGTATGGTATGTTCACCAAGATTATGCTTGTAACCTTACAACAGAATTTTCTATTTCCATAATTTCAAATAGAAAAATCAAAAGCTATCCTGAACCAGTTTTCAAATTTACAGACAGTATTTTGCTAAAAATTCTACTGGCAGATTTGCTAACACATTTTAATTTAAACTGTGAATGTTTTCATTAACATACATTTGGCACAGAAAGTCCTAGCTCGAAATAGTAATTTTCTTCCCAGTCGCATTTCAGTGTTTTAAAATGCTAAATCCTTGTAACATTTCCACAGTTTTAGTATCGCGGAAAACTACAACAATAAATTGAACAAGCAGACCCTCCTGCTACAATTAACATGGGAGGAATGGTGAGCTGGGCAGGCTTCTGATTATCCACGATAGAGGATTTAAAGGGCATCTGATTAAGATGTATTTCTGGCTCGAGTATGATCTCTGAATTTTAATAACTGTTAGCCTAGATGTTCATCTCGATTCAGAGCTGCTTTCAAGACCGCATCAGCAAAGCTGTTGACCAGCTGTAAACGCCTCGCATAACGGCTGCAGCGGCTCAGACCGTGACCCGCACGCCTGGGGACAGGCAGCCTCCACGGGGCGCCGCACCGGAGGCGGAGCTGGGCCCCACCGGCCCCGGGCTCTGCGCGGCGGTGCCGGGCAGCGCTCAGCGCCCCGCGGGCAGCCCGGCCCCGGCCCGCAGAGCTCGCCGCGCTGCCAGTCGCGGCAGTGCGCGTCCCGGCGCAGTGCCCGCTGCCCGCCCTGCCCCGCGCTGTCCCCAGCCCTGTCCCCGCGCCCGCGGGATGGTCCGCACGGACAAGGAGCGTCCCGCTGCCCAGGACGAGCCCAAAGAAATGACTTACTTCCCTTGCGAGCCCTCCGCGGCCCGGCCCCGGCTCGCCCCCCCCCACCCCCGCTCGCCCTGCACCGAGGCGGGGAGGAGGGGGCCGGCATTTGGAGGGGAAGATGCTGCGCAGAAGGAGCCGAGACGCAGCGAGGCCACGCCGGGGCCGCGGCGGGCCCCGGGCTGCGGCCATACCGGGACACCCGGCCCCAGTCCCGCGCTGGGCGGCGTCAGCCCGCAGTCGCTTCGGAGCGCCCCGGGGCGTCACTCCAAGTACCCATCAAAGACATCCAGCTCGCTGTCCGTCTCGTAGAGCACGGAGCCCGGGTCGGAGAGCACCCCCAGATCCACCAGAGCCTGGTCCATATCCTCGGGCAGGAAGACGATGCCTACATTGAGGACGATGTACTCCATCAGGAAGGCATAGTACAGGATCAGCACGTTGACAAAAAACAAGCCCACGTAAAACATATAGGGCAGCACCAGCAGCGCATGGAAGGCCCAGGACTCCAGCGAATCCAGCCGTGCCGAGACCGCGGCGGGCATGCAGCCGTGCGGGGCTGCGACGGGATCCGGCGGCGGAGACACGGGCGCCGCAGCTGGCACCGACCGCCCGGCCGGTGCGGGGGGGCGGGTGCGGAGCCGCGAGCGGGGCGGGCAGGACCGCACTCCGCAGCCCCGCAGGCAGGAAAGGGCAAAATCCCCGCGAC
Organism: Chlamydotis macqueenii; assembly: GCF_036417535.1. Lineage (NCBI taxonomy): Eukaryota > Metazoa > Chordata > Aves > Otidiformes > Otididae > Chlamydotis > Chlamydotis macqueenii. The sequence continues at coordinate 18,165,661 of NC_141570.1, forward strand.
GGAGCCGGATCCGGAGCACGGGGAGAGGCGAGCCCCGCAGGGGCGGGGAGGCGGCTCAGCCGCAGCGCGGCCGGCTGGGTCCCTTCCTTCCCCCGGATAAAGAGGCTCCTCGGCAGGCGGGCGGCCAGCGCGGGACTCAGCGGCGCTGCCGCAGCCCCGCCGTCGGCAGGAGGCTCCTCAGGGGCATTTCCAGCCCGGCTGCTGCAGTCCCGCCGCGGCTCCCCTCCTCCTCCCGCCCGCAAACTTTGCGGAAAGAGCCGGCAGGCGCGTTGTCGCGGTGGGCGCGGAGCACCTGCCGCCGTCAGCCAGCCCGCCAGCCCCGGCCTGCGCGGCAGCACCCCTGCCGCCCGCCCCCTCGCCGCGGCTGTTGACCCGCGCCGTGTCCCCTCGCGGTCACCGCCCGCCCCCGGCGCTGCTGGTTGGCCTGGAGCGGCCGTGACGGGCGCCGCCGCCTCCGCCGCGGTCACCGGCGGCCGGGTCCCGCTCCGCCTGCTCGGGTGCTGGCCGCCGCGGGCCAGAGGGGAAAGGAGGCGTCTGGCGGCGCCCGACTCTCGCCGCCCCGCTCCCCGCCTGCCCCGAGCAGTGTCGTTGCCCCTGGCCGCGGTTTTGCGTTCCCGCGTTGCTGAACGAGGCCCGCCTGCAGCAGCCCTGCGGCCCGCGCCCCTGTTCCCTTCCCTGGGCGCGGTTCTTTGCCGACCAAGGTTTCACCTGTACCGAAGTGTAATCAAAGGCGTGATTGTAAACTTGGGGGTTTTGGCGCCGGCTGACAAACCCTTCAGCTTTTACTTAATTTAGTTTCTTTATCCAGTTACAGAAAAAAAAATCTAAAACCAGATCAGGACAGTCATTAATGGCCCTGTTCTCTCTGTTCTGCTTCAATTAAGTTAGTTTTTAACCTCAGTGTGCAATCCTTACTGGAAGAACCCCGGCAAGAGGAGCGTCAGCGGCTGGATTTCCGTCGCTGCGTCCTGCAGCACCCTGTTCTCCGGTCAGCGCTGACCCCTCCGCAGCTGCCTCCGTTCGTTACGGAAGGTGGCCCAGGAACGCCAGGGGCCAAATTTTATCTCAAATTACAATGTCTGTACGGCTTAGGGCACGCGTGTCTGCTTTCTGTGGAAATCCTGACGGGAAAGGAGAAAACCCCGGGCTCCCTGCGGACTCTCCCGTTTTCGTGGCGGATGCCGTCCCAACCCGGGGGCCCCGTGACGCGCGAGGCCCGGGCCTGCGGGGGAAAGGCGGGAGCCTAACGGGTGCTCGCGCCCCCTTGCTCCTCCCCGCGCGGGTGACGGACAGCGGCCCCGCCCCGGTGCCTGCTGGGACTTGCAGTCCGCGCGGCGCTGCCGGGGCGGGGCGCGGGTCTGCTCTTCCCAGCGTTCCCTGCCCGCGCATGCGCTCTGGCGCTTGTGTGCGCCGGTGTTTGCTGCTGGCGGGGCTGCTTGCCGGTCTCCGCTCGCCCCTCGCCCGCCCGGTTATGAAGCCCTAGAGCCCCGCAGGCCGTAGCTGCTCTTTGCCGCCAGCATGTTCGGCCGCTCCCGCAGCTGGGTGGGCGGCGGGCACGGGAAGGCCTCCCGCAGCATCCACTCCTTGGACCACCTGAAGTGAGCGCGGAGCCGGCCGCGGGCTCGGGGCAGCTGTGAGGGGAGGCGGGCGGGAGGAGCCGTGCTGCGGTCGTCTCTGCCCGCTTGTGAGGGGACTTGGAGGGTACGAGCCGGCGCGGGAGGCGGGCGGGTCCGTCTGGGGAGCTGCTCGGGGCAGGGTTTTCCCTCGGAGAGGCTGCGGAGCGGGGCCGGGGCGGCTCGGAGGCGTCCCGGAGGGGAGGGGGTGAGGCGGCGCGGCAGCCGGCGCGCCCCGCTCGCTGTCTCACTCCTCGCCTGTGCGTTTGGCGCAGCTCCCCCGAGCCGAGAGCCCCCCGGGCAATACAGCGGCGGGCAGGGAGGCTCCCTGTGCGCTGTGGGTTGGTGCCTTTCTCACGGAAATCGGTCCCGTTTCTGCCTCTTCGTCCCAGAGCGTCTTCAGGGCAGACGCAGTTCCGTGATGTCGTGTCACACTCATGGCTGCGATACGCGTTCGTTCGGTTTTTAATAATGTCTCATGCTCGTTGAGTGGAGTAGAGCGTAACAGATGATAAATACAAGAAGTACCACATTCCTCTCGAGGGAGATCTTTAATTGTTTCCTGGTAGTGGCCAAGAGGAGGAAGTGAGGAGCCTGGTCCCAGCCTGTAAACAGTGATAGACCTTGGAGGGGGGGGCGGCTATCGTGGTAGTCAGCGGTGGTTCACGGTAGCCACGATGGTGGTTTTGCAGGTCCAGGGAATGTACCCTGGTTAGAGGGCTCAGCAGCTGGTGCAGAAGTTCGGCCGTTGAGCTTGAGAACTGTAACGTTAGTGTCCAGTGTGATATCCTTGCGTTACCGCTGACTGCAGAAGGTGGAGTAGTTTTTTTTTTCTAGCTCTGCCACTGGAGAGTTGGAAGGATGGCAAGGGATAAAAAAAAAAAATTAAATTCTCTGTTCCATTTTAAGGGACAGAGCATTTAGTTTTCTTGCTACTGCAAGAAAAATTAGGTCCACTGTTGTAGTTTTTCTTTCTAGTGAACTAAAAAAGGTTATTAAGAGGGGAGGCATTTCCTAAATGAAAGAGCTGTGAATACATAGCTCATTGAGAAATAAGTAGCTGGTAGTTTTCAACGATTAGTCAGATTACAAGGAGGATGTGAATGGAGTCTGACAATAATGAGCAGGGTGCACTTATACAAATTTAGATTTTGCAATTACTTTATCAAGATGACTTATAGATTCTGGTTCTTCTCTCTAAACTGGAAAAATGTTCAAAACCAGCCAGACTAATTGAAGGGCATGACTTTTTACCAAAGGCAGGGAAATCAAGTCCATAAATGCAAAACTGATGAGGCAGTAGCACTGCAGAAAGTAATTTTGAAAGCATGGTAGGTCGGACTAGTAAGTCAACATGACCTGGCATTGCGAGAAAAGGGAAAAGTCGTGCTCAGATAAAAAAATAGGAATGTTCTGTTTAATGTACAAGGAGTAGGCATTGGGTACTACTCAGGGCTAGTGAAACTTTAGATCTATCTGGTTTTGGTATTACACCTGAAGATAGAGCAAGAATGCTGATGCATGATGAAGTTTGAAGAAATTTAGTTTAAGTTTAGAAAGAGGTAAGAGGGAGACTTCAGGATGTTAGATGTTAGGATGTTAGAATCTTTCAGGCAAGAAAAACGATCGTATGTTCTTGGGGCCACAGAGGGTAGAAAAGTGATATCTTGTTTGATTTGCAGCAAAAGGGAATTAGGCTGCAAGTGTTGTGCCTTGTGCTTGACTTGTTATCTGAGAACTGAACTATATGTTTCTCTCCTAAAATACTAGCTTTGGTTTGTTTGCTTTTTTTTTGCATATGTTTACTTTAAAAAAGAAATCTAAAATGGTGGTATGTAAAGAACAGCCAAGACCTTTGATCTGTTTAGACTATGTATATTTTAATTGTTTGTTTAGCTAGTCTGCATGAATTTCAATTTCTAGCTAGATGTCAACAGCAAAGGCAACTACCAACTGTCCAAGTAAAATTTAAGGCTTTTCTAAGGTAGCAGTGAGGTGGGTAAAGCAACAGAAGGAAAAAGAGCAAAGAACCTTCATTTTGGGGTCATGAAATAAATTTAGTCTTTATAAGCTTATCATCTTGTGAGCTGTCTGCGTTCTCATCTTTTCAACTCATCAAAAACCCATGTTGTGTTCCTTGTGAATGGGTTGAGAATGCACCAGCCTTGCTATCATGGGTTATTTTAGCCTATAAAAGGTATATTATGCTGTGTTACCAAAGTGAAATTAGCCCACGCTATCCTTATGGGACTATTCTTATTCTTTAACATGCATAAGGTAGAGTTTAGTCTAAATTGTAAGCAATACACCTGTTTAGTAATCCTGAGAGAGTTACTGCTTTTTGTCAGTAAACGTTGGATCTGGAACTCCCTTTCCCATCAGCGTTAATGCAATTTGTTTGAGGCTTGCTTTTGAAATTTTACTATTTAGTCTTTCTGCAGACATGCTGTAGAATGGATTGGCTAAAGGAAATTTGTGAAGCTGTTTGTATTAAGTGCTTTGATACAATCTCTTGGTCTAGAGAAAACAGTTACAATTTAATCCTATTTTCTAGTACCTTACTGAATTGCAGTCTAGAGAGGCTATGAAACAGTTCTGTATGCTGCCTGAGTGCTTCTGACTTATGTTTCAGAGAACAGCTTCCCATTCCCAGAGTTCTGCTGTTGGAGTAAACTTGATTCCCAAGTTTGCATAATTTAACTTATTAATGAGAAACGCATGTTCATAGATGCAGTAATTTATATATGACTTCAAATAAATGGGCTAAAATATGTGAAGTACTGTAGTGTTAATTACTCGTTTGAAATTAATTCTCTCAGGAAAAATACTTGCTATACAGATTGCTGTGGAAAGAACTGTTCTAATTTAATTGCCTTCTGTCTTCAGCTGTGCCACTAATTGACACATGTTCAGAGTCACTTAGTTTTTGCTCTGTCTTTTGATTCACTGTCCTGATAATACGTATAGTGTTATAATGGGACGTTTTTGCAGCGCTTGTGTGGCATGTGCTGTTTTAGAAAGCCTTGGGAATTCTCGTAGGTGGTCAGGCTTAAACTCTCACATTGTCACTGTGAGCCGTCACACTGTGAGCCTTCACACTGTCAGCCTCCAGAGAAGGCATCTTGAACCATGATCCTTGGATTAGTTGAAGAGAATTTGCAGGTGCTCTTTGACTTGCTGTTCAGTGACTTCTGTTTCAGTACGGCACATGATCAGGCGGTTATGACTGCAGGAGACAGCTATGAATCAACTTTTCCTGGAATGATTTCTCATTTGGATTTGGAAAATTAGTACTGATTTATGAGGGGGGAGAAAACAGCATGAAGAGGGAGGGAAGATTTTTTTACTGAAAAGAAAGAGTATGGAAAGCTAATCTTTTTCACCCTCCTGCCATCTCTTCCCTTTCTCTTCCTCTTTCTTCTGCTGTCTGGTAGATGAACCTTAATATGATGTAGGCTTTATCGCCTTGCTGATCTTGAGGGGGAGCACAGAGAGCATGCGGTATATCAAGTTTGTTAAAACTGTGAACTTCTGAGAGCTTTTTACCTCTTGGTGTCCTTGTGCAGTTCTCAACACGCTAAAATCATTATTTGATGATTAAGCAATATCACGATAACAAGCATATACTGTTTTACCATAACAGCATAATAAACTTACCTGAAATAGCTTCTGCTTCCTGCCTGGCTTAGGAGAACGGACTCTGTCTTGCAACAAGTCCTCGGAAGCTCTGGCCAACTGGGTGGCAGCTCAGTAGTGAAGAAGATTCCCCAAACCAAATTTTGCAGTTTAAGTAAACTGCAAATATGATCAAACTTTTTTTTTTTAAATTGAATTCAAGCATGAAAAAGGTTCTGCAACTAGGTAATAGCTTGTTTTGTCTTCATAAGTCTGATAAATAGTTGGAACAGCCTGATATGTTTGTTCAGTTAAATGGCATTTTACTCTCCAGCTGCATGTTTGCCCTGTGCAGTGATTAGGTTTCTTAGTGTCACTTGTTGTAATATAGTAATGTATTTTTTTTTTACACTTCGCTAGTTAACCTTAAAACCTTGCGCTTTGAGATGGTAAAGCTGGAATTTGCCACTTTTCTGATAAGCATTTCTATGCTTGAAGGGCCAGAGACTTGATGATTAAGCTTTGCCAAGATAAATGAATAGTCTTTGACAGTCCTGATTATTAGCCATCAAATTGGTGTGAGTCTGTAAAGTGTCTCTGCAGTCAAGAGAAGAGATCTAGCTTTTCTGGTTAGATCTACATATGCCTCTTTCCAGAACTACCCTTTTCCATATCAGCTACGGTATGCTTACCTGATTTTTCTGTTTCTCCTTTTTCTTGCTCAACACTCCTTGGACTTCAGCATACTTCCAATGAAATTCACTATGTTGCCATAGGAAGCACCATGGGACAAATGTTATGCAATTTCTAGTCCTATGTTAATCTATGTATAAGCATTCGTAACTCACCTGACTAGTTACAGATTTGGGTTTTGTCACATGTTCTGTTTAACAACTACTTTTCTCCCTGCATCAGTATTAAAAAGAAATGTTAGGATTTTACGATGGTACGATGATTAGACAAAGTGAGTGTGTCTACTTAAGTTAAGAGCGACTAAAGATGAACATGATGCATGCGGAAGTGGCTGGATAGCATATTACTTGTATATTTTTTTTCTTTTAGGTACATGTATCATGTTTTGACTAAAAATACAACAGTAACAGATCACAACCGCAACCTGCTGGTAGAGACGATTCGTTCTATAACAGAGATCCTCATATGGGGGGATCAGAATGACAGCTCAGTGTTTGAGTAAGTACTTCTAAGCAACTTTGACTCTGGTTTTCTTTTTGAAGAATGATTGGAGTTACATAGAGGTCTAGTTCAAAAGGTTAACTCTCCAAGACTTTGTTTCATGACTGTAGGTAGAAAGCTATGTTTTGTAGTAGACATGTAAGCAGGATTCATACAAAGAAGCTGAGAATTTGCATCTGTTAACAGAAGTGTTCCAAGTCCAGAGCCCCTTTAATGTCCTGCTTTTGTTTTACTCTCAAATCTTTGATATATATACAAAATCTAACTTATTTTAGGGCCCAGTCTTATCAGTGCACCTATTAATATCATATGACTTTAATGTGTTTGCTTCAGTTTATATAAGATACTACATACTATATATAGGATCTCTTGTTCTAGCTATAATATTTAGAGTTTTTGTCCAGGTGTTATTTTAATCCTCATAAAATGGCATGATAGGAAAATGAACTTCAAATATTCACAGTTGCAAATTTGACTGTTAATGCCTGTTGCTTCAAGGCACTTGCTCTTTTATAAAGGCAATTTGTGATTGAGATAAGTACAGCTAAGGTGTTTGGTGTTATTAAATTATTAATTAAATATTTAATATTTAATTTAATATTAATTAAATTATTTATTTAAGGAGTGGTTGGTTTTGTTTTTACAAGATTATTTCAAGATCATTGGGTTATGTTGTGAACTAAGAAAATTAACTTATTCTAGTTATTCATATTGTAACTCCATCATGCTCCTCACTGTCTTCTCTGCTTGGAAGAATTTTAGGAATGAGAAGTTTTCACTGCAGTTAATGTAAAAAAAAAAAAAAATCATAGGTATGTGTTTGTGATGTCCTGGTAGGAAAGAGTCCACGCTGTTAATTTTAAATTGCATGCATTTCTTGTTTAAAGACACTGCAAGCATTCACGTCTGTTTGAATTACACAATAAAAGATGAAATACTTGCTTCTGGTGTGGAAAAAAAAGATTTAAGTGGATCAAAAATAAGGTCTACAGTGTTCGAGATAAAAAGATGTGTTAGCTTAAAAGGGGCAAGTGAACAAACCTAACCTTATTATGCAAGGTAGGGAAGCTACATGATAAATTGAATACACTAAAAATAAAATTGTAAAGCCTCTGATTACTTGACATCCCTTTTCTGCACAATTTGAGTGTTTATGTGCCCTTGTTAGTGTTTAAGGTTTTTGGAAGATATTCTTTTGTTATACAAATAAAACTTTGCAAAATAATTCTTTATAAATATAAAACATGCTGTTTGTCAAACTTGCCTAGAATTGTCCCTGATCCTAGTAAAATTATGTTCCTGTTAAATATGGCAACTGACTTAATGACGTCTCTTTTATTTCAGCTTTTTCTTGGAGAAGAATATGTTTGTTTTCTTCTTGAACATCTTGCGTCAGAAGTCTGGTCGTTACGTGTGTGTACAGCTTCTGCAGACCCTGAACATCCTTTTTGAGAACATCAGTCATGAAACATCGCTGTGTAAGGGCTCACTTTAAAACTATTTAGGGTTAAGTGATCAAGATATGATTGAATTCCCTTTCATTTGATGAAATTTAGTTCTAGTGCCCCTTCGCAGAATTCCTAAAAATCTTTTTAACTGAACACTGCTGAAAATGCAGTTTAATTTTATTTCAAAATAGCTTTTAATGCAAATTTTCAGTAGTACAAAAGTAGTTGTTTGGTACTACTGAAACACTTATTTTGTGTATTTCAAGGGATTCTTTAAGTCAGCAAATCAGTTATGGTCCAAAATGTTTGCCTTGCTGCCACAGATTATGTGGTGGAACTCTGTGGTTCAGTTTGTACTGGAACTGTTCTGACATCATTGGGGCTGGCATCCAGCCACTTGTGTTTACTTCAAGATTTTTAGAAACATATAAAAAGGACAGAGAGTTAATATTTAATGTACTCCACAACTATCATGAAGAGAAAGTAATATACAAGACTTTGAGAGTTTGTGACTTTGGGAGGAAGAGTTGTTTGAAGTGTTAATTATTAGCTGCAAAACTTGCGTAAGTTGAGGAAGGTGAAGTGTATTCTCAGTTGTCTTGTTCTTGGGAGCAAACAACTTTGTAGGGAACAATTTCTTTATATTACCACTTGAAGCCATCACTTGAGTTGTCTGGCTAAAAACTGGGATCTTAAAGCATCAAGTAGTTTGTTGCTAGCTGGTACTTTAAATGCAGCTAGTTAGCAAAAGGTTTTTTTCCTTTTGGTTAACCTGTGTAATGTGTCTTATTTTTCAGACTACCTCCTCTCTAATAACTATGTAAATTCTATTATTGTCCACAAATTTGACTTTTCTGATGAGGAGATCATGGCATATTACATATCATTTTTGAAAACTCTTTCCCTGAAACTGAACAATCATACTGTACACTTCTTTTATAATGAGGTAAGTGAAGAAAGAGTTGCAGTATAACAATAAGAGGACTTTAATTAGAAATTGATAGCAATCTGGGACATATACTATTTAGTCCCTTCTCTCAGCGTGTCCTGCATTTATTTTTATAATGGTAATATCAGTGATTGAGAATTCATTTATGGGGATCTCTGCAAAAGCATGATAAGGAAAGTTTTGTCCTCATACAGCTATAATAAAGTCAGAATCTGGAAGTTAGTGTTACATTGGACTGTTCCAGTAGTTCTGAAGTCTACTTCCCTGAGAATTCAACTTGTTTATGCCTTGTTATCTTGTGTTTTTGTGAACAGGATCTTTCCTGTTGCACCATTTGGTTCTAAGAGGCTTAGTCAAAGTCTAAAAAGCCCGAGTAGTCAAAGGCCAAAGTCGAAATGTGTTTTTTTTTTTCTCTCTCCGTTCAACTTTTTGCCAGAAGAGGGCATTGAAGCACTGAATATGTACAGCGTTACCATGCTCTGCCACTCAAAAGCAGTTTATTTTAATACAGAGCCACAAATGCAGCAGCCTGTGCATTGTAAAATCATTTCAATCACTTAAGTAGAAGGTGAAAATATCAGAGTAATACATGGAAAACATTTTTTCATACAGAATCTCAACAAATATTGTGTACATGTTTTGGTTAGTTCATAATGCTTTATTTTCTCTTGTTACAGCACACTAATGACTTTGCTTTGTACACTGAAGCTATTAAATTTTTTAACCACCCGGAAAGCATGGTCAGGATTGCTGTTAGGACCATAACTTTAAATGTCTACAAAGGTATGGTTTTTATATATTAAAAAAGGCATGCGTACAAAATGCTTGTTTCATTGTAGTTTAATTTTCAGTTATTTGTATTTAAGACTTTTCTGTTTATTTCATGAAATTGAAAAGCTTAGGATGTTGACATGCTTCAGATACACATTTTGTTTTTTATGAAACAGAGCCCCAAATCTGCAATATGTACTCGTAAATAGTACTGTTTCCTCACAGATAAAACTGGTTTAAAAAACCTAAAAGAGTATTAAGTATACACAAGGAACTTTAGCTTCCCTTCCAACAGTGATCAGAATGTTATTGTATTTAAAAACCCAAATGAACAAACAAACAAAAACCAAAACAAAGTGCTTTTAAGAATATCAAGTATTTTTTACTTATGAATTTGAGCTTTATAACCTATGAAGCAGTAACCTTGCTGGGTATATCACTTCCTTTTGGATATTAAGTGCATTAGAATATGCTTGTAGAGCTCCTAGGTGCTGCAGCCTCTCCAATATAAAGAAGACAGAGCTAGACCATTCCCAGGAGGCTGCAGTTGCAAATTCCTGTACTGGACATTCCAGTAGGGCATAAGGGGAAAAAAAAATAAACCACAACCAACTTCTCTGTGAGAACAGTTAAGCTCTCCAGCAAGTATTCTGGAGAAACTGAGGATTCTATATTGTTTGAGATCTTCCAAACTCAACAAGGCCCGTAGCAACGTGGTTGAGCTTTGAAGTTAGCGCTGCTTTGAGAATGAATTTGGACTAGACAATGTCCAAAAGTTGCTTCCCACTCAATTTTTCTTTGGGTCTATAAAATCTGTAATAGACTGAAAATATTCAAATGATTTGTAGAAAAATTGGTGTGTATTTAGAACCTCTACCTCTGAAATCAGTGTAGTATGTATTCTGGAATATGTTCAGACAGGGCTTCTTATTCTATAATCCATTTTAAATTAAAATACGTTTTTAATTTCGACAACTTCCTATCAATTAAGAGAAGTAGTGATTTGATGACAGTCTTCATCATAGCAGAATATAGGATCTTTTTTGAAACGATAAACAATTTTCAAATAACTGGATAGCTTGCATAACAAATAGATTCTTTATAGTGTTGGCTGCAAGGGACAAAATGTCTTTATTTTGTATGTTGAGAAATGGGCACTTGATACTTGCTTTCTACTTCGAGGAGCTGTAAGCCTAAATATGAGCTCACAGAAACAGCAAAGTATAGGTTCCATATCCTATTTGTTATATATTTATGTAACTAAATATTTTTATGGTAAAAAAGTGTACTTGTCTAAAATTTTCATTGAATGTTGTAGGGATATAAAGGTTAGAGCTGAAAAAACCCAGCTCAAAAGTTCAGGTTTCATAATTCTCTGACTATCTATTTGCATATGTTCTGCTCTAACACCTACCCTGTTATCTTTTAGTTTAGATGCTTTGTGCTTTAGCTTTTTAAACCCTTTTGGAAGATGCCACTATCCCAGTTCCTAATCCTGTTAACCGTTGTCTTTCTTTTGCCCTTCCTTCACTGATGATTCCTGTGTTCCTTAATGCAGTGTCATGTAAGTCTGACTAGCTTGACTTTCAGCATTACTGCTTTATCTTATGCTTTTTTCTCTTTTTATGAAAGAATGTGCTAAAAAAACTTTCTGAATGCCACTAGATTTGTTTGTCTTCAGAATTATATAAATATATCAATATTGGGCTCATTCAAGCCGATTAAGAATTGATGTAACACTTTTGTAGATGTCCATTTCATGCATACGATCATGTCAGGTATATACTCATATGAAAACCTAGCATGTAATAAAAATTCAGAAGACACTTTGTATTTCTTAAAAATTAATTTTTAAGAATTGGCAACTGATTTTTCTTTTTAACAATTTCTCTCCAGTGGACAACCAACCTATGCTGCATTACATTAGAGATAAAACTGCTGTCCCTTATTTCTCCAACCTCGTTTGGTTTATTGGAAGCCATGTGATAGAACTGGATAACTGCGTGCAGACTGATGAAGAGTAAGACAATTAAGGTTTTCATTCTCGCAAAGTTCTTTAGTGATTCTTTGAATTCATAGTGGTTAATCCTGTGTGCCCTGTCTGTGCTAATATCCAAACAAGTAATTAGTGTTTGGTAACGTGCTTTTTCTTCGTCTTTGTTTTAATTTTGCTAAATTTAGTAGATATCCAGAAGACACAAAAGATACTTATGCTTCTCAATCTTATTAACTTTGGTTTTTTAGTGTTCCTTTTCTGTGTATCATTGCAATAGAACAGCTTTCTGAAAAGATTATAGGGAAAAATATTTAAACAGGAAAGGTGAACTTTATTTAATATGTGAACTGTCAGACCTGAAATTCCTATGTAATGCTCCACTATTGACTACAGAAATATTTTTGTTGTTTCAGGTTGTTCTCAGTTTACCATCCCACTGCCACCTTAGAATCAGCAGCTATTTTTTTCCTTTCTTAGAGTGAAGAGGTAGACATTAAATACAATGTAGACTTATTGTTTTATTTTTTGGAAACAAATCTTACCATTTTTTGTCATTGGCTTGTGAAAAGACTCTGGCAGTGAATAGCAAGCTTTGTAAAAACATTGCTTCTGAAAACTTGGGGAAAAACTTGATATGTTTGTCTTAAAGCACATACAAGCCTGAGTACTATTTGCTAGCTGCATTAGTTGACTTGACTGAAAACATCTTCAGGCAGGTGACTGCACAAGGTGATCTGTGAAAGGGATGCCCATTAATTCTTTCCCAAAGTTTTTAAGACTTTGTTAATTGCTTATATCTGAGACTTTTTCTTTCTGTTCTCTTTTTCAGGCACAGAAACAGGGGCAAACTGGGTGACTTGGTAGCAGAACATCTTGATCATTTACATTACCTTAATGATATTCTTATCATTAATTGTGAATTTTTAAATGATGTGCTGACAGACCACCTACTTAATAGGCTCTTTCTTCCCCTCTATGTGTATTCATTAGTAAATCAAGATAAGGTAAGCGAATACCTGCAAACAATTAAGTCTTAAAGGTATTACTTGCTTTCAGGATGTATAATGAATTGTTCAGCAGATGTATTCTGTAGTACGGTTAATACTGTTGATATCTGTGTGTTTCATGTGAAATGGCTAAATAAGGTGACTGTAGGGGAAATACCCTGATACTTAATTTAAGGGCAGAATAGATGAAACTTTATTTACCAAACAAATACTGTGTTGAATGACATGATTGTTAAGTGCTAACAATAACAGAGGTAAGAAAGGCTCAAATTTGGAAGAGGGTTTAAATTTCTCTGACACTGGGGTATGTTTGATTTCCTTTTCTGATGTGGTAACTTGTCTCCTGGCAAAACCAGATTATAATACCTTTTCCCAGTATACTCACAGATTTTCCATGGTGTAAAAATGTACTCCAGATGTAAAATAGAAACTTTTGGATTTGATACTTGGTTCTTCTGTTTGCAGATAAGCTGTGTTTGAATGCGATATAGTTGAATTTAGTTTTGAAGCATAGTCTTTAAATGTAGTGGAAAGCTAATTTTAAATGAAATAGAAACTGTTCTTTTAAAATCTGTACAGGTTCCTGTATTCGCTTGGCTTAAAAAAAAAAAAACACAAAACCAAAAAAAACCAACAAACCAAATTCAGTGTTCTGTTTGTTCCTGTTTGCTGCCCTCCCCTACCCCTCCCTTTCCTCTTCTTAATCTTCTGTAGTGGTCTTTGTTCTTAAAATACACAATGCTTTGTGTATTTTGGCATGCTTTCATTAGCCAAAGGTCAGATTTACTGTAAATTAATGAATTCAGTGAATTGCACGTGCACTGAAGATGGACTAACAATTAGTTTCTTGTCTTGCCATTGATAAGGCCATAGAAATAGGGTGAAGCAGACTTCCTGACTTTTACTTTCATTTCAGCTATTTTGACTCTTTCCATTCACACATGTACAAAATAAAAATCTGCTCGTCCTGTTTTCAGGCAGATGTGTCCATTATTATGAGGTCAGAGATATTTGCGTTTATAAAATTGGGCTATTCTTAACTCTTGAGATAACTGATGAGTTTATTTGGTGATGGTTTGTAAAGTATCACTAATTTTTTTTAGAAACATTTTCATTACTATTGGTATGTAAATTTAACACTGTTGTACTCAAGTTATACTTCAGATATTTTTGTCCAATGTGATTTACTTGATTTAGAGAATCATCAGTCGAGAACATGTTTTTATTATGTGGGTAATATTTCATTGTTTCTGAATAGCTAATTTTAGGAACAGAATTTAATGAGCATTAACTGAGAAGTAATTTCTGAAGGAATAGTAGCACAGTGGAGACCAACATACTTGGTCATCTGTTAAATGTAAGTTACTGAAGTGACTATGAAAGACAGTAATCAATAGCCATTTTTTAAGCATGTAAAGTACGGGATATGCTTCTTCAGAGAACTTTGATTTGAAATGGTTTGCAAGAAGTGAATGTTAGAGCACGATGCTTTCTGAATGTTTTGTAGCAGAATGTGGAACAATAAAATATTGAAAGTTTTGTTTTAAATAAAATATTTTAAAATGTAAATGTATATGTGTAAGTAAATCAGCATTTTTCATAACTTTTTTCCTGTAGGGTGGAGAGCGTCCAAAAATAAGTCTCCAAGTTTCTCTCTATCTTCTTTCTCAAGTAAGTATTTTAAGTATTTTGACCTATTTCAGAACACATTTTGTAGTAGTGTTATGGCTTATAAATTACTGTGTTTTCATCTGTTTTGGCAAAGCCATTAAAGACAATTTGGCAACCAAAGTTTTAAACCCATTGGTTTCAAGAAAAAAAAAAAAAAAGTAAGATCACTTGTCTTTTTATGGACAGACCAAATAGCTTCATTCTTGAGTTAGTATCATTCTTCTGAGGATTCCATAGCACAGGGTAGCCTTTAGAGCATTCAGTGGTTATAGTTTATGTACACCACCTGACAAATGGTGCACAATAGACCCATGCAACATGCTAGGACAGAATTTAGTAAAATTACAGGTGAAATTTAGGTAGATGCTGTATTGCACTTTGAATCTATGTAAGCTATGGAAGATTCCAGATGTGAATTTTCCTGTTTGAATAATGGAGGGAGCAATAATCTCATGAGTTTTAGATTTTTTTTTAGATTAAAAACAAACAAAAAAACCAAACAACAAACAAACAAACAAACAAAAACAAACAAAAAGAAAACCATACACTTCACAAAACCAACCAACCCCCACCACCAAAAACTCAAGCTTTCTCACAATTTGGGTTTTATTATGCCTATACCTTAAATCTGTAATTAAGTACTTGTTACTTCTTATTCTTACCAGTCTTCCTTCCTTTTCTTTCTGCAACTTATTTTCAAATGAAGAGTTTTACAGTGGATTTTTTTGTTGTTGTTGCAGTGAAAAATAATCATTTCTCTCTGTAGTCTTCGGTGCATTGCTGTGAGACTAGTTTTCTTAAATTACATTATCTGAAAATAATTTTGACTTGTATTAATATAATTTGTACTTATTTTTTTTCTTTCAAGTTATTATTTTACATTAGTCACTTTATTATATTCTGGCCCATAGTTTCTTCTTTTCTGATAACTTTACTGAAAAATGTGATTTTACAGGATAATGTAATTTGATGCTTCTTAATTTAAACCTAAAAAATTGTGGTGATGTGGGAGTTATTTACCACAGATAAAACCTTGGGAGCAACAGCTTCTTGTAACTAAAGGGATCTGCGTCATAGGGTTGTATACGCTGACCTCTTTTAACCTCTTTGATTTTGGTGGAACTGTCAGCTAGGTATGACTTCAAGATTTGCATCTATGTTCTTTACTGTTTTCTAATAAAGAAAATGGAACTTTTTTCCTAACCATAAAGAATTAGGAACAAATTTTGTGTATCAGACTGGGATGTGATGTAGAAAATCAAGCTACTTTTTCTGTTACTGGCAGAAATGCATCTTTTCCCACCTCTTTTTAACCTTGAGTCTATCTTTCAGGGAGTGACTCTCCATGAAAAATATGTACACTAAGTATCTAAAAAACCTTCTTAACTATTTCTGTTATTGACACCAGACATACACATTAGGCATTACTCTTACGTTAGAGACAACTGCTTGAGAGATTTGTACTAGCAGACGAGAATCCACACCAGTGGATTCACCAAAGTGAACATGTAATGTACTTAGGCCCATGTATAGTTGAGTTCTTCTATTTCAGAAAGTGTCTTGAGTCATTTTTGAGGTTGTTCAGAGTATTTTTGGAAGTGTGTTGTGACTTTCCAAAGTTTTACATAGGTCATCACTGCATGCTAATAGTCACTTCACTTTTGAAGGTCTGGAATTGTTTCTGATTTAAACAGAAAAACTGTGGAGACCATGTTTAGCTAAAAGTTGTCAAAACAATGATTAGACTTACTGATGCAGAAATAAGTTGGGGATTTTTCAGCTACAACCGCTGTTTAGGGATCAAGTTTTGCTATTCCTATGAAGACGATGGATATAAGCTGACATAAGGCTATTGCGGATGGACCTGCGCTGGTTCTGTCCAGGCAGTTGTTTGCTGGCCCAACCTTGTAAGCCTTGTCTCAAAATAGTGGTTAGTATGAACAGAGAGCTCTGTTAAAGGACCAAAGCACTTCTGGGTAAGTGCTTTAAAGTTATAGGCAGCATGGCACTTACTCCTGTGTTATGCAGCCGCTCTGTAGCTGGATTGTGTACTTCATTGTGATTTTATAGCCAGAAAAGCTGCTTCTGATCCAGTTCAGCCTATTGTATGACACTTACTCGTGAATCGCTGCTAAGTAATTGTGTGCACAGCACAGAACTTAGCATGTAGACAAAGGTCAAATACGTGTAGAGAGGATTATGATATCCTGCATTTTGAAGTGATTTTGTGAACTATCGATGTTACCAATTGTACTTTACTGTATATGTAAACTTAAGATACCTGCTCAACAAGGTCAAAAAAAGTAATTTCAGTGACTGAAATTGTGAAACTGTATATGTGTTCTGTGATATGTATCTGATGTTTCTTTCCACTCTTCTTTTAATAGGTTTTTCTAATCATACATTACGCACCTTTGGTGAACTCATTGGCTGAGGTTATACTTAATGGTGACCTCTCAGTGTTTTCTTCTAAAGTTGAGCAAGATATACAGAAAAACTCAGTAAGTGGCCAACTAATCTTTAATATTGTATTGCATTTGCGTGGCAGGGTTTTAGTAGCGGGGGGCTACAGGGATGGCTTCTGTGAGAAGCTTCTAGAAGCTTCTCCCGTGTCCAATAGAGCCAATGCCAGCTGGCTCCAAGATGGACCCATTGCTGCCAAGGCCAAGCCAATCAGTGACAGTGGTAGCGCCTCTGTGATAACATATTTAAGAAGGGCTGAAAAAAACTGCAGTGGCACAGCAGCAGGAGAGAGGAGTGAGAATATGTGAGAGAAACAACTCTGCAAACACCCAAGTCAGTGAAGGAGGAGCAGGAGGAGGTGCTCCAGGCACCGGAGCAGAGATTCCCCTGCAGCGCATGGTGCAGCGCATGGTGAGGCTGGCTGTCCCCCTGCAGCCCGTGGAGGTCCATGATGGAGCAGAGATCCACCTGCAGCCCATGGAGGACCCCATGCTGGAGTGGGTGGATGCCCAAAGGAGACTGTGGCCTCGTGGAGAGAAGCCTGTGCCAGAGCAGGTTTGCTGGCAGGGCTTGTGACCCCACAGGAGACCCATGCTGGAGCAGTCTGTTCCTGAAGGACTGTACTGCATGGGAAGGACTGATGTTGGAGAACTTCATGCAGGACTGTCACCTGTGGGAGGGACTCCATGCTGGAGCTGGGGAGGAGCATGAGGAGTCCTCATCCTGAGATGGAAGCAGTGGCAGAGACAACGTGTGATGAACTGACCACAGCCCCCATCCCTTTGTGCCACTGAGGGGGAGGGGGCAGAGAAAACTCGGCGTAAAGTTAAGCCCAGGAAGAAGGGAGGGATGGGAGGAAGGTGTTTTAAGATTTACTTTTTATTTCTCATTACCTACTCTGATTTGATTAGTAATAAATTAATTTTCCCAAGTTGAATCTATTTTGCCTGTGACAGTGACTGGCGAATGATCTCTTCCTGTCCTTATCTCAACCCACAAGCTTTTAATTAAATTTTCTCTCCCCTGCCCAACTGAAGAGGGGGAGTGATAGAGCAGCTTTGGTGGGCCATGGGCACCAAATTTTCAAAATTTCTTTCTACTGTGCAGTGGAAGCTGTGTAGGCCGATATTAGCCAGTAGCTTTTGGGTTCTGGTATTTGGTACTGTTGCCCTTGATATTTAGAATCTAATCTTTTTTAGAAAAGCCTAGTGGAATGGTGGAGCTGAGTGAATGCTTTAAGATAAATCAGTCTCTTACTTGTGTTAGCAAATGTCTGACCTTCTGCTAGCTGTGTACTGAATGTCATGTGTGTTACTTGTGCAGAAGCAGCTTTGTTACTAGGAAATTTGTGGTGAGAGGGTGGGGCATCAGTTGTTGCAGAAGTGAGATTTTCTTTTCCTGTCATAATTACTGTACGGAGTTGCAGAATATCTGTAGCATATGTTTGTGTGCTTGCACTAATGTTAGGAATATTAGAGGTTTCCTATAAACGTCTGTTCATATATTCTGTTATGTTTGTAATACTTCTTAGGTTACTGCTTCTTTCTGGTCGTCTTTCTTTTCTTCTTCTTTCTGTATCTTCATGGCATGTAAACTGAGTTCTGTTGTACCTGAAAAGATAGTAAATAGGAGGGGTAGTATTGGCTTTCTGGGATAGACAGTGAAACTGGGAGAGGTGGAGCTTTGTTACAGGGCGAGCAGAGTGGTGGCACTTTTGGTGGAGAAGGAAGAAACTTCCATGGGAGAAACTTTAGTTTTCAGTAAATTCAACCATATTCTTCAATGAAACTTTGGAGGGGAAGAATTGTGCTGTCAGAAAGACTACTGGTGGAGCTTGGTTCCCAGCAGAAGAGCTCCATGCCCTGATGAAGGGAGCTGTCAAGTGAGCTGCTCTGAGCTGATGAGTACGAACAACTGCTGCATATATTGCATGGTGTTTTCTACTGATACACTACTCAATGCAGTGAGGCTAAAGTCAGCTGTAGATAATGGAAAAGTAGACAAGGAAAGGTAAGGCAGTTTCTTGTTACTCTGTGATAGGACTTCTTAGAGCAGAAAGTTGCTTTTTGAGCATTGTTAGTCATTTCTGTTTGTTTTTTGGGCTATAAGGTGTATCAGGATGATTGCAAAGTTATTACTGTGGTGTATTCTGTTGCAAAGAAATGACAGACTTCTATTGATTAATGGAAGCTATTTCAGAAGCTACTTCAGAATTTCTTGTTCTGGGGTTAGTAGAGAAAAGTGATGAGCAAGTTTTTTTCATTTACTTTTTGACTGAGTTTAGAATTGTGTTTGTTTTTAAGTCAGACCCAAATTTATCTTTTACTACTTTTTCTTTTATAATTTCCCATGGTAATAATTCTGATACTCTCCTAAGCTTGTTTTGGGATATCTCTTGTGTGTTATGGTGAGCTCCAGTTATCTCTAAACCCCTGCTCTGTACCTAACACTGCTCATCTCTTATAATTGAGATGTCTTGATATATTTAAATTTAAGTGTAACTGTCAGTTGCTAACTAACATGTAGTTTCTAAAACCAGAAGTAGAACATCATGTCTACATTTGTCTTCCTAATAAGATGAATTAAAGTGGAATGAGATATAGAGAGATGTAGATGAGATGTATGGACCAAGATTATCAGAAGCAGGGTCAAGTGCTCTCATGACAGGAAACTAAATGAGTAAATTCTTTAAAAAAAAAAAAAAAAAAAAAAAAAAGAAAACTGAGAAGGGTTGCAGTTGCTGTGTATAGATGCAATATATCCAGAGGCAAAAGAGCAATGGTAGCTGGCACAACAGGAACAAATGGTACTTTTTACTGGAAATCAATTTGTGGAAAAAAATCATCATCAGATCTAACTGCTGATAGCGTATGAATTGGCAATAACCTCCCCATGGAGATCTGCTGAACATCATAGGGCAGTAACGATTGCCCAAAGTCCACTGAACAGGTTCTCCACCTCAGAGTGTAGCAAATTCAGATACACTTTCCATGTTTTTTCCCTGTGTTTCTATTTTTAAGTGGCATCAAAAGAAATACTAGCTCTTATCTCATGATGAGAGTTGAATATATATAGCCAACAGAATGTATTTACACTTGTTAGCAGTCCTCACGCTAAGGTTTACCTTATTTCCTGTGAGATGTTTTCCTGCCTAATTTGAATGTGGGCCAGTTCTACCTATTTCATGTTTCTTGGTTTCTTGTTTAACCTACTTGCTCCTTCCCATAAAAGTTGTTACTGGTACTGTCTTATTTTACCAGCACATATTGCACAACATAAACCATAATTGAACATACAGTTGAAAGACATTTTAAAAGTATGAAATAGCAGTATCTCAAACTGTGTAATCCACTTAGATATACCATACACTATGTACATTAATTTTAGGTCTGATTTCAGAATGTTTTAATTAAATCTTCTGTTCTGTATATGTTGATGTTCTCTCAGCGTTCTTTCTTGAGGTGAACCAGACCATGGTTCATTGCTTATGAGCACATTGCTGTCTGCTGGTCTCTTCTGTTATTTCGCTCATGTGGCTAACAGCCTACTAGAAATGCAAGGGTGTTAAGTACATGCATTCTTCACAAAGAAAGTAGCTCCAGGTTTCTAGGTAGCAACTGTTAGAAGTGAATGCAGGAAGGGGAAAATGTGTTGTGCAACTCGCGTGCTGCTTTTCTTTTTTTCCCTGAAGAATAGGACTGAATGTGTTCTTCCCTTTTCTTATGACTTTTCTGACCAGAAACCATCAATAAAAGGTAATGTGGTTGTAACTCTGGTTTTTAACCTTCCTATGTTGCAGTTTGATCAGACTGAAAATATATCAGAGAGGTTACTGGGGAACGTAAGGGTGGTAGATTTCACATGGTGAGGGTTTTTTGGTATTGTGTAAGATTCCTCCTACTGTATGGTTTGTTTCAGTTCCAAGTGTAAGGTGACTTACGCAAGATTTCTACAAAACCTCTTTAAAAAGTCAGAAGACTCAAAAAAACATTTTGGCCTTTTAACTTGTAGAAGGCTTCTTCCCAGATCTTTTTCTAATCCGCTATATTTTGTGTGTGTGTGTGTATGACCGTTCCTTATAGGGAGGGATTTTTCCAGACTTTTTCTCTAAGGTCTCTTTGCACTCATCTTCAATGCTTATTGTACTTGAGTCACCTGAGGCAAGGAATGGCATCAGTATTGCATTTACTCTGGTCTTACTTATTTTCTCTTGGTTGCCCTTACATTTTTAACCCTTTAGCCAGTGTCAGCTAAATGTGATTGAAGTATTGAGGTCTGAAAGGTAGTGAAGTTTCTGTAGCTGTTTTGTTCAGCATAAACCTGTGCTGGCAGGAAGCCCCCAAGCCATGTGTTTCACTTCTCAGTAAGAGAGGGAGGTTTGGTTGATCGGTGTTTCTAGCTCTGGGTGAGAGAGAGCATGTAGTCTGGTAATCCAGCTGGCAGGCCTAACAAGTGAGAGAGGGCCTCAAGCCATCACAGCTTAGAAACAATCTGCAAAATTGTAGGAAAACAAGGTTTTTTTTAGTCCTGCTAGTCACAGAACTTATTGTAGTGTCTGGTGTCTTTCTGTAAGAATACGTAGTTCTCTGTTGTTAGGATGGCACAGGCTCTTGGAAATACTTACTGCCTCTGGGAGAAATTTGTCATCTAAATTTATTTTCTTGCTCTGTAAATGAATAATCAGGAAAACTGGGTGTTGATTTAATACTGTTTGCCTTCTTGTCAAAAAACAGTGTTTTGACTTGAAAGATAAATGTCAGGTATCTTTGGGCAGAACACAAGTATATTAAAGTCTAACAAATGAAGTGATGTTTGTTTTTGGGACTTGGTAAGTCAGTATCTGGAGGCCCAAAAGACATTGATGTCAGTGCTATTTGTTCCTAGTTGATGCAAGGAGTAGTATGCTGTTGAGGGGAGCTTAAGATTCAAAAGAAGCTCACAGCATAGAGCATTGTTTTTTGTCCTTCCTACTGCCAAAGATCTTTAAAGAGTATATTTTGTATTAATACATCGCTGTCAACACACACTTTGGATTTTGCTGCCTTTGTCCTTTTTGCAAAAGATGTCTTAATTTTGTATGTACTAGCTGTCTCACCCGTTAAAGTTCAAAGAAGGGAAAAAAATTAATAAACTTCTATTGATAAAATAGGTAGTTCTATATCTTCTTGTCTCAAGATGGCATACTTTTCAATGATAGATCTTTAGGATATGTTACTTTGGAGATTGTTCTACTGATGATTTGATACAACTTGAGGTCGTTTGTCTTGTATTTTAAAATGGATTTGAGATTTGTAAATAACACGCTAATTTACATTCTAAACCCCCTCTTTTAAATGAACTGAACTTTCTTTATCAATTAGAGTTAAAAATATCTTGCTGTAACTCAAGTGTAAACTCTTCACATTTACAGGCAAAGTCAAGTATCAGATGTTTCATAAAACCAACAGAAACACTGGAGAGATCTCTTGAAATTAACAAACAGAAGGGGAAGAAGAGGGTGCAGAAAAGACCCAACTATAAAAACATTGGTGAAGAAGATGAAGAGGAAAGAGGATCTGAAGATAACCAGGATGACCTAGATAAAACTAAAGGCACAGAAGCAAGTTCAAAGGGCATCAGAACAAGCAGTGAAAATGAAGGTGAGTGTACCAGCAAATAAAAATGATGTTTACAATTTGGATATGTTTGTTTAGTGTTTGGACCTAGTTGTGATTTGTTACATACTTGTTCTCTTGTTGCTCTAAGTAAACGGACTGTTAAATTTGTTACAGTCTTTGGCTGTATTTTTTTCTCATGTTAAGTCATTCTGTCGAAAATGTACTTCTGATTAAAAACTTTGAAAGTGTTTTGATATCTTCCTGTAGCCTTCAGCTGTTATCACAAATGCATGCCTTGCACCTAAGCGTACATGATCATGGGGCACTTCATAAGTAGACTTCACACCTTTCTAACTTTTCCTTCTGTGGTGAGGCAAATGGTGTAACCACTTTACTGTTGTAAGATGATTGGGAATATTCCATGCATGTTTCAATGATAAAATTGAACAAGTGTGCTGAAAATGACAGTACATGGTAGAAGATAATATTATGTAGTTCGAAACTGAAGAAAAGATCTTTAACTTTTAGATTTTTAATTGCACGCTTTCAGGATTTTTGACCTAATGCTAACCTCTAAGAAGAATTGGTTTGATAGGATGAGTGGTCTTACAGCATACTGTAACTGTGCTGTAACTAGTTAGTAACTATTAGAAGGATGTACATCAGAAAGTAGTCTTTACTTTAGACATAAATGGAGAAAAATGTGGCAGAATTGCATGCAAGCAATTGAAAACATTTATGCTCTGACAGCCCTTTCCAAACATAGTTGCATTTTGATTTAGGTGAACAGTCTGTTTGAGAAGACTTTCCTTAAATGTTGTGAAGTAACTGATGATATATTGTCTACATGATTTCAAGAAAATATGACATGATCTACTTTTTAAACTGGTGCATTTACTCGTCATCTCTGTCCAAATTCTTAGGCAAAAGCTAGGTTTGGTCCTAATACTTCTACTTAAAGCCAGTAGATATGAAGCACTCAGGACCAGTTATCCTGTTTGCTGTAATAGTAGAAACCTGTTTACACTCTCTATGAAACTTGATGGCCACCCATGCCCTAATCTCACCAGCATTTTCACAAAGAAATCTTTTTTTTCCAAAAGAGATTCTATGGTTTTTTTCTTCCTGTGGTTTGGAAGAAGGAACAGGTTTCTTCCTGTTTCTTGTTTATTTGCCAGAATAATCTATCTGTTTCTTTACAGACACTAGGTATATGTATAATTTTCTTATAGCAGTTAGAATTCCTTAAAGAAATGTAAGCAAACTAGTATTGGGAAGAAAATTTACCTACATCTATTCCTTCGTTAACCTTTCTGAGGTTATTATTGTACCTCTTATATATAGTTGCATCAGTCACTTTTAATGCAAAATGGAAAGTATAAAAGAGCTTGTGATAACTGTTTGTTAAAAATATCAAATTTTGGTGTGGGGTTTTTGTTTTTTTGGTTTTTTTTAGAAATAGAGATGGTAATCATGGAGAGATGTAAACTATCAGAATTGTCTATCTCTGCTGTGACGGAACAGAATACAACAGATGAAGAAAAAAGCGCTGCTGCCTCTGGGAGCGAGATAACAAACTGGAACAGGTATAAAGGAACTGTAATGTATTTTGCTGGATTGCTTTCTTGCTCTTCCATTAACTTTCTAACTTCTCTTAAGTGATGTAGCAATTCTAATTCCAATTAAAATTACAGGGGATCTTGTGGATCACAGATAAGTGAGGCAACAGAAAAATGGGATGTGGCCATTGTACTGAGCAGTTTTGCAAATGGTCCTGTTTCTCTGTAAAGTGTGTGGTTTCCTTTATGGCAATTGTGTTGACTTAAATTGGTAAAGTTAAATTACAGAATATTAAAACAATAAAACAGAATATAAATGTTTTTCTTTCAGAATTTTCTAAACTTCTAAATTAAGCCAGAATTTTTTTTTCTTAATGATATTGATGGTCGTGTCTGTCAATTTTCATATATACCTGTAGGGAGAAAACAAGGAAAATTCCTCAGTTCGGGGCTGAATTTTGCAGAATTTTTAATAGCAGTAGTTTACAAAGACACCCTACTAACCTATGCACAGTTTCCAAGGTCCATTTAGGGTTAGACACTTTCTCAGTAAGAATTTTGCATTCTTGTTACTAGAATGCTGAAGTAAAGAAACTGACTGTGCTATCCCTGACACAGGAGTAATTGCAAATGTATCCCTTGGAGAAGTGTACATGTTTAATAGGATTTAAAATTTACTTTTTAACTTGGGAAATGCTTCCTGATATTCCCAGAATTTCATTCTGTCTTCATTATAGCTTTGATGTAACTTAGATTATATTCGTTATTAAAGATAATATTTAACTTCAATGTAAAAGTGAAATTTAATCTTGACTTGAACTGGCTTTAAAATACGTTTTTCTAGATTATTACTATTTTTATTAAAATATGTGCCAAATAGCTTTTAGAAAGAATTTGGCAATGACTGCATTGAATACTAAAGCAACTAGGATGGTCAGGTCTTGAAAAGTGCAAAGTACTTACATGTGAGATGCCAATGCATTTGGCAAATGTCTGCATTTCAGAACTCTTTTGATCTGCAGATATGATCTGACAACATCCTGCATATTTTCTAAAAATAAATACTATCAAAGAGTGTGCAGAGCTAAAAATATTTTTAAAATTAGGATAAACCTTGTGTAGGGCCTTAGTTTTGTACATGAATTTTTGGAAACGTAGGTGGATAAGCTACTATAGCTTGAGATTTTGTGCTGTTCTGTATGTCAAATGTAATATTTGAAACAGTAGCTAAATCTCTCAAATTTGCTCAAGTGTGTATAGCTTCTTTCCTACACTGACTGGAATCACTGAGTCTTGTGGACAAGGCAAGCCATGTGGGTAAGCTGCCATGTGGGTAAGCTGCCATGTGGTAGTGGAAAATGCAGTGATCTTTTATTCAGTGCTTGAAGGGGGAGGAAATTCTGTAACTGGAATAATCATTAATGGCTGTGATGATAGTAATTCCTAATGTGTTGCGATCTTCAATTGTGGACACCCTCCACAAGAAAAATAATTTCAAGAATATTTGTATGGCAAAGTCACTAGTAAAAGCCAATAAGGGAAAAAAACACTTACAGAGTTAAGTACATTTGAAAATACTTGCCATATAGCCTTTAATATTAAAAGTGAAGTTGTGCCTTCTGTTGCTGATTTCTTACAGCTGAAGTTTTTCTGGGTCTATCCTACATGTAGTGTGTATGAGGACCTGTTGATGAGTGAGATTCCTGGAACTGTTTTGGCTTCATATTATTGCAGCTGAGACTTTGATAATGCAGATAGATGCTGTGAAGAAGCATCTGGAAGGAAAATTATTTCTTTCACTGCTATGATAATTTTTTTTTTACAGTTATGTATTTTCACAAATCTAAGTAGTATATGGAGGAAAAACAATGAAAAATGCCTTAGATGTTATTGAAGTCATTTAATACCGCATAATATTGGTGTTAAAGGAACAGCTACTGATATTTCTGCAGCTTTGATCTCCTAAAACATTGGTTTTAATAAAATTAATAAATATTACTTTTGCATTGTAGGTCAGTCTTTAGGGTAATGACCGTCTGTTGGTGGTCTGACAACAGGCCTAGTGCTATCTAGTATTTAAGTATTTTAATAATCTTGAACCTGGATGTCTTGGTTCTCTTTCTTCTTTAGTCTTTGAAGCTAAGCTCCCTTCACTATGTGTAAAGCACCTGTCGTAGTTCAGCCCTGATCAGGACCAGACTACGCAGTCTGCCTCTCGCTCCCCCCACCCTCCGAGAGAATAGGAGGAGATGATATAAGAAAAAAACAGCTCAAGGTTTGAGATAAGGACGGGGAGAAATCCTTAAAGTTACCGTCACGGGCAAAACAGACTCGACTTGGGGAAAACTATTCATTTATTTCTAAAACTAGCAGGAGAATGAGACAGGGAACAAGATAACCTTCCCCCACCCCTCCCTCTTCCCAAGCTTAACATTATCTCTACTACCTTCCCCTCCCGAGCGGCACGGGGGGGGAAAAGGGAATGGGGGTCGCGGTCAGTTCATCACGCGTTGTTTTACGCCGCTGTATCATCGTCAGGGGAAGAACTCCTCGCATTCCTCCTCTGCTCCAGCGTGGGGTCCCTCCCACGGGCCACAGTCCTCCGTGAAACTGCTCCAGCGTGGGTCATCTCTTCCACGGGGTGCAGTCCCTCTAGAACAGCTGTCCCAGCGGGCCCTCCACGGGCCACAGCCTCCTTCAGGCCTCCACCTGCTCTGGCGTGAGGTCCTCCACGGGCTGCAGGTGGATCTCTGCTCCTCCGTGGACCTCCATGGGCTGCAGGGGGACAACCCGCTCCACCATGGTCGTCACCACAGGCTGCAGGGGAATCTTGGCCAGGAGCCGCATTACTCCTCCCCCTCCTTCTGAACTGACCTTGGCGTCTGCAGCCGTTCCTCACAACAGGCTGGCAGACGTCTCTCAGGATCCTTTTTACATCTTATTCACTTCTCATCTTCTCTCCACTTCTTGCAGCCGGGCCGGGCCGAGTTGGGCCCAGTCGGCTGCCCGGCGGGAGGCCAGAGGGTGAGGCCTGCAAGGCCCATGAGGCCTGCGCCTCCCCCTCTCTGCCCCCCGCTCAGCTGCTTCACATCTTCTCCTCCTCTTTTTCCTGTTTTCCCCTACTTAAATACGTTATCGCAGAGGCGTTATCACAGAACATTCTGCTACCAATTGGCTCGGCCTTGGCCAGCAACGGGTCCGCCCTAGGCCCAGCCGAGTCCACTGAACAAAGGGGAGCGACTTCTAGCAGTTTCCTACAGAAGCTACCACCTTAGGCCCCCCCTCACTAACAAAACCAGAACAGCACCCCATTTCAGGATTTCATGAGGCTTGTAAGGCTTGTTTAATGCTTAGAAAGACTGAAGGCACTCTTGGTTTATTTTCAGCATTGCTAATTCTTTAGGCTGTTCTTGCTTGAATAGTTACGGTCTTTTGAGATCTACAATAAGAACATCATGTGGGAAATTTGGCTTAGGTATATGCCACAGCGTGGAACCTGGGCAAAGAGAGATCATAACTCAGTGGCATTTAAGTATATCATAGAGGATGCTTGTAATCCAGCTTCAGAAATGCACAAACATATGACTGCAATGTCGTGAACTGAGCAGAGGAAGTGTTTTGTTATTCTTGTCATAGCCTTGCTTTAGTAAAAAGAGAGCATGTTGTTGAAATGCACATGGACCTGATGGGAAGCGTGAAGTACATCATTATGACTTTCCTTGAGTGGCTTACTGGGATCTTACTGGGATACATTAAGTGTGACCATGCGGGGTCTGGAATCGGTATAGAAGTATGTTGTGTTCTGATTTTTGAAGCCCTTCTGGCCCACAGCTAACCACAATGAAGAGTTTGTAGTGGATGCTTCTTGTCTGCTGGATCTGATGATAAGAAAATATGTTTGTTTTTATGACTTTGGATGTTATTTTAATGTATTTTATTTAGATGTAATTTAGGTAATATAAGGATTTTTTTTTTCTTTTCACTGTTTAAAAAATACTTTGAGAGGTAGGAATTATCTCTTTTCAATAAAGGTTTTAAACTCTCTTCTGGTGACTCTGACAATTCTCTGATATTTTTTTGTCTCTCTGGGCCACCTGTGAAAATGGATTTAATTTCTACTTGTGCTCTGAACTGACTGAATGCAAGCCAGCTTAAGAAGAAGCCAAGTTGCCTTGCTGTCAGACTTGTGCTAATATCAGTTGAATCTCAGCCATATCTGATCTGTCCAGATGACTTCTGGATTAAATTGACTTTTCTGGTCTGTTCAGGGTAGAGGTGAAGGGTGAATTTGACATTGTTTGTAGCTTCCTGTATACCTGTCGTAGGTCACACATGCTTAACCCAGGAAAACACAGCTCATCTGCAGTCCTTAGCTTGCTTTTTCCCATTCATATGTTCCCTCCTTGTTCATTTTTCTTTCCTATAACTGTTGGATGTTAAAGTTTTTGACTGATTGTTTTAGAATAACCTAGCTTCCTCCAAACCTTTGGTGAAAACTGCTTTCTTGTAATAGTAAAAACTTTTCAACTTCATTTCATACATGAGTTTTAAGGTAGTCTTCTTTATATGCAACAGGGATAGTCACTTCTCGAAGTTACTCTTGGATACACTTAAACTATGCAATGCTTCCGCATGCATACTAAATGTGCTACAAACAAACCAGTAAATACGTGAACAATCAATTCTTGGGAAAGTATTATGTAAAAAATCCTGTTAAAACATTACAATTAATGTCAAAATGTAAATACAAGACATGGCTATAATCTGACTACTCTTAAACAGGTTAATTTTTTTAGTGCCTGAAAATGTGCATTACTGTAGATTTGCCTCTTCCATTAGGTATGTGTAGAACAAGATAGTTACTCATTCTTCTGTAGATACGGTATTTTTCTTCTTAACTATTTAAAAATTATTGCTTTCCACAGGCCTTTTCTTGATATGGTCTATAATGCGCTGGACTGTGCTGAAGATGATTACTATGCCCTTTTTGTGCTCTGTCTTCTATATGCCATGTCACACAACAAAGGTATGCAATTTTTGCTTTTTCCAGAGAAAACTGAATGAGACACATGGTTTTAGGTGGGCATGATCTGTTTGTAACTTATGTTTATGCATGCCTTAAAGAGTGAGAAATTCTTTACGTGGGGGAGGCAGAAATAAGTATGCTGTAAGTAAAAACAGTTCATATATTCGTAGAATCATAGAATGCCTGGTTGGAAGGATCATCTGGTCCAAACTTTCTTGGCAAAAGCACAGTCTATACAGGATGGCCTGCACCCTGTCCAGCTGAATCAATGTTAGGGAATTCACCAGTTCCCAGGGGAGATAATTCCAATGGCTGATTGTTGATATTGTGAAAAATTTTCCTCTTGTGTCCAATTGGAATCTCTCCAGGAGTAGCTTGCACCCATTACCCTATGTCTTTTTCTTGTGACTCCTTGCAAATAGAGAGTCTCCATCTTCTTTGTAACCACTCTTTAAATACTGGAACATGGTCATAAGATCTCCTTTTTTTTTTTTTTTTTTTTTTTTTTTCTAAAGGCTAAACAAACCCAGTTATCTCAGCCTTTCCTCACATGGCAGGCTTCCCAGTCCTTTGATTGTCTTTGTTGGACCCTCTCCAGCCTGTCCACATCTTTTTTGCATAGTGGGGACCAAAACTGAATACAGTATTGCAGGTGTGGCCTGCCAAGCGCTGAGTAGGATGGGGTGATGACTTCTTTATCTCTGCTGGTGATGCCCTTCTTGATGCAACCTAGCATACTCTTGGCTTTCTGCTGGTTGATGACCATGTCCTTCTGTGAGAACTTAATCTGCATAGAGAGATTCTGTAACAAATGTTACTCATAAGCAGTTTTCTAGAAGGAAAACTGTGACTTTTTACTAAACTGTTAAGATTGTTGTGAACACTGATGCTCTGATTGCCCTGGTTCCTTAAATGCTTCCTTACCCCCCACCCCTTTCTTCAGTCTCATCATGACAGAGAACATTTTTTATCATTGTCATTAATCTTCAAACAGATCTTTACTAATTGTTCCAAATACAGATCCTTAATGAAGAAATAAATCTGATATCACAAATGGCGTTGTTGTAGCGTTAACTACAAGTTGAGCGTTGGAAGAAACTATAAACCACAATATAGTAATCTTCTGTTTTATGGGGTTGTTCATTACCATTCTTTAGAACAAGGGCAAGGAGATCCTCAGCAATCCATAACTACATTTTGTTCTAAGAGATCTTACAGTAACCAGTCTATTCTGAGAAATAACTTTACTATTTTAGAGGACTAGGTTGAAGAAAGATGGATTTAGTTTCCTTATACAACAAGTCAGTGAGAATCTGTGATTTGCATTGGGAAGGGTACTAAATAAGAGTCTACTATTTAGAGAATAAAATTCCTGTTTTTAAAAACCATATAAACTCATCATTTACTACCAAAACGGAATTTAAAATCAGACTTTTGTCTTTTCTCCTTAAGCCTTTATGCTCTTCATATGTATGCCTTGGCTTTAATCTGATTTTAGTCTGAGAATTCCAGATGCAGCAAAATGGGTTGGATGTTACCAATCACTTTGGGATTTGAGTGTCTTCACCCAGGAGACTCCATTTAAGGCTGAGATTTTTCAGTGATACATAAATGTGTTTAGTCTTTTTGTTGTTCCTTTTCCTTGTGATAGAAATTCAAAACTAAGTTGCCCAGTTTTGTATTGCTAATTACACTCTTCTGAGAAAACTGCTGCAGTGTATTAAATACTTACCTTGAGGCATACTCCTGTTTTCTAATTTACTTTTCTTTCTTCATCCCCCACAACAGGAATTGACCCAGTCAAGCTGGAGAGAATTCAACTTCCAGCTCAACATGCTGAAGAGAGAAATTCTTATAATCATGTACTTGCAGAAGGGCTCATCAGGATAATGAATTATGCTGCACAACCGGGTATCACTTCTCAAATATTTGTTTTCTTAACAAGCTGAAATTTTCAAAGATGAAAAAAAAAAGTGCTACCTAGTGTCTTGTCTTTGAGGGGAAAGTGTCTGTTTAACATGCTCTTCCACGAGCAATAAGTAGATACGGTCTGTGAAAGACAACTGTCAGGTTTTCCTTGGTTGTTGACAGACTAGAAACTCTGGATTTCTGCTGAATAGTTGTTTTTATACTCAGAACTATATAGAGATCTGTTGTTCTAATTCTTGCTTTCTGTGGTTTTGAATAACCAAAAATCATAAGATGTATCGTGATTTCATCCTGAAAATACAATCTGTGGAACCTTTGCTTGTAAAAGTAATTTTAGTAGAGAAATAGTCTTGAAAACTGTGTTGTATGCTTTGCTTATGGCAGTACTCTGTCTCTAGAGGTGATAGAAAATTTTCCCATTATTTTTTTTAATCACAGATTGTATTTTCAGTTCTGAACTGTTCTTCAGAAAACATGGGAGTTTTTTCGTGACTTCAACTTTTTTTGTGAAATACAAGTCTCTGTGACCTATTCCACAGAAACATGATGTTTGTTCAAGCCGCAGCTCTTCTCCCTGCTCTTTCTGTCTTAAGACTTCAAATGAATAGAACTGGTTTTCCCCTGAAACTGACACACTATCAAATTCATTATTATCTGCAGAATAAAATATAACGCTTGTTTGACTTTCAAGACTGATCTACAGAGCATTAACTTGTTATGCTGATGTGCCAGTCACAGATTGAAAGCACATTTATATATAAAGAGTTGGTACATACTGCAGAAGGGAAGAGTGCAAGATGAGGAAATGCATTTATTTAAACAAAAGCACTTCTGGAGAGGGGTGGAAATAGTGGGGTTTTATTAAGCTTGCTAAATGCTGTGTAGAACATCTCGTTTTCTCTTCTTTTTGGGGATAGTAACCTTTGTCTGTACCTTTAGTTTCTGGCAGCATAGTGCTAACTTGTAAAACAGTAGATTGAAGCTGGGACCAAAAGCTAAGATGTCTGTCTGTCTCTTGGATATATTGTCCTAGTATTGATCATTGAGTTCACACTGTACATTTCTAATATCTTTTTTTAATCCTTCTGAAACTATAAACTTAAAATCTCAATGCATTCTCTCACTCTGGCTTCTCTAGATTGTCACATCCAGGCTGTATCTGAATCTCTTGGACTTTTTTTAAGGAAAAGCTATGCCTTATTAGTACGCTATATACAAAACTTCCTTTCGTCTTGCAACTTTATCCATGCCAAATCTCGGTGATTCTTTTGTAATTTTAGTGTTATTCAACCTATGCTTCATACTGATAAAGGCATTGTTTTCAGCTTCTTTTCTAATTGTATTAATCTTTATTGCTTTCTTATGGTACGGTTAATTTCCTTCTGCTTTAAATTAATTTCAGTTTTTGTTTGGTTTTTTTTAATAGCCATCAGCATTGTAAGCTAGCATCAGCACTCATCCTCGTCAGATAGGGTGTGTATGACAGAGGAGCAAAGTTTATGACAATTGCAGAGAAGAGTAGAAACATGTAAGAATATTGTGTAATGAGAAGAGTCAGTACACAAACTGCTACTATTTTGTATAATTTTTGTAGATGGAAAAATCCGTTTGGCAACTTTAGAACTTGGCTGCCTGTTGCTGAAGCAGCTTGTGTTTTCTAAAAATGGCAGTATCATAAAAGATGTTCACCTTGCTTGCCTTGAGGTAAGTATTTTCTTTCAAATTACCAGCCACAGCATTACTTGACTTTGAGTTTTGTAGTACAGTTGAATAAATTTGTTTCATTTCTGATTGCAGTAAGCGTAAACGTGAACTTTGAGCTCCTAGAACGTCTTTCCATTGCTGGCTCTGTGCAGTGAACCTAAAGAATCAACTTCATATTCAGCTTGGCTGTTACCTTGCTATGTAAACTCTAACTTCTCAAGCAGGGTTATGTTTAATTTTCTCTCTGAAATTCATATGTCATCCATCTCAACAATGTTAAGAAAAATGCTTTTGAAGCTGAGAAGCTTACATAAGCTGTATTTTCATAAGTGTGAGAACTGTGTTCTATCAGATTCTGGGCTGAAGGCTATAAGTATGGAGATATTAATAGACAGTGTCTTCCATATGAGTTTTTGGGTGTTTTTTTAAATGTCACTTTTGAATAAATGGTGTATTTATTCCCTGAAACAGTTATGTTATCTTTTATAGGGTGCAAGGGAAGAAAGTGTTCATCTCCTTCGTCGTTTCTATAAGGTATATATGCAAAATTCTGTAAGAAAAAATCCTTTACATA
Organism: Chlamydotis macqueenii; assembly: GCF_036417535.1. Lineage (NCBI taxonomy): Eukaryota > Metazoa > Chordata > Aves > Otidiformes > Otididae > Chlamydotis > Chlamydotis macqueenii. Next base: position 18,198,777 of record NC_141570.1, read on the forward strand.
ATCTGGAATTAGAAGCAAGTCTGCAGCCCAGTTTCTCCATAGTACCCAAGGCAGCACTTCTTTTAAGATGAGAATTCTGTATCTGTGATAGAGAAGGAAGTGTTTCATTGGAGGATTCCTCTCCTTTCCTGCCATTCCCATACCACACTGACATACATCACAAACAGCTTGTTGGAAGTCTCACGGGGTTTGTACTGGAGGTCAGGTTAGCAGTTATGGACATTTGTTGCAACTGCGATGTATTTCATGGAACAGAGCCACACTATAAGAACATTTCTGGGACTTCATCATTGACAATAATATGGAATGTGTTTCTTTTTAGCATTACTTTTTATTTGTGTTTTGTCTGAAATGATGATCTAAAATTTTACTTAATCTTTTTTTCTTATTGGAGACTTCTCCAGCTTTTTGCCTTGGTTTTCTTGTATTATAAGTAATGAGAGAAATAAAATTTTTAGCCTATATAAGGAGCAGTAAATCCATGATGGATTTCAAGTGTCTAAAATCTGTTCCTCTTTTTGTTAGACTTCTCTTGAAGAATGTTTTTTCAATGTGACTGACAAAAAAAATAACTTGTGGTGGGCTGACCTTCGCTAGCTGCCAGACATCCACCCAGCTGCTCGCTCACTCCCCCTCCTCACCAGCATGGAGGGAGAATATCAGATGAAAAAAATCTTGTGGTCAAGTTAAAGACAGGGAGGTCACTTACCAATTACCATAATGGGTAAAACAGACCAAATGTGCCAAAAATTAATTTATTGCCAATTAAAAGAAATTCAGATAGTGAGAAACAAAGACAAATTAACACCTTCCCCTCAGCCCTCCCTTTTCCCAGGCTCACTTTGCTCCTTCATTCCTGACTCTTCTACCTTCTCCCCCTACTGAGTGGTGCAAGGTGGGGTGGGCAGTGGAGGTTTGGGGTCAGTCCCTAACAGTTCATCTGTGCTGCCTCTTCCTCCTCACACTTTTCCCCTGCACCCAGTGTGGGTCTTCTCCATGGGCTGCAGTCCTTCGGGTAAAAAATCTGCTTCAGAGTGGATCCTCCAGGCATATCCACCTGCTCTGATGCTGCAGTGTGCGTATCTGCTCCACCATGGTCCTCTCCAATGGCTGCAGAGGAGTCTCTCTTTCTTAAATGTGTTTTGCCAGAGGTGCCATCAGTGTTGCTGAGGGGCTGAGCTGTGCCCTGCGCTGGGGCCCTGCGGGAACCGGGTGGAACCAGCTGTGTCCCACACGGGGCTGCCCCGCCCGCTCCTCGCAGGGGCCCTGCAGCCCCTGCTGCAGGGTCCTGGACAGGAACACTCAGTACATAATGAAACAAAAAGTGTGACTATGTAGCTGTAAGGGCTCATCGTATGTCCATATCCCTTTTTTTTTTTTTTTTTTTTTTGAAAGGGAGAAGAAATTTTTCTGGATATGTTTGAAGATGAATACCGGAGTATGACAGTAAGTGGCACCCCTTCTGCATTGCCAAATCCTCAAACCCAGATATAACACAGGAGCAAGAACAAGTACTTAGTGATTACTACTGAGTATGCTGATATCTTTGTTTCTGGGAGTAGAATAAAAAAAAGTGGGTGTTTTTTTTTCTGTCTCTGAGTAGTTGTGTCTACACTCATGTAAATCATTTATGTGAAATTACACAGCTCTTTATTAAATAAAAGCCCAATACTTTCTGAAAGTGAGTATACAGAAATGATTTTCTCCTGGGAAATGATGTATTAGATTAGGTTTTTTTCTAGTTGTTAAACAATATGAAAATCTTCCTGTATCTTTCTGAAGCCCAGCAAGGTTTCAGTGTTGAGTGGTGCCATTTTACAGAGAGCAAATTTCAGGGCCTTTGTCTCACCTAGGAGAGGTACTGGCTGTGAAACCTTTAACAGATTACTAAGCTTAATCTCAGACAGTTCATATTTAACGTATAAACATATTTTAAACTAATTAGATGTTTCAGTTCTTAGGTTAGAATTTGGATAGAAATACTTTGAGTAGTCATTTACATTTTTCACAATGGTACGGGGATTTAGTGAGCAACCACTATCTACAGCTGGTGCGTTGCAATAGGTCTTTTAATAAGGGAAGCGTCTTGGATGTATCTTACCAGCTTAAATGATAGAACTATTTAGTGAGATATTTAATTTTTTAGAAGTGAAGTATTGCTGTACTTTTTAGCTTGAGAAATGGCACGGATACTGGCGTTACTTTTATGTTGCACGTTCAGTGTATCTCTACTTCTGAGACTGCATTTTTTTTTTAATTTACCTTAAAAGACAGAGCTACACCCTTGCACTTGAACTTGTTTTTTTTTTTTAAAAGCATATTTATTTGCCTAGCTAGCAAATGACTTGCTCAGCAGGCTGATTTAACTGCTAAGTAACACTGAAGTTGTCTTGTTAGATGAGTTGTGTAAATAACATGGTGTAGAACTACTACAAAAGCAGAAGTATACTTGCTCTGCCTGTATCACAAAGAAAGATAAAAGCTGTATCTTCATTGACCATAGATGAGAACAAGTTCAGAGGAGCAAGTAAATTGAACACTGTAGTCCTTAGTATTTTTGCTTTCAGCAGTGAGTTTCCTTTTTTAACAATGTTCTTCACCTTTATGATGTAAAATGCTGTTTAAACCAGTGTACACTCATGTGAATTGCATGTGAAGTAGTTATTTACTTATTAGAAATTTTGGCTCTATGTTCTCATTTGTTCTCATTGTCTATGTAAATTTCTGTATCTTTCTACACATGAATTGAATTTGTTAATCCGGGGTTTTAGACACTGAAGATGAATTGTTCTGAGGTCAGAAAAATTGGCTCAAGACTCTTTTTGAGTTTATGTGCATGGAAGGCCGCAGTTCCAGGCTGCACCATGAAAATGCTGGACCTTGTTTCAATCTGCTTCTTTTATGGTATCTGACCTGGCATAGTGGCCAGGAATGCTTCCAGTTACAGTTGGCTGTTCTGGAATGTCCATGTGACTGCATTTTTCTTCTATGCAGAATATTGTACAAGCTGGGGAAGGGCTTTTATATGTTTTAGCCATTCCAGCTGGCTTTCTGGCAAAAAAAAAGCTCATGTCTCCATTGCATATGTATATAATAGAACTTGGATGAGATTGCCCAGAGGTACAGAAGGGTAGATATTTCAGACATCATTTACTCACAAAAACAACCAACCATGTAAGAGAGAGACTCTGTTAGTGGTAAGACTGAAGGGAATTGCTTATTGCGTTATTAGAGACTGGAGAGTTCTTCTGGGAGAGAAAAAGATACGGGAAACTTTTTCTTGTGATTGAAGTAATTTCAAATTCAACTCAAAACTTAAAATCAAACCTGACAGACTTTGGATTTTAGTACTCATGAAATATGAAATAGCTTTTCTTCTGTAATCTTTCAGAGTTTTTTCCTATGTTTTTTTCCATATGGAAACTTCAGCAATGTTTTATGGAATGATGAGCAAATATAAAGTAGAGATTGCACGTAAGGAGCTTAAAATAAGACAGATGATATAAAAAATTCTCTGAATCCTATAACAATTGCTTCCTCTTAGAATATGCAACCATGAGTTGTATTTGAAAGTAAAGATGTAAATGCTTATTGTTCTTTGTAGTAATCAATGTTAAAATATTTTTATAGATTAAACCCATGAATGTAGAGTACTTGATGATGGATGCCTCAATCTTGTTGCCTCCAACGGGGACACCACTGACTGGTATTGATTTTGTGAAAAGATTGCCTTGTGGAGATGTGGAAAGAACACGAAGAGTGAGTAAGACTATTTTTCTTACATTCGTTCATGAGAGAATGGTGCCAAAGACTTTGAACAATTTTGGAAATACTTGAAAGCTACTTGATTGGAAGCTTCATCTGTAAAATCATGAAGACTTGAGGACAGACCTGTGTGTACAGTATATAGTATTTATCTGTCCCAGTGGAGAAACTTTTTCACTACAGTTTCTTGTGTCTAGTCAATTCAATATGTTCTTGCAGTGGGGTTTTAATTTCTGGACCATGGCAGTATCTACATAAAAAGATATTTTGATGACGCTCATCAATATATTGTCCGTTTCCTTTCATGATCTGATATCTCAGTTTGTCTTATATTATATTCCTGTAGTAAAAATCTCCACTGGAAGGCTGTCTGGCTTCGTATTGCTTGTGTTTCTAGACATAGCAAAAATATCATTTTACTCAGGAGTGTTCATTTTGCTGAAGTAATTCATGATAGAGATTGTGAGAGCAAGGAGAAAAATAGCAAAATATCTATTATTTATAACTGACACAATCTGTAGAGGTGATACTGACCTGAATAACAACTTCATTATCAGCATTGTTGGGATAATCAGTTCTTGGCCCTTATCTCGCAGTGTCCTATAAGCCTTGGAGTGCCAGTAAGTCTCAAAAATATGTTACTGCACAACATTATTATTTTAAAAGTACTGTTGATAGGGTAACTTTACATTCATGTAAGTGTACATGTAAGTATATTCAAGTATTCTTGAAGAAAAAACATATTTCCAGGAATCTTCTGAAAACTTTTGTTTTCATTACTTATTATAAGCCACACAACTTTTGTTATCACAGCAAGTTAAGTTTGATAAAGTACAGTGAATTATCTTGAAAAGTATTGTTCTTAGAAAGCAAAAATGTTTCCTAGAATTCTCTCGGAGGCATTTAACAGAATGATACTTAGAAATGCATGTTAGTGGAAACTGACTGCTCCATGCTTTTTCATGTGCTAAATAAGGAATAACTTAAGTTCTGTTGGTGGAAATTAAAAAATAAGTACAAAAATTCCTGTAAATTCTTTGGGATGGAGGCGTCTTTCTTATCAGCAGGAACTCTGAGGATGCTTCCATGTTGGTCCTGCTTCCCCTGGTCACATTGCTCTAGAAGTTTTAGAATTTCTTAGAATTCCTACACTACTTTTTACCAGCTAGGCTTGCCTCTCTTATGCTGAATTGCCGTAACAATATGCTGAACTTCAGATGTATCTTGTGATGTTACTGCAGCCGCTTAACCTGCTGGAGGTCCTTTTTGCTGATGATTTCAAATGGAGAGTGATTCAGTTCTGAGCATCCCATGGCATGATTCTAAAGAAGTTCTCAAGTTTTATTTCCCTAGCAAGTAAAGAATACTTTGATTATATCATGAGTTCTTAGCTGTTAGAGATCAGATCTGTTTAGACTCTCGCTTCTTTTGCTACAGAAAGTCCCTCAAAATGTCATTTTTTTTCAGCAACTTTAGGGGGGAACTCTTGGAAATCACATATCTCCTGAGTTATCAAAGGCACATCTCCAAAATCCAGATAGCAAATCCTTCTGACTGAAAACACTAAAATGACTAGAAGTTGTTAGGCTGCTTCCTGAAATCAGCTACTACTGCTTGATCATAGAAGTTTTCATAGACTAGTCTGTGTATATAAATAAAGGAATCAGCACAAAGTATACCTCATCATAATGTTCAGTTCTTTAATGTAGATAACAATTTATATTTATTCCTACTTCAAAAAAGAAAACAGAAGTCAACTGAAAAAAAAAGTAAGCCACTGAACTGCTCTGCTGTTGTGTTGAAATCTAATTAAATATTATAGGAAGTCACAAATCACGTGCTTTTGGGTTTATATTGATACTGCTAGCAAACTGAGGGCTATCAGTATTGTAGGAAGCACAGTGTAGTTCCCTCTTCATCTGATGTCCTTGATTGTTATTTTTTTTTTCTTGCAGAGGCTAAAGTTTGAATTTTGCTTCTTACTCCTGTAGATTATTCTTCAGTAAATATGGCTATATATTTAGAGATAAGTGACATTAGTTTTATAGGGAATATATTCCAGGAAAATTAATGCTGTGTCTGGGAGGGAAAGAGGACTGAGGGAAAGGTAGGTGAAAGCAGGTTGAGTGATGGCTGCCCTCTGAATTTAAAAAAAAAAAAAAAAACAAAAAAAAAAAAAAAACAACCCCAAAAACATTAGATTTTACTTTTGGGTTACCAAAAATGCAAGGATGTTGCTGTTCTTGACTGAATTCAGAAAATTTAAACTCAATTCCATGAATTCTTCTTGAAGTATATGGTAGTAAAGCTGCTTTATAGTAATCCTGTCTAATTTCAGTAAATCCACAATACATTAGAATGCAATCTACCTTAATGGGAGAGGTCATTTCCATTATAAAGTGATTCTGCTCTTATTCATAATGTAGTGTTAATATTGTATGTGTGTTAGATACCCTTGACATTCTTTGCTCTGAATAATCATATTGCCCTATTAGATTTTAACAGCATACCAAATTCCTCTGCTCTGATGTCAGTTCATGGAAGAGCCAGATATGTGACTTTCCTCTCTGCATCCCTGTTCTGCCAAGATTTTCTGAAAGCATCACCAGTATGATAGCTGGCCAAGCACTCACATTTCTGATTCACAGGAGCGACAGTTCTGTTGATTTTAAGAATAGAAGGGTGAAGGGCTTTGCCTTAAGGCAGCTGAGATTTGTTTTTCCTAATACTTCCTGCATTCGAGGAGTTCCTGGACACTGCAGCTCTTCCATGAATTTGGAGCTTTTACTGTAAAGCAGGAGTTTATTTTACAGTATGCCGTAGAATTACTATCTAGGAAACCGTTTTAAAAAAACAGATCACCCAAAATAATAAAAAATTGGTTTTCATTTGCTATACTTAAAATACAGTTATTGTAGTGGAAGAAAGAGGATTATAAATGATGCCTTGCAAAATATCGCTAACAAAACCATGATTGTTCTTTTGCACTTTAATCTTTGCATACCAGATGCCATTAATTCCTAAATCAAAACAAGAATATTAATTCCACAGAGCAACTGTAGAAAGTTTCTTGGGACTGGTGCAGCTTTTAGAATGTTTTGCCCTGATGTAGGCCTTCTGAGAGTATAGATTAAGTTTTCTGAGAATGTTATATTGCACATGGTTAGTTTTGATGAGCACAGCAAACTTAAACTCCGAAATCCCCACTGTTTGCTCTCGAACTTGTAGATGTCTTACCATCAGCCAGAAAAGTTATTACTGTTTTAAGTTCAAAATATGAGAGTCTCTGAAGATTGGGTGTGTAGTTGTCTGCAGCATACAGGCATTGTAAATACAACTGGTCTTAAAATAATGATTAAAAAAAAATAAATCCAAGATTGTTGTTTTTGCTGAAACAGCTACTGTAATCATTTGCCTGTCAGTCACGATTATGTAAGCGTGCCAGTGGGATAAAGGCTCTGCTGTTTCTACTTCTTTGAAAATAAATAGCAAGTTTCAACTTCTTCCATATCTTTTTTTAACTAACTTTGAAATTACGTTCTACTTCATCACTTCAAAAAGTAGATTTACTGCATGACAACAAATTCAGGGGTTGTAAGAGCGAGTATACATTTGTAAGATTCTGTTAAAGTATGTAGTACTGAGTGCAGCAATATTTTAATATTCTTTTTTTTAATTTCTCAAGGCAATCAGAGTTTTCTTTATGCTCCGTTCACTGTCACTGCACTTGCGAGGTGAGCCGGAAACTCAGTTACCACTCACAAGGGAGGAAGATCTGATTAAGACAGATGATGTTCTTGACTTGAGTAAGTAGTCTCTCAATTTCCCAAATAGTCTGTGATGTGGAAAAAATGCTGGCCTTTTTTTAAAGTTAAAAACCCCCAATAGTTACCTTGTTTGTGTAGTTGACTGCCAAGGATGATTGTATTAAGTTTGTCTTCTACTGGATTTGGAACACTTCTTGTGGGGTTTTTTGTGGTGGTGGTTTTGGGTTTGTTTGTTTGTTTGTGGTTTTGTTTGTTTTTTTGTTGTTGTTTTTTAAATAGACTGTTAATAAATATTCCAAGCTTAAATATTAGCACATAAAGGATTTGGAGTCCTTCATCTGATTTCCTGGTATGTTAGTCTTCTCAATGAACTGATCCTAGGAAGATTTTATTCTATTCTGCTTTCACCTGTTCGAAATGTACTTAAACCATTCATGCACTTGAAGAGACCGGAGATAATTACTCCAACAGCTACACTGTGCTGTTTTACCAGTACTGGGGTTTGGTCGTCGTCATGTTCCCTCCACCCTGGAGTTCTGTTTCTTCACATCTCTTCTGTCATTTTAAAGTTTTGTGTGGAAACTTTCCTCCCATAGTTGAAGAGGATGTTGAGCTATTCCCAAGGGGAGTCAGTCTGTAATGTCCAGAGTAACCTTGTGATGTTAGGTAGTACTTATTATGAAGTAAACGCAAAGTACCTTCTTTCTACAGTATCGTAGAATCCTACAGCATTCTTCATACTGAAGAAACAAAAAAGTTGGAAGGAATAGAGTCATTAAGTATGTTATTTATCTGCAAATTCAATATACCTGTGGTCATTTAACATCAAAATATACATCTCTAGATGACTTTTATGTGTTGCTAAACAGTACAACTTACAGAGTAACTGACCTAAATCGTAAAGCTGTAGTTTTACTGTCTCTAGCAATGATGATGTTTAAAAAACAGTAACTTATCATTTTTTAAGTTAATCGTACTGTACTGTGAGACATTTACTTCTTGTTTAAAGGTCTAAAATATGCAGACAAGTGTGCTTCTTAGGCTAGAATTGAAAAGAAAGTGCATGATAATGTAAATACTACTCATTCAATTTCTTGTAATCAAGACCTAGAAGAATTTGACATATTGATGTTATGTAGTAACATCATGTAAGTAGTAAAGTTTTGTTCAGGCAATTGTCTTATTAAGAACTTGTCTTATTGAGAATTGCAGGTATCATTCATAGCTTTAGAGGGCATATGATTGCTAAAATAGTGTGTGTATTTGCTAGGGTTTTAATTTTTGAAGGTTCTTTTTCTTACAAAAGAAGGAAGAAAATGCTTGATGTTTCAGATGTTGATTTTTTTCATTCTCTATGTTTATTATTTAATTTTTAGAAAAAAATGTTTATCTGCAATACTGCAAATGTCAGAGGACGCTCCCTCTGACATAAAGTCCAAGCCATGCAACTTAGAGCAGTGAAGGGTTTTGAGAATAAATTCATTTATCTGTAAACGTGGAAAGAATACTATCAAAGCAGTTAACTGAACTTGTAAAAATGTACAAGATGTAGGATATGGACAGGCTTTTACTAAGTAAATGTAAGGATTAGGCTACAGTAGATGAAACGGTATCAAGATACCAGTCTAATGTTCACATTTTTGGTAGCTACATGGCCAGTGGTGTGGAAGACGCAGTCGAGTCATCGCAATTCCCAATTGTTGATTTTCTGTATTATTTTAAAGATTTAAGAAAATGTACAGGGAAAACGCTTCTGAAAATGTGTTCTTCAATAGTTCTTTTCTGTCCTCTTTCTACTGGTATTGTTTTGGCTTGGTAAATTCAGCTGAACGAGCTTAATGCAAACTCATCACTTTTGGTCTTCCCAAAGAGAATGAACAGCACAACATGTTGTTAATTACAGCACGCAATTATTAGTTTTCAGGTAAAAAATGATTTCCAGAATTGAGTTACTATTGACTTGCTAAAGGATAGTAATAGAATTAACTCAGTTTCCTGTTTCAAATGAGTGAGGTATTTGTTGTGATGTTGGCTCTTTTTCAGAGGGTGAGATGAGATGATGAATCAGCTTCTACCGAAAAAAAAAAAAAAGTGGTTTTCTTAAATTAACTGGAAATGTGATTATGAAGTAGTTCTTAGGTATTTTAAGAACATACTGAACAAAAGGTAGATCTGATTGAAATACTGTTTAGAAATGTTATTTGTTCGTCCTCTCCACCCCCCAAAAAAAGAAAAAGAAAGAATTTTTATCCTTGCTTGCTTATCTGAAATTACAATGAAATGCCGATCACTTTCATTATAAAATTTGGTGAACTGCACCACAGATATTTGTGCAGTTCATTACACGTCTTTTGATTTCATAGACTTATAGAATGATTTGGGTTGGAAGGGACCTTTAAAGCCCATCCAGTCCATCCCCCCCGCAAGGAGGAGGGACATGTCCAACCAGAGCAGGTTGCTCAGAGCTTCATCCAGCCTGGCCTTGAATGTTTCCAGGGATGGGGCATCCACCACCTTTCTGGGCAACCTGTTCCAGTGTTCTACCACCCTCAGTGTAAAAAAAAATTTCCTAATATCCAATCTAAATCTACCTCCCGCTACTTTGAAACCATTAACCCTTGTCCTATCACAACAGGCTCTACTGAAGAGTTTCTCCCCGTCTTTCCTGTAGGCCCCCTTGAGGTACTGGAAAGCTGCTATAAGGTCTCCCCGGAGCCTCCTTTTCTCCAGGCTGAACAGCCCCAACTCTCAGCCTGTCCTCACAGGAGAGGTTCTCCAGGCCTCTGATCATCTTCATGGCCCTCCTCTGGACCCTCTCCAACTGGTCCATGTCCTTCTTATGTTGGGGGCCCCAGAACACTGGACACAGTACTCCAGGTGGGGTCTCACCAGGGCAGAGTAGAGGGGGAAAAATCACCTCCCTCAATCTGCTGGTCACACTCCTCTTGATGCAGCCCAGGATGCGGTTGGCCTTCTGGGCCGCAAGGGCGCATTGCCTGCTCATGTTGAGCTTCTCATCCACCAGCACTCCCAAGTCCTTCTCCTCAGGGCTGCTCCATCCATTCTTCACCCAGCCTGTATTTGTGCCAGGGATTGCCCTGACCCAGGTGCAGGATCTTGCACTTGGCCTGGCTGAACTTCATGAGGTTGGTACGGTCCCACCTCTCCAGCCTGTCCAGGTCCCTCTGGATGGCATCCCTTCCCTCCAGCATGTCAACTGCACCACACAGCTTGATATAGTTGTTAATATGAATTAACCTATTTTATTTTATTCCTAAAGTATTTCCTGATTGTCCTCCTTGCACCTTTCTTAAGTTGTATGTTCACAGTGCTCTCTTTTAGGAGAGCTCGTGGATTTCTAACTAGTGATTCCTAGCTTGTCTTTATAATCTGCAGGCTGTTCTACAATGAATATTTTATTACTACCAAAATTATAGTAGTAACAATGTGGAATTCTTAACTACAGTGTTAAGGTTAAGAAGGTATTCAAGAAGTCTCACAACTGCAATATAAAAGCAGAAAAAACTCCAAAATGTGGAATAGTGCTTAGAAATCATCTTGTAGATAAGAATCTACAGGCTATACTTTAACTTTTTTTTTTTTTGTAGTCCAATTTGCGTTAAGCATGTTGCTGTATGCTGGTAGCTCTTTGATTACAAACCAGGAACTTGCTGGAAATAGCAATTACAATTTATTAGACACTTAAAATTTGGGACAGCAGAGCCAACCTTCTTTAGAGGAGAAAACCAAATTCTCATTAGTGTAGGCTTCAGCAACTGAGTTGATCTTTACAGAAGAAACATCTCTAAACTGCTTCTCTTGAAAGGGAACATATCACTCAAAACTAGAGAATGTGTTATGCATCCTTGCCACTTGTTGGTTTTTACTGTTGTTGGAATGTTTGAAAAGAGAGGGGTTGTGTTTTTTTTCCCAGATAATCTATCTTAGAAATTTAGTGGTTAACTTGAGCTGATTTTTTTTTTAAATTAAATTTTTAAATTAAGAATTAAGATCACTACTTTTTTTACCAACCTGGTCTACCAATCCAGTTTTCAGTATAACATAAATCAGAAGGCAGAAGGATCGATATAGGACTTCCAGGATGTCTGAATACACAAATGTGTGACACGCTGGAAGAGTATTACAGTTGCACCTATTCCTTAGGTGTGGTGTTGTCCTGTATGTAAGTTTAAATACAGAATATCCCCATAATGATGGCAGTTCTGTGCCTTAGTGTATTCACTGCTTTCTGATCTTTTCACAGAAGGTTTTAGTCTTTATTTTGGGACCCAATATGTAATTATGGCCATAGATTTCTCAAAGCATGACTCTTTCCATATACTCCAGCATTTATTAGTAAGCAAAAATCTTTTCTATGACTGGCAGAGTTACAGAAGTTCAGTTAAACGCATGGCTTATCCCACTGTTGGTGAAAACATCCTGTATCTGAAGAGGGAGTGAGTCAGTTAGTCTGGGATCTCAAAATTCTGAGCAGAGTTCTAGCCTATTTCCAAAAACTGGAATAAACTGAGGAAGGCTGTAAAAAGACCTTCCTGTTGAGTTTTCTCATATCCTGTCTTTGAGTCAGAATCTGTCTTGAACAATCAGTGCCTGATGTGGAGTTTCATATATTGGCTTCAAAAGACTTTTCTTTCCTGGTTAGCTAGAAAGGCATAGACTTATTTTATCTTCAAATCAAGTTGACAGATGTTAAACGTGTTCCAAAGAAGTGGCACTGGTATCTGTGTCCACAAAATACAATCATGTTTCAAGTGTTTCTTTGGGAGGAGCTTTTTCTTGTCAATAAATTGCTAAAATAATAGTGTGCAGCACAGATAAAAATATTTGGATCGAATCTTCACAGCGAATAGTTACTATTTGGTTTTAGCAAGTCACTTGCTGAGTATCCATGATTATGAGGTTGGTGTTAACTGTTTTTCCCTTGCTTTGTTCTGGGATTTTCCTTGTTTTGCGTTTTTTTTTTTTTTTTTTTTAACCTTTCCCTTGGGATGTTAACCGTTTTCCCTCCATTGCTTCTTCCTGTCTACAACACTGCACAATCTTTGTTCAAAGTCATCGGAGTTGTTTTGCGATTTTTATTTTTAATTTTAATATTTTTACAACTCCTAGGAAATACGCTACATTCATTGGGACCTTTGAGTGAAGTTCCTCATTTACATGTGTATCAGTTTATATATTTTGGTTGCTAACACTTTCTAAACTGCTTATTATTGCTACTGTTGCTTGAAGAACCTGAATTGAGGCAGTACAGTGATAAAATTCTAGTGTGTGTGGTAGCGTGAAGACATAGTTTCCAGTTCAGGTCTTTTCATTGACCGAGACAGACAAGAGAATATCAGCATTTCGACATAAAGCATACAGGATACACACTACTGCATAGGTGCTCTGTCTTGGGAGAAACTTGGCAAAACATGACCTAAAAACTTATAATTGTATGCCTTTTTTTAATTGTCACTTTGGAGATATTTTTCATCTAACAAATTTTCCTCTATCTGTATTATTATAATGCTTTTTCAGTTTTTCTGAACACTGAGATGCTTCCAGTGGTGGTTATGCTCATTCGTATACATATAGTGTCAAGGAGGAAGTAGAAGTTAACAAGAAGTGTAGAAGTTAACAAGATCCAGTAATTATTTCAACCACTGTTTTGATTTTGAAAAATCTTGCAAAACTCACCTTATCAAAATGGCCTTTTCTTTTTTTTTTTGCCTGAACACAATGCTAGTGTTTTATGGAAGCTTGATGAGAAAGGTTAAAGTTTCTTGCCAAGAAACCTTTTTATATTTTTATGCGTATATGTTCATTGTAAACCTTTAAGTGTAGTTGCAAGGTTGTCAACACTATGTATGGCTGTACGTTTAGAAATGAGTCAGATATTCCACAGAGGGTTCATTCCATATTGCTGGGTACGCTGCCACTAGAATGAGCTACATATATGGTTACTTTTCATATTGTTTTTTACTGTAAATAGTTTTGAAGCACTCACGTATTATGTGATAACTGCCTGCCTTGGACTGCATGAGAGTTTGTAGGTGTCTCATGTAGGTGGCTGCTTTAATCTTACTCAGCAGCTCACTGTTTCTGTGAAGTTCACTGGCAGCTCAAATTAACAGCCTTGATGCTTGGTTTCAGGCCACTGATTCTGTTAGTGACAATGTTTTAAATGCCATGGCCAAGAGGTAAATGATGGTACATTTAAAGCCATTATTTCTTTCCTAAACCTGAAAGAAGTAACATAATTAAGTCTCCTTGTTCACTCTGTCTCTATCAAATATACAGACTTCATAAAGGCTATCATAGTCCAAATTTTTTTAACAAGATTTGAGGAAAATTTGTCATAGAATAATTGAGGTTGGAAGGAACCTTAGGAAATCATCTAATCTAACCTCCCTGCTCGAAACAGCATCAGCTAGACCAAGTTGCCTGGGGCCCTCACCAGTCAAGTTTTGCACGTGGTCAAGGATGGAGATTTTATGGCATCACTGGGCAACCTGTTTCAGTGTTGGACCACTTTCACCGTAAAAAAAAAAAAAAAAGTTTGTGGGTTTTTGTTGTTCCCCTCCCCTCCGCCCCCTATGTTTTTGTGGTATTTCCTGTGTTTCAATTTGTGCTCAGTGCTTCTCATCTTGTTGGATAGCACTGGCTTCATCTTCTTTACTTCCCCAAACAGGTATTTGCAGACATTAAGAGGTTTTATTATAGGATATATAAATTTTTCTTCCATTAAATATATGGGAATATAACTTATCTTTTGAGTCCTTACCCAGTTACTTTGCGGGTCTGTTCAGTGAACATGAACAGTGCACTATGGTCAAGAAAATTAAACTTAGTTCAGTTTATTTGCGTAAGTAGCATTTAATTTGAACATAAAGTGCCTAGGCAAATGAAAGCTACTTTCTATAGTTCAGTAGATTTTGCTGTGGGTAGATAACACATTTTGGCTTTTAATTCTTACAACTATTTTAAAATAACTTAATTTCAAGACTATGTTAAGTATGCTGTCATAGTTCAGCCCCGATCGGGACCAGACTATGCAGTCTGTCTCTCGCTCCCCCCACCCTCTGAGAGAATAGGAGGAGATGATATAAGAAAAACAGCTCGAGGTTTGAGATAAGGACAGGGAGAAATCCTTAAAGTTACCGTCACGGGCAAAACAGACTCGACTTGGGGAAAACTATTCATTTATTTTTAAAACTAGCAGGAGAATGAGACAGGGAACAAGATAACCTTCCCCCACCCCTCCCTCTTCCCAAGCTTAACATTATCTCTACTACCTCCCCCCCCGGGGTGGCACAGGGGGGAAGAGGGAATGGGGGTCACGGTCAGTTCATCACGTGTTGTTTTATGCCGCTGTATCATCGTCGGGGGAAGAACTCCTCACATTCCTCCTCTGCTCCAGCGTGGGGTCCCTCCCACGGGCCACAGCCCTTTGTGAAACTGCTCCGGCGTGGATCATCTCTTCCACGGGGTGCAGTCCCTCCAGAACAGCTGTCCCAGCGGGCCCTCCACGGGCCACAGCTGCCTTCAGGCATCCACCTCCCCTGGTACGGGGTCCTTCACGGGCTCCAAGTGGATCTCTGCTCCTCCGTGGACTCCATGGGCTGCAGGGGGACAACCTGCTCCACCATGGTCGTCACCACAGGCTGCAGGGGAGTCTTGGCCAGGAGCCGCGTTACTCCACCCCCTCCTTCTGAACTGACCTTGGCGTCTGCAGCTGTTCCTCACAACAAGCTGGCAGATGCCTCTCAGGATCCTTTTTACATCTTATTCACTTCTCATCTTGTCTTCACTCCTTGCAGCCAGGCCGGGCCGAGTTGGGCCCAGTCGGCTGCCTGGCGAGAGGCCAGAGGGTGAGGCCTGCAAGGCCCACAAGGCTCGCGCCTCCCCCTCTCTGCTCCTGCTCAGCTGCTTCACATCTTCTCTCTTTTTTTTTTTCTTTGTTCCCCTTCTTAAATACGTTATCGCAGAGGCGTTACCATGGGACATTCTGCTACCAATTGGCTCGGCCTTGGCCAGCAGTGGGTCCGCCCTAGGCCGGGCCGAGTCCACTGAACAAATGGGAGCGACTTCTAGCAGTTTCCTACAGAAGCTGCCACCTTAGGCCCCCCCTCACTAAACAAAACCAGAACATATGCTAAAAGAGATTTTTGTTTAGTTTTCTTTCCAAAGTAATGATGTTTGCAGTTTGTCTATCTCATTCCTAGATATTGAATCATAGAATAGAATAGAGAGTAAGCCAAAATGTAGTGCAGATGTATGATTAGAGACATGCCATCTAATGTCATTTCAACTAAATGTGCTTCGTGGGAGCATCTAGGTACGTGTTTGATTTGAGCATTCTGCATAGTCTTTCAGTTGCTTAGTCTATGAAGGGTAATGCTGTATAACAGACTGATCTCCATTCTGCTGATTTCATAAATAATGACACTTCTGTGAGTGAAATAACAGGATTTTCCAAGTTTAACAGATTCTTTGGAGGTTTTAGAGTATACAGTTGCTAAGCTTTCTTCATAGGTGAATGAGTGGCATTTCCTTCTAACTTTAAAAGTCAGTTATTGACTTAAAGAGATTATTTCAGAGCAAGAGAAGCATACTTTTCCTGATAAAAACTGAACTGTTCCCAGGCTACCGTCCTGTTAGGAAGCCCTGCATGTAAAACAAGGTCTCTGTCATTCCTCATGCTTCTGCATATACTTCCTCTCAGAAAAGTTTTCTCCCCAGAAGTTTTTCTGCTCTGCGCTCTGGATTGTCATATTAAGGAATTCATTACAGTTTCTGTCCACTTGAGAGATTTGGCAAGCGTGATTGCTCTCACACAGAGTCTTTCCGTCTGATGTCAGAGTAAAGTAACAGCAAAATAACGTAATCAGTCTAGCACTTCTTCAGTTCCATGTTGTTATCCCTCAGACACTGAAGTTTGTTTATATACAGCTTAATAAGCAACATAGTTCAATTATTTTTCACTATAATGTCACAGCTAGATGCTTTCTGTTAGATGATGTTCAACTTCTGACATTGTTTTCATAATGGCAAAGTAAACATGAGATTTATTGATTTGAAACCTGATCTGTCTGAACTTTATGGCAATGTTAAAATCCAGGTACTCATTACAAGCTAGAAGTGAAGCTTTTATTGGTTTTCATTTGCTGCATTATCGTGTGGCTTTTAGATAAATTGAAATGACAGTTTATTTTCTGTCTACTAATCTTCATATTTTTATGATGCATTTTAGAGACCAAAATGTCTTTTAAAGGTATCTATTTAAATGCTTTCTATACATGAGTGCACACATACATACATATGAATGAATTAAATATACATTTGTTAAAAAAAATGCAGTTTGAGCAAAAATAGCTCGTCATTTTAGGTTTGTACTTTGCAGAAGAGAATATATGTTGTAGTTCAGGCCCAATCAGGACCAGAGTACACAGTCTCTCTCTCACTCCCCCCACCCCCGAGAGAACAGGGAGAGAAAATATAAGGAAAAACGGCTCGAGGTTTGAGATAAGGACAGGGAGAAAACCTTAAAGTTACCGTCACGGGCAAAACAGACTCGACTTGGGGAAAACTATTCATTTATTATTACAAACAGCAGGATAATGAGACAGAGAACAAGATAACCTCCCTCCACCCCTCCCTCTTCCCAAGCTTAACATTATCTCTCGAGCGGCACGGGGGGGAAGAGGGAATGGGGGTTGCAGTCAGTTCATCACATGTTGTTTCACACCGCTGCTTCATGGTCGGGGGAAGAACTCCTCACATTCCTCCCCTGCTCCAGCGTGGGGTCCCTCCCACGGGCCACAGTCCTTCATGGAACTGCTCCAGCGTGGGTCATCTCTTCCACGGGTGCAGTCCCTCTAGAACAGCTGTCCCAGCGGGCCCTCTATGGGCCACAGCTGCCTTCAGGCATCCACCTCCCCCGGTGTGGGGTCCTCCACGGGCTCCAAGTGGATCTCTGCCCCTCCGTGGACCTCCATGGGCTGCAGGAGGACAACCCGCTCCACCATGGTCGTCACCACAGGCTGCAGGGGAATCTTGGCCAGGAGCCACATTACTCCTCCCACTCCTTCTGAACTGACCTGGGCATCTGCAGCCGTTCCTCACAACAGGCTGGCAGACGCCTCTCAGGATCTTTTTTTACATCTTATTCACTTCTCATCTCCTTTCCACTTCTTGCAGCCAGGCCGGACCGAGTCAGGCCCAGTCAGCCGCCTGGCGAGAGGCCAGAGGGTGAGGCCTGCAAGGCCCATGAGCCCTGCGCCTCCCACTCTGCGCCTCTGCCCCCGCTCAGCTTCTTCACATCTTCTCTTATCTTTTTTTTTTTCTGTGTTCCCCTTCTTAAATATGTTATCGCAGAGGCGTTATCACGGGACATTCTGCTACCAATCGGCTCGGCCTTGGCCAGCAGCGGGTCCGCCGTAGGCCCGGCCAAGTCCACTGAACAAAGGGGAGCGACTTCTAGCAGTTTCCTACAGAAGCTACCACCTTAGGCCCCCCCTCACTAACAAAACCACGACAATATAATACCTGGTTTTGTCTTCCTGCATCACTGTAGATGCTAGTAAACACTAGTCTTGAGCATTTTCCAGATGATCATGGAACACAGAGATGAGTGTGAAGGTTTCATGGTATTCCGACAACTAAGTTTTTTTCACTAGCCTGTGCTAGTGGCTTGGTGAGTGCTTGCACGTGTGGTACAAGAAAATGGATTATGTTAAGTATGCTTGAAACTGGATAAACGTCTGAGAGGAAGTTACATGTTTTTATAAGAAATTCCAGCAGATAACCTTTTAAGTGCCAACATCTGCTTGTTCCCAGATATCAGAAGGCAAGATTTTGTTCTGGACTTAGTGGCATAACTCATCTGTAGTGTGTATGGTGTTCAAATCTTGTATTTATTGGTGGTAACATGAAAAAGATTAATCAGACTGGTTTGTTTGTTTGCTAATAGTTAATTGTTTAATGTTATACTCGTGATATTGATCTTTCCTCTGCTAGATTTATAAGTGCAGTTTTGAAATATTTTTAAAATGCAGCTGCCTTATAGGAGAAAATTCTAGATTTACATTTAATAACTTGGTATCTGTTTTTAAAAAATATGATCAGGGTATTTTAAATAATTATTTTTTTAAAGAAAGAATATTGTCAGAAGTGCAGTGTGACAATCTTGAGACAAGAAAATGATACTGCAATACAAAGTCCCTCTGCCTGATAATCAGTAGTCTTGTGTTTACAGTAAAATATGTTTTAGGAGCAAGTGTGCTTCTTCTTGGTTGCAGTACCCTGTGTGTGAATAGCATTTGCAGTATGTTATCCCTTCTTTTCAGTTATTTGGAGGTGTACAGAAATAAATCTTTATATTCAAAGGAAAAAAATTATCAAGAACAGTAATGGGGAAAAGATGTGCTTTCAAAATTCTGTGATGGCTACAAGAGTAGATGTTACCTTTGTAAATGTATCTTTTAGCTACTTTTTTCCACTAGATTTTTGTTTCAGTATACTCAAACCCAGTGTGATTATTGTTTGTGGGTTGTTTTTTTTTTTTTCCCACACTTACAGTGATGGTTGTCTATAATTTATGTCGACAAGGGTTTTAAAATGATTTCTGAAAGACAGATTTTTTCATCTTGTTCATCTCACATTTGGGAAGGGAGGCAGAAAGTGGGACAGAAAAACCCTACCAAAGCTCAAAACCGACAACCAAAACCATCTTTAACAGAGTTTGTCCCTTGGTTTCCATTCTGAAATGTGCACCCTGGGTTTCTCCTCGGTTTGTCTTGCCTTCTCAGTTCATGTGTATACAGTTCTGTACTTTTTCCCCTCTTTCGAAGGTGATCTTAAGCCTCTTGCAGGTGCAGCCTAATGCTTATCTTGGACTGCCAGCTATGCACACCAAGTGCATACAGTTTTCTGTAAGAGCTTTTAATGTCTACAGAAGATTTCTAGGATTGTGATGACTGCAAATTATAAAATCATTAACGAGCAAGCCCTGAGGCAGGTCAGGTACATTTAGACCATCTCCTAAAGTAGCTGTTATATTCGTAAAGACTTCATATAATACAGTCTTCCAGGCAAATAGTTGCCTGTGTTCATGCAATATTTTTACCCAATTTAGATAATTTTCACTGCAAGCAGCTGAAGTCTTTTGAAATCTCCTTCCTAGGCTGATTTCCTGAAAGTTATATTTCTCTTGGAGAAAGTCCAGAGAACTCTTTGATCCATGTCTTGGAGGTGTAGTGTCCAAACTGGTTACAAGCCTCATTTTGCATGAGGAAAAATTAAGCATTGCTGTTAATCTCAGAAATCACACTACATTTTTTTGCAGCAGTGTCACATCAGTGAGCCGTTCAGTCTGTGGTTCACTTTAATCTCCAGATCAAATTTCAATAGTACTGAAATTTACTGGGATTTAAATTATTTCATCTAAATGTGACTGGGTATCTGTAACTGTTTTATAGCATAGCTCTAAGTATTCTTAGATCAGTTCACTGGAAATGTGTTTAACCACACTTTCTCTTACGGTAGCTTATGACCCTTCAGCAGTCATGAACTGGTCATGTAAATGGAGTACATTCAGTTGTGTAAGCTTAGAAAATTCCTGTAGCGGTTGCCTAATGAATAAATAATTTTCCTTTCTATTCTTTGATAAACTTTTACAGTAATGCTTAACTTCAAATTTTTGTCAGATGTAAAATGAAAACTTTCTGCTCTGGAAAGCAACTTCTGCCCTTTGAGTTCTTTACCATAAGTACTGCATTTTTGTAGTCAGGCAGTTGAATTTGTACAGCAGTAATTCCAAGTATTTTAATCTGCTTGCTGTAGCACTAAAAACTGTATAAGTACTGGACAAAACCAGTTATTTGAGAACTTCACAACTCTATTTGGTGTTGTGGCCTATATGTTGAGAATCTCACAACAGATTATCCACAAAATTCAGCAGCCTCACATTACGTGTTCAGAGGGGTCCAAATCCAGTTACTTCAGGTCTTGAGAAGAATAGAGCTCTTCCAGGAATTCATATTGACTGAAATAGATATGCTGATGGACTAATTGGATTAAAGAATGAACCGGGCAGTAGAGGATCCCAAGTTGAGAAGTAACCAGAAATGTTCCAGGGTCCTGTTCTGAAATACATCTGTAAGCACTGAGAGCCTTAAGGGCTCGTTGACATTGATAACACTTATTATCAAAACTGCTTCAAAAAAGGTATCAGCTGTAAGAGTTTATGCAATATAGGGGATAGACCACATAGTAAGCCTATCCTTGTCTGTCATACCAACTGTTTGAGAATTCATTCCTTCTCAATTAATAGCTATATTCATAGGGATTTCCTTGTTTTATTCTGTTTCTGAGACTTGGAAAAAAACATTGCATATATCCTCTGCATTACGTATGACTTCCCTGAAGCTAGTTCTGTTTGAACCAAAGTGTATTCCTAGAAAAACATTAGTTCTTTATTACAAACATTGTCTTGTGAAGGAACAGACTATCAGTTGTGTGGTTTCATCAGTCAATTATTTTCACCATGGAACTGCTGCCTTTTGTAGCTTTTGTCTGTTAGACTTGGTCCTGTGTTAAATTTCTTACCTGTTTGTACTATTTATGTATGGATTAAAATCTTCCTGCCTCCCAGGTATTCTTTAAACTAAGTTAGTTGAATTATTAAGCTTTTTTTTTTTCTTTAAAAATGGGGATTTCTAGTTTTCATGTCAGTTGTTGTTCTGGTAGTCTTTCAAGTTTCTTTCAGCTGGCTTCTTTAAAACTGTGTGTACTTCAGCTGATACAGTGCAGCAGTAATGCACCGGTGTAAAGCAGAGGTATTACGCCATTGTGTACATTCAGAGATCATATCTGCCATTTTATAGAATCATAGAATAGTTAGAGTTGGAAGGGACCTTCAACGGTCATCTAGTCCAACCCCCCTGCAAGGAGCAGGGACATCCCCAACCAGATCAGGTTGCTCAGAGCCTCATCCAGCCTGGCCTTGAACGATTCCAGCGATGGGGCATCCACCACCTCTCTGGGCAACCTGTTCCAGTGCTCTACAACTCTCATTGTAAAAAATTTTTTTCTCATATCTAATCTAAACCTACCTCCTTCTAATTTAAACCCATTACCCCTTGTTCTATCACAACAGGCCCTACTGAACAGCTTCTCCCCATCCTTCCTGTAGGCCCCCTTGAGGTATTGGAAGACCGCTATCAGGTCTCCCCGGAGCCTCCTCTTCTCCAGGCTGAACAGCCCCAACTCTCTCAGCCTGTCCTCATAGGAGAGGTGCTCCAGCCCTCTGATCATCTTTGTGGCCCTCCTCTGGACCCTTTCCAACTGGTCCATGTCTTTCTTGTGTTGGGGGCTGCAGAACTGGACACAGTACTCCAGGTGGGGTCTCACCAGGGCAGAGTAGAGGGGCAGAATCACCTCCCTCGACCTGCTGGCCACGCTCCTCTTGATGCAGCCCAGGATGCGGTTGGCCTTCTGGGCCGCAAGGGCGCATTGCCCACTCATGTTGAACCTCTCGTCTACCAACACTCCCAGGTCTTTCTCCTCAGGGCTGCTCTCGATCCAATCCCCGCCCAGCCTGTATTTGTGCTTGGGATTGCCACGACCCAGATGCAGGACCTTGCACTTGGCCTGGTTGAACTTCATGAGGTTGGCACGGGCCCACCTCTCCAGCCTGTCCAGGTCCCTCTGGATGGCATCCCTCCCTTCCAGCAAGTCGACGGCACCACACAGCTTGGTGTCATCGGCAAACTTGCTGAGGGTGCACTCTATCCCACTGTCCATGTCGCCGACAAAGATGTTGAACAGGGCCGGGCCCAACACGGACCCCTGAGGGACGCCACTGGTGACCGGTCTCCACTTGGACATTGAGCCATTGACCACCACTCTCTGAGTGCGGCCATCCAGCCAACTCCTTATCCACCGAGTGCTCCATCCATCGAACCCATGCCTCTCTAGTTTAGAGAGAAGGATGTCGTGCGGGACAGTGTCAAATGCCTTGCACAAGTGCAGGTAGATGATATCCGTTGCCCGTCCCATGTCCACCGATGCTGTTACCCCGTCATAAAAGGCCACCAAATTGGTCAGGCATGATCTGCCCTTGGTGAAGCCATGTTGGCTGTCACCAACCACCTCCTTGCTCCCCATGTGCCTTAGCATGGTTTCCAGGAGAATCTGCTCCATGACCTTGCCAGGCACGGAGGTGAGGCTGACCGGCCTGTAGTTGCCCGGGTCTTCCTTGTTCCCCTTTTTAAAAATGGGGGTTATGTTCCCTCTCTTCCAGTCATCGGGGACCTCACCAGACCGCCACGACTTCTCAAATATGATGGCCAGTGGCTTGGCAACTTCATCCGCCAGTTCCCTCAGGATGCGCGGATGGATCTCATCAGGCCCCATGGACTTGTGCACCTTCAAGTTCCTTAAATGATCTCGAACCTGCTCTTCGAGCACTGTGGGCGGTTCTTCATCCTTGCAGTCCCTGCCTGTGCCTTCCACAGCTTGGGTGGGGAGACAAGAGTTCTTATCAGTGAAGACTGAGGCAAAAAAGTCATTGAGTACCTCAGCCTTCTCCACATCCTGGGTAACCATGACACCCGTTACCTTCTGGAGGGGGCCTACATTCTCCTTGGATTTTCTTTTGTCCCCTACATACCTGTAAAAGCTTTTCTTGTTACTTTTTATATCCCTGGCCAGATTCGATTCCATCAGGGCTTTAGCCTTCCTCACCCTATCCCTGGCCGCTTGCACAGTCACTCAGTAGTCCTCCCAGGCTATCTGTCCCAGCTTCCACCCTCTATAGGCTTTCCTCTTCACTTTCAGTTGGTCCAGGAGCTCCTTGCTCATCCATGCTGGCCACCTGGCCTTTTTGCCCGACTTTTTCTTCATCGGGATGCACCTCTGCTGAGCTTGGAGGAGGTGCTCCTTAAATATGGACCAACTTTCCTGGGCCCCTCTTCCCTCCAGGGCCGCCTCCCATGGCACTTTGCCCATGAGGTTCCTGAAGAGGCCGAAGTCCGCCTTCCTGAAATCTGGGGCAGAGAGCTTACTGTGCAGTTTCCTTGCGGCCCCGTGGATCTTGAACTCCACCGCGTCATGGTCACTGCAGCCAAGGCTGTCCATCAGTTTCACGTCCCCCACCAGCCCCTCCCTGTTGGTGAGCACAAGGTCCAGCATGGCACCCCTCCTTGTCGGCTCCTCTATCGCCTGCAGGAGGAAGTTGTCATCCACACATTCCAGGAACCTCCTGGACTGCCTGTGCCCTGCCGTGTTGTCTCTCCAACAGATGTCAGGGTGGTTGAAGTCCCCCATGAGGACCAGGGCTCGTGACCGCTGTGAGGCTGCTCCTATCTGGCTATAGAGCGCCTCGTCCGCTCTGTCTTCCTGGCCAGGCGGCCTGTAACAGACCCCCACCGTAACATCCCCCGTCCGTCCCTGTCCTCTGATCTTAACCCGTAAGCTCTCTGTCAGCTCCTCCCCCATCCCCAGGCAGAGCTCCACGCACTCCAGCCGGTTGCTGACATAGAGAGCGACACCCCCTCCTTGTCTTCCCTGCCTGTCTTTTCTAAAAAGCCTGTACCCCTCCATGTTGACGCTCCAGTTGTAAGAGTCGTCCCACCACGTCTCCGTGATGCCAACAAGGTCGTAGCCCTGCTCGCGTGCACGCATCTCCAGTTCTTCCTGTTTATTCCCCATGCTGCGTGCGTTGGCATAGAAACACTTCAGTAGGGCCCCCGATAAAACCGACTTGCTGGCTGGAGTGACAGGTGTTCTTTTGTATCGCAGATTAGGTTTATTTGCACCTACCTGCGATCCTTCCCTGACTTCTGGGCTCTTGGTGCTGGCACTGGCGCCATGCCGATAGCCGTGGGCTGAACTGTGCTCCCCCTCCCCCAGCAACACTAGTTTAAAGCCCTCCGGACAAGTCTGGCAAGCCTGCATCCAAGCACACTCTTCCCATTCTCCTTTAGGTGCACGCCATCCGGCCCTAGCAGCCCGGGCTTCTCAAAGCACGCCCCATGGTCAAGATACCCAAAGCCCTGGCTGTAACACCACTCCCTGAGCCACGAGTTGACTTGCCAGATACGCCTGGCCCTTTCAGGCCCCTGCCCTTCGACTGGGAGGATAGAAATTATTGTAGAAATGCATTCACTTTTATTATTAACTGTAATTCCAAGTCTCTTTCAGAGAAGTTAAATCCTGGCTACAATCCTTTCTACTAGAAGGCTTCTGGTTTTCATTCCCTGACGTATAGAACATTGACACATTTCAAAACAATCAAATATGTGTGGGTGATTTATGCCTAAAGACAAAGGCCAGTTCAGAATAAATGACACTTGCATTATTCTTGCGTTACTTAGAAACATTGGTAATAATTTCAAGCCTTCTAGTTATAAATAAAAAAGTGGAATAATTTAGGCATTAGAAAGTAATTTCTGAAGGGATGTGTTAGATCCACACTTCTGTTACCACTTCTAGGTATGTCTGTGTAAAATATATACAAATACAGATAGACTTTGGGGTCAAAAATTTAGATAGACCTTTTGATGCATTTAATACATATTGTTATCTTTTATTATTCAGATTATTAGAATGTCATTGGTACAATAATATTGGAGTAGGATTCTGTTGGCTAAACATAGCCTACATTGCCATTTTAGATCTGTGATTTTCTGCCTGGTGTCTCAGCTCCTCCTTTAAAAAGGAGTAACTCTCCCGTAGGCTTCTATAGTAATATTTGCCAATCCTGTATGGATTTCTTGAGCTTTCTAGGGCATATGAGAAGGTAATAGCCATCAATCCTCATGTAACTGAATTACGTCCAGCAGCGTTGCATTTATTGATTAAACTTGTTTTCTCAAACTTCCAAAGCTCACACGAAATTCACACCGAATTAGCATTAATTATCCTCTTTTAATCATACT
The DNA here is from genome assembly GCF_036417535.1 of Chlamydotis macqueenii. Lineage (NCBI taxonomy): Eukaryota > Metazoa > Chordata > Aves > Otidiformes > Otididae > Chlamydotis > Chlamydotis macqueenii. The sequence continues at coordinate 18,224,251 of NC_141570.1, forward strand.
AGGGTTCCATGATTTCTCCCTTTCTCATCTGCTACTCAGTCAGTTTTGAGTGGATCCTGCTGGTAAAGGGTAATTAGTGGAATAATGGAATATTAGTTGGAAGGGACCTTTCAGTTGCGGTTTGAGGGGGAAGAGGATGTTGGTTTTGGGAGGAGCATTTGTTTTGGTTTTTTGAAACTTGAAAACCCTTGGTAATAGAAATTCCACAACCTTTCTGGGTAACCTGTTGTGCTGCATTATGCACAAAAGAATTTCCTCTACCTCCTAAACCGCAATTTATTGTTCGTAGTTTTATAATCTGCCACTGTGAAGAGCTGTATACTTCCACGTGTAGGTTATACCTATCCCACAGATGTTTCTAGTATGAAATATGGTATCAACTACTTGTTTGGATAAGTAAATTTAAGTTTTACTGTTTTGTATAACCTGCAACCTCATTCATATCCATGTAGCTAATTCTCCTAGTTTTATTTTTAGGGTTTTTTTTGTTTGTTTTTTTTTTCCATGCGAAACTAAAGGGGAGAAAAACAGTAGTCAGATTTTTTTTTTCAGTTGTTTTAATTCAGATACTGAATACAGAGTTGAACTGTAGTGGAATTATTTTTAATGCATTGTGTGAATAACTTGAAAAATGCTACAGCTGGATTTCAAATGGAAGAGCACCTAACGTTAGTGTTCAGTATGGAGATACTGCTGTAAGTATTAGAGATATATTGGATTTTGTGTTTCAGAGTGGCTCCCTTCAGACAGATATAAAAAAATCTGAGTAAGAAGGGAGCCTTTTTGAAAGATACTTACCTTACTGTAAACAATACCATTTATCAAACTGATTTCAGTGTATAGTCACGTCTAAAAACACAACATCCTTAAAAATAGTATGTGTATATGGAATAGGAGGAGGAAAAAGCATCATGTATCTTAATAGCAATTGATGCCTATAATATTGAATCCTCATTTTAGGAAATGTTAGAATGAGTAACTCCAAACTGTTGAGTCTATTGATCCTTTAGCAATACTAAGGGATGAGAGTGCGAAGCAGAATGAGTGTCTTGAAAAACAATGGTTAAGGTAGAAGCAAAATGTAGAACTTATTGCTTTCAAGTTGGATGGTTTCTGTCCCAAAAAAAAAAACCCAAAACCCAATAAAAAACTATTGCAGGAAATAATTAAAATGCTGCAACTTAGCTGGCTAAGTCCATCAAATTACGTGGAGTACCATCTAGAAGTGCAAAGATTACAGACTCTATAGGACAGCGTGCGTGGTCATAGAATCTTTTACTTGCTATAAATTGAACTAGATGAGAGAGGAAAAAGACTTGTGTGTATTAAGTATGAGAACGAAAGTATCAATTTGAAGCAGAGGAAAATGCAATTCTAGTAAGATTAGCAAAGGTCTACTAGGAGGTGTCGTGCTAGTTTATGGGTGCTCAGTAGACTTCAGCTGATGTAAAGAAGATGACTTAATCACTTTTCAAGAATGATGGGTTTGAACTGGAACAGGTCCAGTGGGGAGATGCAGGAGGATCAGGAAATAGTGTATTTACTTCTTGAAATCTGTATTTTGGGGCTTGTTTGAGGGGTTGTAGAGTAACAGTTAAAAGAAGGTATATTTATTCAATATAAATTAATAAAATGGGTGAGTAAAGGAAAAAATGTCACCTCATTTAGGAAATATTGGCAAAAACCTGATGCAATTTGCCTGGAGAATCTGTATAGTCTTGAAGTTGAAAGGCTTCTGACAGTCACAGTAGTCAGGTTTCAGACCTGTAGAAGTGTAGCTTCTGTTGGAATGGAGCTGAAGTTTATAATGAGGTAGATGTAATTGCTTGCAGTGGTGTAGGACTGTATGGGTGGTCTCTCGACAAGACTTTTTGAGGCTTCTGTGTAGGGAGAGAAATCAACACTGTTGCAGTTTCACCCCTGAAATGAAGTGACCTTTTATACTAAAAGGTACTGAAGGTGGTAAGCGAAAGCAAGATGCATATAATGAACATCTTGTATGTAACTTGTAAGGTCGCTGAACCACTATTGTTAAAATATATCCTGCCCTTTCTATGTAACTTTAAATATGATAGGGAAATGCAAAATATAGATACTAAAAAAAAAAAAAACCAAAAAAACCAACTTGAATAACTTTAAACATGTGTTGTAAAGATGTTTACACTTTTATATATTAACTTTTTATGTTATGTAAAACAATTTAAACCCAGAATCCTCAATTTCAGTAGCTGTGTAACTTTTTTCCCTTCCTTCCTTCCTTCCTTCCTTCCTTCCTTCAGATAACAGTGATCTAATTGCTTGTACAGTCATAACAAAAGATGGGGGTCAAGTTCAAAGATTCCTGGCTGTGGATATTTACCAGATGAGTTTGGTTGAGCCAGATGTTGCCAGACTTGGATGGGGAGTAGTTAAGTTTGCAGGCCTTTTGCAGGTAAGAGAAGTTTTAATCTGGGTCATTACTTTTTCTCAACTGAAAATTTGTTTGATAAATAGTAATACCAATATGAGTTTATATGCTTAAGCTTTGTACCATCCTTACTTGTTTCTTCTGTTATTAGTCTTTTTCCTAATTCCTGCCTTTTAAACTATTTTTGGTTTTCTGAAGAAGTTTATTTAGCTAAGTAGAGGCACACTTGAAAATGAGGTAACTTCCCCAATATGTGTTGGGCTGTGTTCATTTGCACACTGAAATAGTATACAGTTAGTATTGAGCCCCAGGCACTTTCCTGAAGTGGCACAGTAGTGAACTCTCCTAGAATTCTGATCTTGCTGTCCGAATAGGGAAGGTGACAATTGTAACTTCAAAATGATCTGTGCTTATCTAATTGATTTCAAAAGCTTTAAGAAGTTTCTCTCATTTATGTTTCTTTGTTGCCTTAGCCAGTGCTCGTTGTATTTTGTGAAAATTTGCTGTACTTAAGTAATTTAATTGAATTTTAAACTGACTTCTGAAGAACTAAATCCAAGGTTGTACAACTTGCGTAGTCTTTTTTTTTAAACATGGAAACTGGGTTTTTTGGCGGTAGCTTAGGTGCTGCATTCATAGGGTTTTCTTTTAATGTTGGTATTTAATCAATAGTTTTAAAATGCTAAATTTTTCATTAGCTGCTTGCTTTCTGTTTCTTTCTAGGACATGCAGGTGACGGGAGTAGAGGATGATAGTAGAGCTCTGAACATAATAATTCATAAGCCTGCTTCAAGTCCTCATTCTAAGCCCTTCCCTATCCTCCAAGCGACATTTATTTTTTCTGATCACATTCGCTGCATTATTGCAAAACAACGTCTTGCAAAAGGCCGTATCCAAGCTCGGCGTATGAAAATGCAGAGAATAGCAGGTGAATGGTCATTTTGAAATGGTTCTGAGGAACAAAACTTCTGTGTCATAGCAAGTCACTCTGTAACATAAGGATGTGTTATAAAAATCTAAGAAGTGGTGTGCCACAGAAAACTGTAAACCACTGTCTAATTTCCAAGCAATGGATTTTATTGGTGTAAAATACTTGTGTTTAATGATAGCCACATCAAAGAAAGTATGAAAAAGAAGGAATCCTGGTTTTTTGATGTTTTTTTTTTTTACCACTAGCTGCCCATTATTTCACAAAACTCAGCATTTCTCTCTAAATATGATTCAGTGATTCAAAATTCAAATGCCCTATTTAGAATCCAGATGTTCTGTTGCCTTAGGACTAAACTGAAGCTCAGCTTTTCTGAGTCCTGAGTTGGATGGTGTCCTGATGGTGTTGATGATAATGCTTAAGGCTTAGATGTGGTGATGATGAGCAATCAAAAACATTAAGTGGCATATCAGCAGCTAGATTTCCGTGTTTTGGAGGAAATGCATGCAAAGAGATGAAAGAGAGTTAATTTGAGTAAATAGCAAAGAGTGATTAAAATACTACTTTAATATTAAGTGAGTGGAGAATAAATTGAAGCTTATGAGTTAACTGAATGAACTGGTGAGTATAGAAAAGGAGACTCTGAAATACAGGAAGGAAAATAGGTGGGCAGATGAAAAATGACAGCAGCTGTCGCAGTTACTTGGGTTGTCCAAGATCAGTAATGAACTAATCAGAGTTGTGAAAAACAGTCATAGCTGGTATTAAAATTATTGAGTTCACCAGATATTTTTTCTGATTGTAGATGGTTTAAGATTATTTTAGTTTCTTATGGTTCTGTAGGAAGCTAACTAAAAAGAGTTTTATGTGTTGATTTTACAAAATGGATGTGGCATACTTTTATGACTGACTTCATGTTAAAATTTTAATATCAAAGTAAACCCATGTTAACCTCAAGCTTGCTTTAAATTTTTTAAGTTGAATGGTAATGCGAAGGCATGTTTTTGCCAGTTTAGAGCAGATTGTCTCTTTAAGTGGCTTTCAGCAGTGTTCAGTTGTAACTAATAACTTGCTTTATTTGTACAGGGAAAAACAGAAGATTTTTTAATAATTCCTATAGCGCTTGTTTAACGTAAGGAGCTTACTGTAATCCTTTTTTTTTCCTTCCTCCTCTGCTGTATTCTGAGACTTCTTTACTGTGAGTGTCTTGTGGACAGCAATAGTAAAGGTTGCCATAAATGTTTCTCTTCTTTTCCAATACAATTGTAACCATATTAAGAGGTAAATGCAGGCAAGTTATGTTTAACAGTCTGATTTAGTCTTAAGATCCTAAGGAACTGTCAATTTTATTTTCACATACTCTTCCTTTTATGTATTTTTGAGTAACAATAATTATCAATTGTGATTAAACATAGCTCTCCTGGATCTTCCTGTTCAGCCTTCAGCTGAAGTTGTTATGGGTTTTGGACACAGCTCTACAGCTACAGCCCAACACCTTCCATTTAGATTTTATGATCAGTCACGACGTGGTAGCAGTGATCCTACAGTGCAACGCTCTGTTTTTGCATCTGTTGACAAAGTTCCAGGTAAGATGAGCATTCATTATCAAGCAGGTTTTGCTTTGTGATTTCTATCTGCAAAAGCTGAACTGTAGCTTGTATAAGCAATGAAAAGCTTACTCTGATGTGTGTTCAGAAACATATCGTACAACTCCAGGATATGACTTATGGAAAAACTCCTAGAGAAACAAGTAGTACCTGGGTGTGTATTGCAGGTATGTTGTGAGCAATACATCCATGGTAGTTTCTCCAAATACACTGGAAGTATCCTAACACTTTGCCTTCCTTTACAAATTGAGTTAGTTTAAATAATGTTTCACATACTCAATATTCATCTATCGATTGTGCGTAGTTCCTCCTTTAATTTGGTTGTGATAATTTTCTTGCCAGTTTGTAAAAATAGCTGGGATACTGTGAACTGCCTTGTTTACCTTTGAGCTAGCAAGACAGAAAAGGGCCACAGCTACTCCGAAAACATTAGCTTGGAACTGGGATTAAAGGAATAACTCTAAATCAATGAGCTGTTAGCTCTTCTGTCTCCTTAGCGCCTGTTCACAAACTGACTTAACTGCAGAGGTTTTTTGTCAGAAGACAAAGACAAGTGTGTGTTGTATGATGGGAATGTATTTCCTTATTTGACATGACTTCCATGGAAAAGGTGTGGTTGAAAAGATGTCAGTGTAAATGTTTCAGAATCAGCCTTCTCTAAGATGAGTGTACTTGTGTTCATAACAATTGACTTAATCTATGAATTCTTCTTTTTGGGTGGGGGTGGTGGGGGACAGGACGGGCGAAGAGGGAAAAGAGTGGTGGAGCATGGTAGTTTGTTCAGACAACCACATACTTACTTTGAATTTCAGGAAATGGAGACTTCCACTGTATGCACATCCAAATCCAGAAGAAAAAGTATTTTGAAACTTTTATTTGATACAGAGTATGACAAACCAGACACAGAACATTAAGTATTTAAAATGCTGCATTTTTGAAATGCATTTTATGATAGTCAGTAACATAATAAAAATTGATTAATATATTGTTTTACATCTGATTACAAAATAAATATCAAATGCCTCTTCATTCTCTCTTCACTAATGAATGGATGAGATTTCCTAGGTCCGAGTGATTTTGATCAGAATCTGGTTTTATCCCTTAATCAGACTTGGAATGATTTTTACTTTAAGAGGATGATTTAATGCCTTTTAAAAAAATTATTGAAGAAATTGGAGTTGAATTACTACTTTCATGTATTCTTTTCTTAATGCTACAGCTTTAAGTGGTGTTTAAGAATTCTGCAAAGCTTATATAGTCTGTTAATTTGATTGTACTTGTAAGAAACAAGTTATGCTTTCCTTTGGTGATGGTGGTTTTTTTGTTGATCTAAAGGAGAGCTATGTTTTGGGCAGTATTTTTAGAAGATTAATCACTTTTTGTAGGACCGTGTTAGCTTTCAGTGCTGTACATCCAGCCTGGTTTTGTTTTTAACAAATAGACATTGATACAAATGATGTTAACCCTCCTGTAAATTTTACTCTGTGGAGAATTCTAGTACAACTATTCAACCAATTCCCTAATTCCTCTTCTCAATGAATTTAGAATTTTCAATAACACTTATTTCAGTATGGTCTGGTTCAATTTCTTTCGTAGTGCATACGTAGAGCTCTGCATATTTGACTAGAGAGGATGCAGTTATCTTATTGTAGTCAAACTATGCTTCATTTTGCTCTATTGTTTCATGGTCCAAAGTTAAAATCTGTTTTGAAAATGCTTCTTGAAACCTGTAGGGGGGAAGAGTGAGAGTTGTCATAGCTTAAAACCAGATTTTGTGCAAGCCAGATGAAAAGTGACAAGAATATAACGGACCATGCTTCAGAACATCCCTGTTAATACTCTTTATAAAAACTACAGGTTATGCAAATAGAGTGAGATGATGTAATTATCCCAGATGACTGGTCTGATAAACTGGGCAATTCTTATCAGAGAAGAACAGAAGCAAAATCCTTCACTTGATTTATCTTACTGTTGTAGTTATGACTATGAATATACTTCAGGGACTATTTTAGGTTAATGATCTTTGCCTGAATGTTAGAGCGTTTTAGGGATAGTTTAGTTGGCTGGACTGTTCACCATCTTCTATACTAGCTATGTAGTCATATGATGCTTTTGAAACCCTCTTTATCAAATTAAAGAATACGTCGTTTTCAAAAAAAACCGAACAGACTTGGTAGGTGTCCCATGAACATGTCTTGTGTTGAAAGTAAATAAGTAATCACTTCCCCTCCAAGCAAACTCAAGTATTAGTTTCAAATACCAGCTATATACCGAGATTTGTGTGCTCACTGTGTCCTAAGGGAAATCTTAATGATTTCCTGCAAAATGTACATCTAAATATTTTAACACTTTCCTCAGTAGAGAAAATTTATTTTGGAAAGTAGAATGAATCAAGAGGTCTTTCTTACTATTTTCTTGCCATCGTTAATACCTTAGTATATGATTATGATAATAAGATTTGGGGGTGGAAGTTGGAAAAAATAATAAGATTTGGGGGTGGAAGTTGGAAAACAAATTCTTGTTCATATTAGCCATTGCAAACAAAGTATAGTCGTCTTAATTTTAAAATCCACAGGGGGGAAAAAAGTATTTTATAGCTTTGTAACCTTTTAAATGAAAAAAAAGAAAATGCAGGCAAAAATTCTATTTAAAGTTTGCATAACTTCTTGTGAGTAGGAAAACTTTAAACAAAGCCTGAGAATTGTTTAAGCAGTGTTTGAGATTGTTCAGTTTTATGTGAATAAAGTTCATTTTAGTTTTCTTAAATATTATTCAAGAACTAGTCTGTTAAGTATATTAAATTGGTGAGGAGAACTGTGATTAGAGCTACAGTCATCTTGTGTTGGCATGTGGAGACTAAAAATGTCAGTTAATCCATTTTTTAATGCTGGTTGAAATTGTAGCAGCTACTGGTGTATAGGAGATTCTCTTTAATGAGTGAATCATCCATCCGGTGCCATAGGAGATTCCCCATATAAAAGAATAAAGAACTATGTGGCGCATTTGCTTTCTCTCATGTGTGATTGTCAGATACTTTCCTTTTCAGTGTTCACTATGCAGTGAATGCAACAAGTAGTATATTGTTAGGTGTTTCATAGTACATGGCTACTTTCAGTAATTCAGAGGTCTGCCAATAACAAGTAAACTTTTGCATTAATACTTTCCCATGGGAAAGTGAGGAGGGCTGCAGAGGCAGCTGCGTTGTGTACATCACCTGACATACGGCCCATATTGAACAGACTTCTTTTGCTGTAAGAAGTGCTTCAACTTCTGGAAAGCTTCTTGCTATCAAAACCTGTATTTGAAGCTTCCAAGTATTGGAATGTCTGCCAAAGAAAGGAAAGCCTCACTCATGAAGTTGAGGAACTGCTGTAGGCATGTCGTGAGGAAAGCTGCCAATAACCACGAGAAGGATGTAATCTTCTGAAGAAAGTAAGAGGTCATAGGAAGGAAGTGTGAACAGTGCAGTGGTAGCTGTCTTCACTGGACTTATGTGGGAAAGGCAGTTCGTGAACTTTTCTTTCAGAGCATGTTGCAAATTCTATCGGGTAATTCCATAGCATTTGAATGGTAGAATGCTGCTATGCTAGTAGATGCTAGACCTTTAACATTTTGATTCTTCTGCATTTTTATAATACCAGTGTGATTCAGGATCAGATCATTGACTTCTGTAACAACAGAACTATGAAAACTGTAAGTTAAAAATTCAACTGAAAAATCAGAGCATAAGAGGAAAAGAACTGCTAATTGAAAGACACAGTAAAGGGCAACTGAAAGATATAGCAAAGGGCAGCTTACTGGTTTTAATCTCATGGGAGATATCCTGACGTGTTTAAACAGTCCAATCACAAGTGAGTTAGCAGGTGATCCCAAAACAGGGGTCTTTGTCGTGGTTTTGTTGAGTAGGGGGGGGGGCCTAAGGTGGTAGCTTCTGTAGGAAACTGCTAGAAGTCACTCCCCTTTGTTCAGTGGACTCGGTCGGGCCTAGAGCCAATTGGTAGCAGAATGTCTCGTGATAACGCCTCTGCGATAACGTATTTAAGAATGGGAAAACAGAAAAAAAAAAGAGAGAGGAGAGAAGATGTGAAGAAGCTGAGTGGGGGCAAAGGCGCAGAGGGGGAGGCGCAGGCCTCACCCTCTGGCCTCTCGCCAGGCAGCCGACTGGGCCCAACTCGGTCCGGCCTGGCTGCAAGAAGTGGAGAGGAGATGAGAAGTGAGTAAGATGTAAAAAGATCCTGAGAGACATCTACCAGCCTGTTGTGAAGAACGGCTGCAGACGCCAAGGTCAGTTCAGAAGGAGGGGGAGGAGTAACGCGGCTCCTGGCCAAGATTCCCCTGCAGCCTGTGGTGACGACCATGGTGGAGCGGGTTGTCCCCCTGCAGCCCATGGAGGTCCACGGAGGAGCAGAGATCCACTTGGAGCCCGTGGAGGACCCCGTACCGGGGGAGGTGGATGCCTGAAGGCAGCTGTGGCCCGTGGAGGGCCCGCTTGGACAGCTGTTCTGAAGGGACTGAACTCCGTGGAAGAGATGACCCACGCTGGAGCAGTTCCATGAAGGACTGTGGCCTGTGGGAGGGACCCCACGCTGGAGCAGAGGAGGAATGTGAGGAGTTCTTCCCCCGACCATGAAGCAGAGGTGTGAAACAACGTATGATGAACTGACCACAACCCCCATTCCCTCTTCCCCCCCGTGCCGCTCGGGAGGGGAAGGTAGTAGAGATAATGTTAAGCTTGGGAAGAGGGAGGGGTGGAGGGAGGTTATCTTGTTCTCTGTCTCATTATCTTGCTGTTTGTAGTAATAAATGAATAGTTTTCCCCAAGTTGAGTCTGTTTTGCCCGTGATGGTAACTTTAAGGATTTCTCCCTGTCCTTATCTCAAACCTCGAGCCGTTTTTCCTTATATTTTCTCTCCCTGTTTTCTCAGAAGGTGGGGGGAGTGAGAGAGAGACTGCGTAGTCTGGTCCAATCGGGGCTGAACTACGACAGTCTTCAACATATGAGGATCAACAGAGTGTGTGAAAATAATTTCTATAGTTTTTCAGAACTGGAGTGATTTTGCTGCATGTCTTGGTATCCCACACTGTGGGTTTTGTGCAAAAGCAAACTTGTTGTCAAGCCTGGACTTTTTAGAGTGTCACTGAACAACTTTTTTCTGATATCTGGCAGAGATCTGATACAAGAGTTAAGTGCTTTGACTTTCTGGATCCACAGTCTGCTGAAAGTCAGTGTGCTTGCTTCTGTTCCATCAATGATAAACTCATTTTGTTGTTGAATGAAAATATAAGCGTTAAAGTCCTAACAAGTGCTGGAAAATACACGATGTTTTAAACAACAAACAAAAATGTATTTGTCAGATATATAATAGAACATTGCTACTTAAGAAAAAGAAAAAAAAACTTTGTTAAAGTAACATGCTTTTGAAACACCAAGTGGGTTTTTTTTGTTTTGTTTCTTTTGCTCTATATTCCAATTTCTCTTCTAAAATACAAACTACGTTCTTACAAGACTGATGTTGATAAGTGTTCTAATTCTCCCAAAGATACTCATGTATTTCTGTTTATGTTGAGGTGAAATGACGGTCAGCTGCGTGCTTTCAGCATTTATAATCTGTGAATGTCTGAAATTTAGTGTTAAATTTAATTTGAAACTGTCAAGAGTGAATCATGTCAACCAGACACATTCCCATAAGGCAATGTAAAAAATAAGTGTTTATAAATACAAGCTAGTTATGTCAAATAAGTTTTTTATGTAGTATCTGTTTTGTAGACAGTTACCATATAATCATTGTCACCCATAAAAGAAAAAATTGCTAATTTACTAAATCTACTAAATGTTCAGCACGTATTTGCAGTGCAGCTGGACTTACTGGAGACACCTTTGTGGGCACTTATTTTGGTAGAATGTGACCAAGTGGCAACATAAAACATTCACAGTAACCTAAAGAATTTTCAATTGTCTTCTGGGTCATAGCATGCTTCTGCACAAAACATTTTTTACAACATACATGGAATAACTGTTGGTTACTTTCTGATTCAGTCTAGTTTTATGCAATGAATGTATGGTGTAGATTCCTTGTATTTGTGGCTTCTTATCTTGACTAAATCGGAGGAATTAAATATTGCAAGGTACCTACCTCATTCTCAGGTTATTCAGTTCTGAGATGCTGAGCTTGAGAAACCAGGGATTTGGATTCCTTCCTTGCGCTTCTTTCCCAAATTGCATATTTCCGCTGAATTTCCCTGTGCTGCAGGTCCTTTTCTGAAATTGCACCTTGAAAGAGAAAGTGCATCAGTCATTTTATGTGAGGTGGGAAGGAACTAACATGAAGTTTTTTTTTTAAGGCATGTCAAAGACTGAAGCAGGGGATTGCAGAGGAAAGAGACATGAATGAATGCAAGCCTATGTTGGGAAAGAAGAGCATGCTACAATGTAAAGAATTTGAGGAACAATTAGACTGAAAGCCAGAAGAAGACTTATTTTAAAAGTACTGTCAGACACTGTATAGAGCTTTCCAGTCTTCAGACTGGAAAAAGTTTGACTTGTGAGAAGGTGGATAAAATCCAATCCCAGTATGAGATTTGATTTATTAAAATTTCCAGAGGTTGTTATCTCTGCAGTAAAAAATCAGGTACAGGCCTTCTCTCGGAGATTTTTTGTTGTTCACTTTTGACTTAACCATTTTCCTTATCACATTAAGGCTGTGACCCATGAGTTTATTGAATATAACAAAAACTGAAAAGTTTTTAAATACTTTGACTGTTTGTGAAAGATCTAAGTTTTAAAGTGTTTTGAATCCCTTAACTTGTACTTTCTTGTTCATTTATCAGCATTTGTAGCATGTTTTCAGAAAGATGCATTTAGATTTTCAGGCTTCCAAGATGAAGGTGGGAGAGTGTGCATCCTCTGGGTCACTACACAAAGTTAACACCACTTTAATATTCGCTCTTACACTTTCTCAGGTTGTTCATGTAAGTTAACTGTTTCAAGCTAATTATTAACTCCTGAACTTCATTGTCCTATTTTGCAGGCTTTGCTGTGGCCCAGTGTATAAATCAGCACAATCCATCACCACTCTCATCACCATCACCTTCCAGTGGGAGTACAGGGCGCTGTGATTCAGTGACTGCAAGCTCAACATCTACTCCTTCTGTTGCACAGAGCCCATCAGGTATTAAATCACAATTTTCAGCCTAGCCACTAAGCAATGTAGTTTATTGTAATATTATGTTAACTGTGTTATTGGATTAAAAACAGTAAGGTTTTATGTTTTTAGATCACTTGATCATTCAGCTAAACCAGCTGAAGTAAATCGTGGTGCAAATTTTAATGATCTCTTTAGCTTTCTGGAACTCTAATAAATACTTGGCATCTTTCAGCAGTGATTTTAAGTACCAGTGAAATAATGTCCTGCTTGTTTGACTTGTCTTCTAGCACATACAATTTAAACTGTTGTTGGTTTTGGTTTTTAAACTGAAGTATTGCTTTGCATAAATTTGTAATGTAAATTGTTAGCTTTTCACCATAGCAGACACGTTGATCTCCACATGAAGTATCTTTTTTGAACTAGATGACATTTACTTTCGTATTTTTGTCTGATATTCATGTTTAACTATGGGACAAATCTAAAATATTTGGAAATAGTTATTTAGGATGCTAGTATTGTAAAGCTTTTGCAATAACACTCTTGGCTGAACCACCGCATTTGAAGAGGCTATTTCATTGATGGAGAAGAAGCTGCCGTATAAATAGACTGACAGTATAACTTTCACAAATGTAGCTACCATGCGTTTGTGTCAGTCAGTATATTTAGTGGGTATGTTTATACTAAGACTTCTTGTTACATTAGAACACCTTCATTCCTCTTTTTTTTTTTTGTCTAGCATTTATAGAGAATCTTGTAATCGTGTTTGTTCTGAGTGCAAATTATGTGTGAGGTAAAGCCTTAAGCTGGAGACTAAACAAGAAGGAAATCCTGAAGGGTGCATACTGAAATGCTTTCATGCTAGAACTGACCTACTCTACCTCATTCTGGTTATAAAACAATAGAGGTAACTTGATTATCAAGACCTTTTCAAGCAGACCCCTCATTTTAACAGTCACTTCCGATGTTGATCACTCCTTGAAATGGTTATTCTGTTTCCCCCTTCTAAGACATACCATTTTTTGCATTTATTTGGAAGCCTCATGTAGATCTAAACTTTTTTGCAGTCCTACAGGAAATGGTGCAATCTTGGTTAGGCATTTGGTGTTTTGTAGGTAGTGTCAGGAGATCAATGGACATTATTTGTCCAAAGTGACTATGCCTGCAAGAAATATTGCTGGAAAGGGTAAGCAAAGGCTGCTTATGAAGTTTATGAACTCTATGTAAAGCATTCAAACTCCTAGACTCTAGATTTAAAAGTATTTGTTGCTGAGATATTAACATATAGTCAAAATATTCCTACGTTATGTGTAATTTGAGAATAAAATTTAAAATATTTTCTGTATGCAGTTTGTTCAAAACTTCAGAAGAACCTAATTTGCTTTCCTCCCTTCATAAGTGATTGCCGTTATCCAGTCTCTTGGCCTAGATAATACATGGTGATTACACAGAGAAGTGGTATCATATATCAAAAGTCTCAGTATGGATTGGCACTACAAGAAAACATTTGTTTAACTACACGTTTCTCCTTAGCAGTGTAAAAGGGCTCATCTACAATGTCCTTTGCTGTATTTGAGTCCTCGTGATCAGGAAGTGAAATGCAACTACAAGTTCTTGGCAACAGTGGTTAGAAGAAAACTGTGGTAAAGGAAATGAAAATTAAAAATCTGAATTTTTGTTGCTGTAAGCAGCATGTCGGTTCACAGAAATATCAAGAAAGATTATACTGCATGTTTCAAACTGAGATCTTTCAAGTGCATGTAATCTAACTTCTGAAAAACTGAGTAGTTCCAGAGCACGTAATTCCTCATTAGCATAAAAAGATAGTGCCTTATTGAAGAATAATCGTAGACTGTAGTTAACAGAATTAAAATTACTTACACAGTATGTTGACGTTTGTATAACTTAAAATTCTGTTTATTTTTCCTGCAATTTAAAAAAAAAAAAGCAACCAAAAAACCCACAAACTCTTCCATGCCCCCCGGGGGAGGAAAAAAACAAACCAAAACAAAATAAAAAACAGAGGAAAGGGGTTTTTTTAAATGCTTGGTTTTAGTCTGCACTTTACCAGTTATGTTGCATGAACTGTCCATGCTTAATATGACCTTCACTGTGGCTTAGTCATAAAGTATGTTCAAAATGCCACGTGTCCTGCAGGAAAACACTCTTCAGGTGGGTTTTGGTTTTTTGCTCGGGATCTAGGCGTGCGGATAGAGATACTTTAGCAAATCTAGTTGTGAGGGTACAATTCTGTGCCCTACCACTACGAGCATAGTAACCTTCAGCAAAGTCAGTGGAAATAAACATGAGAATCTGTCAGCTACTTCAGTCCCAAGTCAGCAGCTTGCATTAACTTGCTGCAGAGATGACTTTTGAGCTCTACTCCTGGATTTTGTTCCGCTAACTCAGAGAGCATAACGGAGTCCTCTGTTACACAGGGACTGTATGTGCATGAGCAGGTAATTTGGTGCAGTAGGACAATGAACAGTTGGTACTGAGGTGCGTGCATCTGATCTGTATGTGGCTTACTGATTTTGCTGTGGACCATATTTACTCTGATCTTTAGGACCAAGCATCCCTACCACGGATGGGATATGTTCAGACATATATTGCTATTAATATTTGAAGTTTGTTTGGTGCATATTTGCAGTATATCTTTTATAGTTTGGTTTCCTTGTGAAAGAATCAGACTAAAGGAGTAAGTGTGCATAGTTCTTCAAAGCTGCTCCATTGGTCTGAATTAAACTGCTAATGTAGTTGCAGCGAATAATGAACAAGGAATGTTTTAAATAGTTATAAGCCAAGTGGCTGACAGTGTCCCAAGGTCCTTAGTGTAGAGTAGAGAGTACTCTGAAATCCCTGAAGCTGGCTCTTTGGGGGATGGGGGCATGGGGAGGGTTTTCTCCAACCCAGGGAGCTTTGTTGACACTTTCTGCTGATCTTCAGTGTCAGATCAAAACTATTGTCTATTCCTGGGAACAATGTTTCTGCTTTAACTGATTTGACCAGTTTACTCTTAAGTTTGTAATGAATGTTCTCCCTTTTATAGTATTTATATATAATTGTTATCTATACTGGAAACTGTTGCCAGGAGCATGACCATGGAAGAGATCATCTGTTCAGTTTGTCCAAATAGCTGATAGTGTCTTGACCACTGTCTGCGTTATATCAGGTCTTACTGACCACTCAGCTGAGTTATGGAAACAATCATTGATATTCACCCGCTTCAACGTAAAACGATGTGATTTTCCCTTGAATTATTGAAGACAATTGAAACTGAACTGCCTTACTCTGCTGTGAAGCAGAAGAGGAGGCTTGCATGATGTGAACTGGCTCCTTCAAGGGCGAAGTAACAAGTAGCTGATGAACAGCAAGCAATTGCCAAGATCTAGTTTATGCTCCAAGGTAGCCCTTGAATGCTGCCACCATCTGTCACATTTGAATCTCCCTTCTCATTTCCCATTCTATTTTAAACATGCTTATGCAAACACACATATGTGCTCTCTGTCCCTCCCTCCTTCCCTACTCCCCTTTTTGTTCTGACAACTGTTCAGGTTGTTGACCATGAAGAACATGCTAGGTTGCTCAGGAACTTCAGTCAAGAAGGCCAGACAAGATAAAGGGGAGAAGTGTATGTGGACTTCAAGGAAATTGCCTCAACTACCTTCCTTAAGAGCAACATTTTAAACCACAACAATTGTTTCTCCAGTAAACTTGGAATTATAGTGTCTACTGACAGATTTAAACTGTTTAGAATTTTATATTTTTTAGATAATATTTGTAATCTTCACAGAGTTGTATCAGGCAATAAGATTTGGAACATACAAAGTGACTTTTACATTAAACAGTGATAGATGAGAACAAAATAAAGACAAATTGCATAATTGTTAGTTGAGAGAAAACAACGTTACAAGATAGATTATGTATTAATGGTTAAACAGTAAAAGAGCTTTCAAAAATGTTATCACAGGAAAAAAAAAATCTGGTATTTTCTAAAAATACTTTACTTGCTATCACTCCTACCTGCATCAAACTATCACACAACATCTTAATGCGAGGAGGGAGGTTAACTGAACTCGCATAAAATCATATGACTGTTGTGCATGTTTCAGTTGTTGTAAGAGAACAGTAGTTGCATTAACTACTTTGTCATGAGTAAAATAAATTCTTATGGTTCCTGAGTTAATCAGCTGTCCTACCTAATAATTGGCACAATACTTCACAGCACAGATATTTTAAAGCCTAGCAGCTCCCCTATTTGCAGTATTTGGGAATTAAGCTTACCCCTTTACAAGGTCACCGTTCCTTAAAACTAAAAAAAACAGAAGTCATCTCTTAAAGAAAGGAGAATCCCTAGCAAGACAGAAAAAGCAGTATCAGGTTCTGCAAATGCTGCTATCAGGTTGGTTTTTAACTTTGTATTTACATGGTGTCTTTTATTTTAATTTAACATGTCCATTTGAAGTGTTGCTGTGCATAAGGTAAAAATGTTCTCTTGCTAGGCAGATTTTAATCATCAAGCTTCTGAGCTTAGAATACAGTGTCTTCTTGGCTATGCTTGCTGGAACCATGCAGCACTTTAGAGTGCTTATTTCTATATAGATGACAAAGGTTAAGATAAAGAAGCTCTCTTACCTTAAGTTAGCAGTCTTCCAGAATCATCTATGTGTACTGTCATCTAAGCTGTATTTTACCACTTTTTAAGTTGTCTTAAGCTTTAAAATGCAATTGACTTCAATAGTTAAGAAAATGTTTACTTTAGAGCACTGGATATTAAGGACTTCAGAAGGTGTTGATCTTCTATGCAACTTATGCTGTGTTTCACTCTTCTGACAGAAATCGATGCTAAAACGTCTAAAATAAGTACAAAGAGCTGTCCCTTGTTGCACATAATATATTGGATTCCAGTCTGTAAATTAAAATTTATTTATTCCAAGGAGAGGATGATTAATCAATCATGGAGAGCCTGTAAGAGCAGTGCCTGCCATCTTACTGAAACCTTCCCTGTCTCTTCCCTCTATAATCAATCAGTAATGTAAATGTGTTTTGATCTCTTCTGTTCTATGATGCTAGTCATATTCTAACTAGGTGAGGAAGTACTTTTGTTTCTAGAAAGCTTATTTTCTAGAAACTTCCTATACGCCAGGCATCATCACCTGAACTGCTGCTATCTTTTAAAACACTCTGTTTGGCTTTATTTTAAACCAAATCTAGTAATTCAGTTTCATATCATAGCATAGGAGGGCTGAATGTTCTGAAGTATTGTCACTTGCACGGTACTGCACCTGATTAGAAATTATGGCCAGTGGAAATCAGAATAATTCTCTGTCACCAGAACTTGTGATAAATGGCTTCTCTCAAGATTTCTAAAGCATGTGAGTAGGCTGTAATGCAAATAAATGCCTGTGAGTCCCTCCTCAGCGTAAGTGCAGTTGGTATTGCCAAACTTAGCCCATACTGTATTACGAACATTTCCAGATAGGTAGCAAAAAACTAAATTCAGTTAAACTTGTTTATTTCTAAAGAATGAATACTTCCAGCTTCAGAAGTATTTCCCAACCCTGTGACTCTTGATGTGGTGTCAAATTGTATTCAAGGTACCAGCAGTTACTGATGTGTCCTTGTCACTTATTCTTGTTGCTACTCTAACATTTATCCTTTGTCTTCATTCCAGTTTCCCTTCCTTGTTTCATTGTTAAAGCCTTCGTATGATATATCACTGTGTTTTCCTCTAGTAAGGTCTGGCAGGAAAGGACGTCGGCGGGTGTTTAGTCTGTCGGAGGCTGACAGTCACGGTGGACACTGGGTTTAGGTCTTCAAGCAGCAACTGCAACAGAAACTCACGCAATATCAATTCAGGCAGGTTCCTCCATAAGCTTTCAAAAGCCCGTAACAGTTAATAGAACATATTTGATTTCCATGCTGATAGCAATGACAGTGAGGTAGAAAAGTGAAGAAAGCATCATAAATAGTTCTCTCTACTGCTTTTGAGGGGGGAGAATTGTGAAGCAATAATTAGCTGTTTCTGAAAGCCTTATCTGCAGTTTCTCCCATGTTTCTTGACTCTCTTGCCAAAGATAAAAATTCTGCTATTAAGCCTCCAGCTTCAAAGCAGCTATGTCTTCATTTGCACAGGGGCAACCATGGCTGTAGTGGAATTTAGTAAGCACAGGCTCCTGAATGGACAGTAATGCAGGTCCTTGGCTAGCAGCAAGAAATCTGTTTATAACTCAACTAAAATGGACAAGAATTCAGCATAAGACTGTCCTTGGACTGTGATGACACAAGCTTAATATTTCTATGATCATCAAACTTGGGCAGATGACTTTATGGATTGTTTAATTGCCTGAGGAGGTGGGGCGTGGAAGCAAATGGAAAAAAAGAAGGAAATATGCTTCAGGCTACCTTCTTATTTATAGGATTTGTTTTAACTTGTATCTAATTAATTTATTGGTTTTTACTGTCATGGCATGAAGATATTTTACTCTGTTGATATTATATAGACACCCTTTTTCATCTTTATGGATTTACTTTGCATCTTTTCACTTTGTCCTGTTACTTATATTTTTGTTCTCATTTCATAGTGTGTTGCTGTACAGCTTAGGACACTTCTCTGTAGATGATATTCATTCTTTCCCCTTCCTGTTCTTTTCTGTCTTCTTTCACTAATAATCATCCTTAACATAAGTTAATATAACAGAAGTTGAATTATTTGGTTTGAATTTTTTTTTGCTGTAATGATAATCTTGGTAGCATTGCAAAAGTGCTGAAAAACATCTAAGGTTGCTGAAGCCACTTCAACCAGAGAGAGCATTGAGAAGGGAGTCACTTTAGCATTAACTTAGATCCTGCATGGAAGGATTTGGGGACAGTACAGCATTACAGAAGAATATGTATGTCTGTCATTATTTCAGTAAATGAAAATATTGAGAAAATTATTAATATTTTGTTGGGGGAGGAATGATTTAAGAAATGAACTGCAGAATCAGAAGTGAAATAGCAGAACTGCAGTAGAAATGTGCTGTATGTAACACTTTGAAGCAGAATGCCATGGATTGATAATACTTTATTTACGAGAATGTCTCAGGTTTCTGAATCCTGAATTTTGGTCAATATTCATACTATAAGATTTTAAAATAATCTTGGCAAGGAACATTTAAATTATTTTAAGCTTTTAATATTATTTTAAGATTTTATAAATTTGGAAAGTCACCGCTTTTAAGAGACTCAGTTTTGTGCATTCTTAAATGTTAGTATTTATCTTGGAATTCAGAGAAATGAGGCTTTATTTCAATGGTGTTAGCAGTTCGTTTTCCATGCAAGTCTTGCATCACTTCCTCTGTTATCAATCGCTACATTCTCACTAAAGCTTCTTTACAGCTAAAAAGAAGAATCTGCAGAATTACTTTGAATCTGTCCTTATTTTTCAAAATTAACCAGTGATGTCCCTTTTATTTAAAAGGAGACTTTTTTACAATCTATAAATTTTGGTTTTATTAATGTGAGAAGCTTTATCTGTGGATTCAGCAAAAAGTAAAATTGAGTCATTTTTCTGAAGTGAGAATACACCTTCGGGTTTATCTTACTGGAAAGGTAAATATACCCAATAATCCTACTGTTATCCCACTGATACCTTACTGATATCTGTTCCATTTTCAGCTTCGTTTCTTTCTCTCTCTTTTTTTTTCCTTTTTTCATACTTTCTGTTCTTTTAAGGATTAATTGGAATCATATTGAAACTGAAATATTGAGGTTACTGTGTATTAAAAACAGAACCCTAATTCTTAGCTTCTGTATTCACTACATTGCCTTATAGATTTTTCTGCAGATGCCTGTACACTTGAACACATGCTGTTTCTTACAAGAACTCTAAAAATGGTCTGTCTTGAAGCTGGATACCTGTTGCTTTGATGGCGTCTATTACTCTAGTCTGAAAAGAAAAAAAAACACTGACTTTTTTGGGCATACTTGCTCATCTAAGGCTGTATCGCCTCATCCTCTCCATTCGCTTTCCATCTGAGCCAAATTAGCAGTTTACTTGATAATTAGCTAGGATTTTAAGGGGGGAAAGTACTGTACAAATAGCTGTTAATGGTGGAGTGTTTTTCTCATTGTGTGGGAGGGTGTAGTAGCCTATCAGTTTTCCTGGGATGTAATGGGTATTCCCAATTTTATCTGTTACATGCTCCGTGGCTAGGAGCACAAAACAATCATGTAACACAAGCCTGTGTAATAGCAGGCCTCTTTTGCAGCACCTTGCAGTTACAGTAAGCACATTATTCTCCTTGTTCTTCAATAGTTCTGCTTTCTGTGGTTGAGGTGTCACTTAACTGTGAATCCAGAGAATGAAATGAGAGAATGACTTCAAATTTTTCTAAGAAACAAGCCACCTCTTGGGAAAACTAGTTATACAGGTGTTTTTTAATTGATTTCTAAAGAGCTTCCTGGTATGGGGTGGCTATTCATTTTAGTCTATACTAAATACTGGAGAGGCTTTCTTATTTTTTCCCCTCAATTTCTCTAGAAATATTCCAGACATTGCTGCATATTCTAATACTACATGTGTAAAATTTTCTGGTCCCTAATTTGAAGAGATTGCTGCTGGCATTTTGTTATGCCTTCATAATATTTTGCTTTATTACTAATTATTAAAAAGTGGATGTGTAAGCATAGTGCTTCACAGAACTGCATTTTCCACTCAATTATTGTTAAATATTCATAAATAATAGCATACTGTTAGACTTAATGTACATACTGAGTTGAATATTGATTGATTTTTGGTGTTTTCTTTTATTAGATGACACTACAGCTCCAGAGCAGCCTCAGATGACCATTTCTGGTCAGATGATCATTTCTGGTCAGATGATGTTGACTGATGAAACTCTTTCAGCTGTCTCAAAGTCTAGCAAGAATACTGTAAAAAATGGTGACACAGAAACAGCAAACCTGTCTCCTAGCCTGATTCCTGCGCAGCAGCCCACAATATCATTAATAACAGATGATAATACAGATGCGCTAAGTGTAGAGTCGCTTACATTGGTGCCACCAGTTGATCCACACAGCATTCGGACGTTCAGCTGCATTCCTCAGTCCTCTTTGCAGTCTGAAGTTGAAGTTTGCAAGGTAAAAGAGGTAGAGGAAGAATGTTCTGACTAAAGACAGCCTGGAGACTGTGATAAACAGCGAAGCAAATGCAACCAAATTCTTCATTGCTTTTTCTTTGGGAGTGCAGATACTTCTTGAAGCCTGAGGAGGCCATCTGGTCTGCAAGAGGAGACCCACTGATGAAGGAGAATGTGAGCAGCTTTTAGAGTAAACATCAAATGCTCAGCATACTTAAACTGGAGAAGAAAAAAAAAGCTTTTGAATCTGGACTGGTTGTTTCCTAGCGATTTCTGTTATACAAGAACATTGAAGTATTTCAGAGCGCCTACTTTGATTATATTATAGAGTTCCAGCTGCAGGAATGAAGTTTATTGTAAAAGGTCTACAGTATTATGGCCAAGTGAAGAAATTTATGAATACCTGGCTTCAGGATATTGTATCATTACTTCTCTGAAACTGGAGACATACCATTGACCAGAAAAGGTTATATATTGTAGTACAGAGATAACATTTCCATTTGAGGAAATGGTGTGTTTGTCAGGTTTTTGTTTTGTTTTGTTTGTTTGTTTATTTTTTTAATCTTGATCTCATTCATCTTTTGAAGGTCTGCATCATACAAGCAGGCTTGGCCACTTTCAGTGTTGTCTTCATAGGACTCCAGACTTCAATATTGTGTTTTCCGTGTGTAATATTTATTTCAAGGTTTGAGTCAAAGTAAGGTATATATCAAACAATTTTTTTTAAAAAAGTGGAAGCCTGAAATTTAATGACAAACACTTATTCAAATTAACATAAGGGATTTTTGAGATTACTTTAGTCTTAGCTTAATCAGCTACAGAGGAATGTGAAATATTTTAAGCGATTGCTGTAGCTTTTTTTGCTTCCAACAGTCAAATTGCAACACCTCGGAGGAATGATTATATCCTTTCTACTGAAGGACAACTTCTAGAAACAGACAGAAGCAGTTTTATCTAAAGAGATTTTAAAAATTTTTTGTCTTCATATAGCAAGAAGGTCAGCACCTCTAACTGGTAATTCTTTGTAAGTCTGAAATTCAAAAGGAAAGGTATAGTGTGAGGTTTTTCCTATCTGGAGAAGCATCACAGTTAAAGAATATTGCTACATAAAAGTGATTCTGAATTCATGCTTGCCTTATTTTACTACTTAGATCCTGATACCAAGTTGACAAAAAGTAGTAGAAAAGTGTTGATCTAAGTTTGAAACGATCTTTGCTGATTTGATACATAATTTAACATGAATGGAATTTAAAATTTCTCATCAATTTCCATGTGCGTTAATTTAAATTAATAGTAAAATGAGCAGATTGTCCTTATTGGTCTGTACATAACATTGAGTGCTTTCTGGCTCTCAAAGATTCAAAACTCCTATTTACTTTACTTGGTGTTCTGATTTCAGACATCAGTGCAATCTGTTTCCTCATTTTGTCTTTACTAACATTAATTTCATATGAAGTAGGTGGATTTCAAAAGTTTTTACCTACTTCTCAGTACCTATTCCTGGCTGTCAGATGGAATACTTGAAGTGATTTTTAAATGTTATATTTATATATGAGATTGATTAATCCAGAAGTATAGCTTTGCTTCCTTTTTCCATCTTTTCCTTCACATAATAACTTAATATTTGTAAAACATGTATACAAGGTGTCTGCTATTGAATGCCAGCAATTTTTTTTCTTCCCTTATTATCTTTTTCATGCAGTTTTGTTGATTTCTAATTTTCTGTGGCTTCTACTTTGTCTCAAATTGAATTAGCCAGTATTCTGACCATTTCAGAGTGATGAATTCTTGATGAATTTTGAGGGTTAGGTGTTCTCAGCACTGCTGTGGATATGGGATGAGAATTTGGCATTGCTGGGGTAAAAGCCTACGGGGTTTTTTTGTTATATGCTTAGGATGAGTTTACACTGCAGCACTGTTGCAGCTAGTGTAGGTGTACCTTACGAACAAACCTAGAAATCAGTAGCAATTTGGGCACAAGGACCACACATTTTTTTATTAGCTGAACTGATTGCAGTCTAGACTTGCTCTAGTATGTTGCAGCATTATACTGTAGCCCCAGTAATATTCTGAAGATCATTACAAAAAATGTTTCCTTACTTAATTTGAAAGCATTTTATGTTAGTTGTTAACCTTAACTCTTGACCTAGTTTACACAAAATGCCACTGTGCAGGCTGAGTTCTCTTAAATAGAATTAATTTTAGAAAGGAAAACCTTGATCTTTATTTATCTAATTTCAAATTCACTTCTGGAAAGATTAGGACAATGCACAAGCAGTCTTTTTAATAGGTAAGCCTAATCTCACCCTTGAGCCATACTGCACAAGAAATGGGACAAAGGGAAAGAAAACTGTCTTTGTGCTTTTCATTGCCTTTGAGTGGCTTTTAAATCTCCACCAGTTGTCTGAGAGCTTCACTGAAATGACTGAGACAAACACTGTTGTTAGGAAAACAGAAGACTAGGTCTACTGTTTAGTCCACTGCTGGCAGAGCCTTGCTGGTCAAGGGGTGGTAAGGTGGGATCGTTTTTACCAGTTCTATCAAAAGCTCTCTGCAAAGATGGAATTACAGTAGGAAAGCTCTAACTGCACCTGCTCTACCAGTGTTGTGTTGTTGGTACAGACCAGCCTAAATCTCTCAATGGTAATGCCACAGAAGCAGTTGATTTTTGTCTTGTTTGCTTCTAATATTAAGGCATACGTGTACACAGTTTGACTGGTGCTTCATGCTGCATTAGGAGACTTCAGAACATAAAAGCTCTGGAGATTCTGAAATAATCTGTCATTGGCAATCTTTTATCTCTGCACGTACGGTGTTACTCATCTACAATTCCTTGAAGTTTATCTTATCTATCTCGCCCTTACCAGAAAAAGCCAAGGGCTGTTTCCTTATCGCCCTTTCATTGTAAAAAGAAAACTCAACCAGGAAAGCATTAGCACATCAGCCACAAATGTAATATTTTTCTAAACAAAAGTTGATTTGAGTCATTGTAACCTCACCCATTTTAACCAAATCCAGGTACCAAGTTGCACGTGAGAGCAGCAGCTAAACAACTGACCATTCAAAACACTCTCTATTTCAGTGCAGTACTGCAGAGACGGAAGGTAGAATCACTCTAAAGCAAATGTAGCAATGTTCCAGAGTGCCAAAATTTTGGATACATACTAATTCTCAGTGTTTATTTGTAGAGGCTATGCCTATCTTCATCTATATTCTGTTAACATAAAACTGTTCCTTTTGAGAAGACAAGCCAAAGAAGCCAAGGCATACTGAATGTTACTTTGCTATTTTATGGTCTATGTCTCATTTTATCAATTTTTTTTTAATATATTGTTTACCAGAACTATGTGTTGCCATCACTGTTAGGTCTCTGCCTCTTGCTGGTCCCTATTGCTTTTCTGTCATCTAGAGTTGAACAATGAACAAGACTTGAGCTTTTCATTTGTCAAGAGGGTCATGGCAGCATATACTTGGTAATTTGGTAAAGGGGAGGGAGGAAACATTAGTGCCCAGTTCTAATGCCTGCTTCACTATGGAAGTAATGCTTGCAGTGTAAGATTTTTGTGCAAAAATTGTCTTGCAGAAATTCTTTGATATAGAAAGGAACCAACAGTTAAGCTTCCTGCACTTCATTTTACAAGCTGTGTGGATTAAACCAGATTCATTAGAAATGTGGTCACATATATAAATGCCAAAAGCTGTATTTGTGTGTGAAGGTATGAATTATATACTATATAAGAACTAAGTTCATGTGTATTCTCCACTGTTAATTCATGATAAACTAAAATTCTGACTTCTCTTCCTTAAATTAAGCTCATCTTTAAAAAAAAAAAAAAAGTATAAAATTACACCTGTTAAAGAGGCTCCTCAACGTTCTTCACTTTACAACACAGTTGGAATTTTCCTTGAAGTCACTTGGTAAGGAAAAATTTGGAATGTCTTCCAGAATTCATTTACTCTTTTGCAATATTGTTGCTAAAGGACAGGTATGTGACACATGCATATTGTCCATATCCAGAATTTAAGACTCAAATGTAGATCAGTACTCAGAGTTTAAGTCAATGTCCAGTCATTCATATGAACCCTGTGCCCAATAGAGACAGAATACAGGGGAAAATAATGTTCCGTTGTGGATTTGAAGTATTCTTGTGTATAGAATTTAAAAACTGATGATTAAAATAGTTCGCTAACAGCAACATCAGCAATCTTTAGGATTAAATTACTGTGGTGGTTTTTTTCCTAATTAAGCATCTTTAAACGATCATTCAAAGCAACAAAACAGACCAGTTCTGTGCAGAGTGTGATATAAAGTTAAATACACTTCAAAATTCTAGAATATTTAGAAACTTTATTCACTTAAATGCAAGCTTTTTTTTCTGGCATCAGTTTAATTTAGCAGAACTCTGCCTCAGTTGAGTATTTTAGATGATTGCCAAGGTATAATAAGTGAAGACAACATGAGTTACTGTAATTTTCCTCACTTACAGCTAGTGGCCTGGAATGATTACTTTAAGCAATCTAAGAATCCAGTAATTGCCCTGCAGTTGAGTATCATTTTACTGGTAGTAAACTTTAAAATGTATGCTTGAAGACATAAGTAAGCTATCAGGTAAGCAGGTCAAACTCTGTTTATAAGTATGGAGCCACTTCATAAAAGTAAACAGTTTAATCACATGGTGCTGTCAGTGCTCTAGTGTAATCAGTCACTCTTTGCTGCACAAGTTGTAGGTAGATAACTACAGAATAGCCTAATGGATAGTTTCACTAACCTGCATGTGGTGCTGCTTAAAAAACCCACCAGGCTAAACATTCTGGTGTTGCCTTCACTAATTAGCTAAATTTAAATGGGGAGTTGCTTTTAAAATAACACTGCACAGGCAGCTGTCTTCTAGGAAATGAAGTGTTTTAGTCCTATAGTTGAATCAGAGGTTTGCAAAGAAACGTCATGGGGGCACGGATGAGATCAAGGCGTTTTACCTCAAAGATAATGAGTCTCCTTGATGAGACTCCTGCTTATTTTCAGGCAACCTAATGTTAGAAATCTAAATATAAGTTGAAAATTCTCTTCCTAACTGTTACTGTCATTCTTCTTGAAAGAGTTTTTTGGGATGTCACTGTTTAACCATCACTGGCCTACCCTAGACTATCACTAACCTTGGCACTGCACTTCAGTTACTTGGAAGTCTTTGGAGTGGTTTTCCTGTGCTTGCCTGCTCTGTTGGTCTGACCTTTCCCAACATTTGCAGCATGAATTAGAAACGAATATAACAACTCTTACTGTCTCGAGTTGGGTTCTAAAAAGCAGGTGATGATCCAGGCAAGGCTTGCTAGGATGGGCTGTTTTTGGGGGGTGGGAGGGGGGAAATGTTTGCAGTTTTTTCTGCTGCTCAGGATTTTTTGAGCAGCTACAAAGACATGGGAGATGCAATTCTGGACTGAGTCTCACACAGAAAGTTCTTTCATATGGAAACATATTTTTATATTACATTTGTACAGAATTATCCCTATTTTGATCTCCCAAAATTTTTAGATTTGCACATTGTTCAGATTTTTTCTTTTGCAAGATATTATAAAATATGTATTCTATGTTTGTTAATGTATTGTAAGTGTAAAGCTAAATTTTGCTTGTCCAATAAATGTGCACTGTGGCAGTATCTGTTTTATTGTTTTGCTAACTTGAATTAATTGGTTCTTCACATGAAAAGGAAAATCTTAAGTCAATATTGTCTCTGTCTTGTTAGCATAAATAAATGTGTGGAGTGCATTTATTTAACAATATAACTAAAAAGGGCTTGAGAAGCAAGTAATGACTAAGAGTACTTGCTGATGACAAAAGTTAGAGCTAAATAAGGTTCAGACTAGTATGTAGTGTTCCCAGGTTTCTTATAAGATTGTAATCTTAAGATACCTGAGGTTTTTTGTTTTGCTTTGGTTTGTTTTTCTTCTGCATTACTTTTGGTTATGGGTACTCATACTACAGTGAGTTTTAGAGATAGTAATTGCAGTCTGATAACTCAAGTATGTATGAGGAGATGAGAAGCTTCGAGGTGTTGTTTGGATGTATTTAAGTACTAACTGGCAGAAATATTTGCAATGAACTTAAAGTTAATTTTGAAAAGGATTGAGAATAGATTCAAGCGTGTGAATGTGTAGACTATTAGAAATTCTAGGAGCTTTGTTTCACCCGGCAATAGCACTGAATAATACTCTGTTACAACTCTAGGGGACCTGCTGGAAGCGTTTTAAACTCTGAGAGATAGCTTTAGGCATCTCCACTTGTGAATAGGTGCCTTTATCTTTTTTGTTGCGAACTATTGACTTCATTTAGAGCTGTTGTGTAAATGTGATTATTTTAAGTGCAAAAAGGGGGAAATGTATTTTTGTAGAAGAATGAATGTACCTGGGATTTAAACCCTACATAAAGATTTAATGAACATGAAGGACTGTCCTCCTATGAAATACAATTCAATAAAGTTGTGTCTGAAATGTACGTCGTTTTCTTTTTTATTTTTTTTTAAAGTCCTGAACATGCACTTACATCTAAATGGAAAAAAAGCCCAAACACAGGGTGAATTTAATTCTGAAATGTCTTTCTACAGGCAATAAATATTAATTATTTCATATAAGTTATATCAGATATTTAGAGTAAATGTGATAATATCTTATGTTCATGTAAAGAAAAATGTAAATAAGTGTCTGGGAAGGGAGTGAAATTAGAAAATACTGGTGTATGTTTCTGAAATCCAGATTTCTATAGCTGAGTCTGTATTTGCTGGCATTAATCATGTGTCATAGCTATTGGAAACCTGGACAAGAATGAACAATAGACCTTTCTTTGTAAATAGACCCTGGCAATAAAAGAGGTGTTACTAAGAAAACTTCCTTCCCTTTCATCTTCTGTTGTGAGATTTGATGCAGAAGAATATTCAATAACATTGAAATGCGGAATTTGCTTTTATTAAGAATGATGTGCATATGTGAATGGTATTTTAATCTTTAAGATGAAAACTGAAATAGCCAAGGTATTTTGGGGTTGTGTATGCAGGAAATACTTAGCATGAGAGAGAGAGTGAAGAAAAGAAGCCTGTAGAGATGATGGAAAGTAGATGAGACCAAGGGTTAAGAGTGGCTGGGCAACATTTAAAATGTCTGTAAATGATTTTGGAAGTGCTTGTTGTATGATTTCTTCCCTAAATACATGCTTGCACCTTCTGCCTTTTTCTCTGGTGCATGTTGTCAGTTCAGTATATGGATTAAATCCAACTGAGTTATTAGTTGGATTCTTGTTAATTAGCCTCTCCCTCTATAGAAATTAATTACAGTCAATATACATTCCTTGTCCAATGTTATTTCTCAAACTAGGCATTGCTCCTGAAGCTTTCTCTAGGAAGAAATTAAGTTACATTGTACCATAAAATAAGCAAACTAGGTATGATAGGTAGGAGACAACACTGTGATTTATTATAAGATGCAAATATTAAGATATGGTGTATTGAGGAAAATGAGCTTAAATCTGCTCCTGGCAGTCGGACATTCTACATCGTGCCAATAATACTGCTTTAAGGATGCCAGTTTTATAGCTCATGACCAGGAAGTTCCATTCTGTTTCAAACTGTTTTGTGGTTCCTGTATCTTTTGATGCCTCAGAACTTTTGCAGCTTTTTGTCTTGTCACTTTTCTTCTGTTTCTGTACAAGATCTTTTTAGACTTGAACACTGAGTCAGGTTCAGCGTCTTGCCCTGTGCTACTAATGACCGGAGCTGGAACGAAAGCGCAACCTCAAGCCCTCGTCTCATTCTGACTGGGATGAAAATGAATTTGACAGAAATAAAATGCTATATCAGTCCACTCTTTTCTTAGTTCCTGTGAATATCTAAGTGCAGCCACTTGAACAGTCCTTTAATAGGTAAATCCACATCTTTATCATTAAGATAGTCATTCTAGCATAGTTATATAAATAAGAAAGTAAAACTGTGTTGATATATATGTCTTTACAAAGTAACTCTTACCTAAGTAAAGATGCAGCATTTGGAGACTGGTATCTTATTGACACCTCAACTGCTTGGTTTGCTTCTATATCAAAGCAAGAGTTCACTGGGATTGCATGAATATAGCTGTTTGGTAGGGGGAAAAAATTGCATCCCTAATTGCTTTTTTTATGCTGCCATGTTAGAGTTTGTGTGAAAGGGAAAGCTGTATTGGCACTTTCTGGTGATCTTTTTGAATATGCGATACATACAACTGAGAATGCTAGCTCACTGTTTAAAGAGTATATTCCCTGAAAATTCTGTTGAATTTTAAGGTGATACCTTGTATGTCTCAAATAAGGAGAGGCGGTGAGAGTTGCAACATCTGGAGTTGCAACTCTCCACTGTCAAAATTAGAAGAAAGGTTTCAGGCAAGTGTTTCACACACAGTTAAGGCATTTGAGCTTATGGGCACTAACTCAGTCAGTCTGGTTGGATGGTGTTCAGTTGTGTGTCTATTTTTAGCTCAAGGATTCTACCAAGATCTCATCTGCAAACAAGTCTAGGTCTTAAAATTATTATTGCTTTTGGATGCTAGTTCTCTAAAATAGATTTTAAGAGGGGAAGTTTTTAGATTATCAAGTGCCTTATGTTTCGATTATGAGACCTTTTGAAACACATTGAAAGCTTTTGCCTGTCCTCAGAGACTCATTCTGTGAAGTTAGGAAATGTTGTGCTTGTTAAATGGAAAATACTGATCTCATCATTCCATCCTCACTGTTTTGCCCCCAAATAAAGGTTTATACTTCACATTTTTTTGCCTGTTTGGATGACCGATAAGGACAGATTAATACTTAGGCTCTGTTTCCTAGTTACACATCATTTTTCTTGGCTTTAGTATGCAATAAACATTGTGACACAGGATGGGAAAACAAGCTGCTGTTTTACTGCAGAAATAAATTTTGACTTTAAGTTAATTGGATGAAGATATTTTTGTGTAAATTTGTCCTCATATTTTTATCGTTTATTTGAAGTATGTTAAGGCTGCTGAGAAGCTTAGAAAAATGTCTGAAACTACAAGGTGCACTTAAAACTTATATAGATTAAATGAGTACTATGAACAGTTGTAGTGACTCAATTGTCTGAGCTAAGCTAGTTGCAGGAGGTAATGTGATTGGCACAGGAGCAAAGAATGATAACTTATTCTAGTCTCTTGCCAGAAAACTCACTAAAACAATTGTTACAAAATATGGAGAGGAGTTTTATTTTAGTACAGTTGTTTCAGTAGAATGTTTCCTGAGGCTTCTTACCTCTGCTGCTCTTTCAAAATGGGTCACTTATTCCCGGGAAACATTTGGCTCCTTACTTCAACACCATTGCTCATGTCAATGATTTAAATAGGCTGTAAATATGACTGACTTTGTGACACTTCTATATGAAATCAGAACAATAGAACAAAAGTCTGCACAAAACCTCAGTGTATGTAACCAACATCAGCATCCACACAAGCTCCTTTTTGGAAAACTGGCCTGGTTGCAGTAATATTTCAAAAAGATCAACTTCACCCTGTTACTAAGGGGCTGGGAAATGTCATGTTGATCTGGTGGTAGTTACCAAACTGGAGGTTATGCAAAAGTTTATTACACAGTTGTGCTGACTTGTTCTTTATTTCCAACTGCTGTTTGAAATTGCATGTTGATGGACAAATGAGTCATCGAGGCAGATAATGGCATCACCACTACAGGGATAGTCAGAGCTTGCTCTCCCTCAACAGCTAAAACTACCAGAAATAGAAAAAGGAGTTTCTGGAGAGAGGTAGAACCACCATAATGTCTTAGAGAAAGAAATTCAAAGTCAGCAGAGGGAGGCAAGGCCTACAAAGGACAAAAGTAGTTTCTATTTTCCAAAGATAACCTGTTTGTAGTGATAATGTGCATGTGCACACACATTTCCTGCCCTAAATAACAGTGAAAACTCACTGTCCTGCCTCTGACATTGGGGAGAAATTGCTTGCATCTGTCCTCTCTTAAACAAAAGCAGTGAAGAAGTTAGTAGACTATACAATAACTATCAGACTTACTCCTGGCTGTCATTTGTGAACTGAAATAACTGTAGTCACATTTATCCCATGTGCTTGGCTCCTCTGACATGTCCTGATAGACTGCTAATTAATTCTATAATATTGTTAATATACTATTAAGTCTAGTAGATAAAGTCTTTGCAATTACATATTGCTAAGAAGGGGCAGAAGCCAGAAGTGGATGATGACAGGTACTTCTATCAAATTTCGATAGTTTAGAGCCTTATCACCAAATGCAGCATTTTGCTGCCCCTTCCCCCACTCCAGTCTTTTGATGTCCCGGTTGAGGCTGAGGGAGCTGAAGAAGCAAGAGATCAAGGATGATTCTTCAGTGTCTGATCAGTGACAGATCAGTTCTCACAGCAGCATAAATTCACTCAGATGTTGTAGAGGTCCTTTGTATTGATGCTCATTTATGTGAAGATTTCAATTTTTGTTTTGGAGTAGATTTCAGTATCCGTGTTTTTTCTGACCTGTCACAGAGGCTAGAAACGTTTTTATTCAGTAAGAAACGAGGTTCTCAGGCAATACTGTTACAGTATTAGGATTTTGAGAACATTTCTGTAATTAAAATACTCAAAATCTCAAGACTTGGCAATACCACATATCCTGTTATTGGTCCTTTGACTCTGTTTTGCATCTTGTCTTAGGTTAGCTGTAGGAAGGATGCAACTGTGTATTACTTTTTCATTGCAACAGATCTTATCGTTAAGCAGGGTTCCTCTTGCAATTTTTGTCACACATCAGAGTAAGATGAGTAATCATGCATGGGGAGGTCTACTCAGTAACATGGACCAAACAATCGACTTTGGAGATGGCATGCTTAGGACAAGCTGTTTGAGTAGTGGATAGGACTGATGAATTATGGAGATAAGGCTTGCTTTTTGGGTACGCGACAGTGAGTATATTCACCAGGGGGTTTTTTGGTGGCTAACATTCAGTGTTTCTGTTTCAAAAACTCTCCTTCCTAAAATTTCTTACAGCAGAAGGTGGAAGGAAAGTCTCTGCAAAATGGTCAAAGTGGAAATAGTAGAAAAATCTCTGTCAGCCTCTCTTCTAATTTCTTAAAGGAGGTTACTTAAATTTCTAATTGCCCTTGTCCTCTCTGCTTTTATGCTTTAAGAGTCTAGGAGTGCTGTGACTCACTCTTGATTCAGTGTGTGAAATGGTTTGGCTTTTTTCTTTTGTTACTGGTTTCTATTTAAGATCTTTATCCTTTTTTTCTGGGGACTGAGAGTGCAGCATCACAAATACGGGGAACTATATTGTTCAGGTGTACTTTGACTGGCACGCTGTTCAGTGGAGTGGGTTAACGGTCTGTTAGATCTGCGCCCTTTAGGACAGGAGAAATCGCACAAGTGGTGGTTGTAGCACATCTGTTGAGAGGAGGTTGCCAATGAGTAAGAACAGAAACATCAATAAAAAGACTACAAAGTAAATTCAAAATTGTGCTGGTCTGCCACCTGAATGTTTCAGATTTGGTGAGACTGCTGGCTTTCTATCCCTAATGGGAGGCTTAGGATCAAATAAAGAAGCAATTCCTTCTGTAACCTGCCCAGATGTTCACAGAGAACAATGCCGGAGAGCCTTGAAATACTTTATGATATAAGTTATTTCAGAAAAGTAGTGTAGTTATTCTTTTAAAAAGAAACTAGACATTTCTGTCAGCAGCATTCTCTGCTCAAGCTGAATTAAGTTTTAAAAGTTTTATGTTACTGTACAGACCTGCTGTGGTTGTGTAGTCTAATAGGACCCGTTGCATCTGGCCACTGCTGAAGCTGTCTGCAGCTTCATCTATCTTGTCCTTGTAAGAGTTTACAGACCGTCAAAGCAATCATGCATAGTTTAATAATGCCATATTCAGAGGAGGATTTTTAAGGAAGACAATAATTAGATTTTAAATTTAATTTATTTTTATCTATTTACATCCATGTGCAGATGAAAAGAAAAATTAAATAAAAATAACTGAAAGCAAAGCACCGTAAAAAAAATCTAGCCAGCCAGTAATCATCTAATGTTGTATTCCCTGTATTTGTTACCTTATTTGATATATCTATTAATCTAAATAAATAGTTTGGGATATGTTATGATTTGGCAATACTTCCTAGGCACATCTTGTGCTTTCTGTCTGATATTCTAAAGTTAAACGAAATCAGTGTGTTACAGCAGGGTTATCTTTGACTGTGAGATTTACCTGTTGCTTGTTAGCTAACACATCCCTCCCCAGTTAGTTAAACCAATGGCACCGCAAATAGGACATATTGGTAAGGATTACACCTAGGTTACAGAGGGTTAGCTAAAGGCAGAACAACTGCATTCCTTCCACCCTTTTTTTTTGTAAAGGTTGTATGAAAAATGAGAAATTGTGAATAGTAGAATGAACTCTTCTTTTTTTCCTGTCCATTATTCCTGTTTCTCAAAAAGGTCTCAACAAGCAAAAAGGGAATCATTAGATGGCAGAGAAAGTAACCTGAGAACGGAGCGCATCTTGCTCAGTGTATGCAGGACAAGGATGTAAAGAAGCAAGTTTCTGAAGTTTACCCTGTGTGGTTATTCTGTTTCTGCCCCCTGGTAGGTCTGGCCATCTCCTTTCTGCACTCTCCCTAAAGATAGCAACGTGGAGATCATTTACCTAAGGCCTAAATGGCTCTTGCAGTGCTCTGTGACTGCTGATTCATTGTTGATAGTGATACATGTTAAGAGCTATTTAAATGTTTCAGAGTGGCTTCTAGAGTTTATACCAAAAATCTTGGCTCCTTGATGTATAATTTTGGTAAAACAGAATAGTCTGCTGCAGAATTTAAAGTTAGTATTTTGGGGTCTTATTTTCTGTAAAACTAACTTACATACATTCCTAGTGGATGAGAGTTCAAAAAGTTTCTTTTATTTGAAAAGAAAAGCAAAGCTCAAGTGGCTTAATAATACAGTAGTTTCCAGGATCTTTAACAAGACAGCATATAATGTTGCTCATGTACTTACAGACTTTTGAGTGTTTAGGACTGCCTGCATCTCTCAAGCCAGAACCGTTTTCTCCAGTATGCATCGGCATGCATTTTTCATAGTAGGTCATACCTTGAGCTCAAAATAAAGTCCCTTTGCTTTGTCTGACTGATCATGTTGCAGATATTAGGAGTAAAAATGAATCATAGAATATAGAAGTGTTAAGAATCAATAGTAATTACAGATTATAACTTTAAAATAAGGAAACTGCCACTGACACCAATTTGCTGCTAGAAATCCCCTACCCTTTCCATCTCGATCTGGGAATCGAGGTAATAGAGATGAGGGAGATTAATGAGATAATTTTTATTAATCGCAGAACTGTAGCCGCATAGGGAGTGGGACCCTAGAGATCTTATAATACACATTTGTTAGAAGCTAGCCTAGCATATCTTTAATCCAATGGTAAGTCCCAAACACCCCCAAATCCCACCTGCAGAAATAGGCCCTGAGCCATCACTTTGGAGCCAGGAAAATCAAGCAGCACCGCGACCTGTTCTCAAGACCAGATATGGAGATTTCAAGGAGGAGTTTGACCAGCGAATTTGAGGAGGGGGCGTTTTGACGACCACCAAGA
This sequence comes from Chlamydotis macqueenii, assembly GCF_036417535.1. Lineage (NCBI taxonomy): Eukaryota > Metazoa > Chordata > Aves > Otidiformes > Otididae > Chlamydotis > Chlamydotis macqueenii. The sequence goes on from NC_141570.1 coordinate 18,259,081, forward strand.
CCACCAAAAGACCCTCGACTCAAAAGACTGGGCATGCGTGAGTGGGTGGGGAAATGATGTAATGGTTTTTCAGAAAATTTATGTTTATGCGTATTATTTCTTGGAATTTAATGAATATGTATAATTAATGTGTATTTAACCCGTGTTGTTGATCAAATGGGTGCGCACGCTAGGTGGAGCGATCCCCCGTGCGCCCAGCGCTGCAATAAAGAAGTGCCTGCTTCTTAACTTCTCATTGCTGTTAAGGAGTTTTTGTTCCGGATTTCGGTAACAGTTTTGGCGACCCAGATGGGACACCGCTTCTGAACCTCGACGGATCCGAGGGATCGCGGGACCTCCAGTGCGCACTGAGGGATTCTCGGGGAGAACCTCCGATCCCCGGACCGAAGGGCTCGAAGCAAGACCCCTGGGATTAGGGTAAGGCACTTCTTTTATTTGGAATTTGGATAGCCTGCCCATAAGATGCAGCGAAAGCTTCTCAGGGTTGGGGCTCAGAGGGTACCCGTTTGGTTTGGGAGCCTAGGCGTCTGCCCGTAAGTCATAAGCGAAAGCTATTGCTGGGTTGGACATTTGTGTATTTGGGGACAATTGTCAGTTGCATTATTTGGTATCTGGCATTTGATATATATTTGGAATCGGAACACGGTAACTGATATATGGAATACGGCATTTGGTTTTTGGAAACACCTGGTACTCTGGTATATATACACGTGTGTACTTGCTATACTCGCTGTACTTGCTATACTTGCTATCTTTGCTATTCTCGCTATATTTGCTATATTCGTCATACTTATTACTTGTTATAATGTCTTTGTTTAAGTTGTTTAAGAGTAAGAGTAACAGTACGGGAAGTCTTAATGAAAAGATACCGAAAACATCACCGTTAGGATGTTTGTTAGCACATTGGAGTGAGCTGCATGATGATTTACGCAGGAGTAAAATGATTGAATATTGTAATCATTGGTGGCCTTTATATGTTCTAGAAGATCAGGAGAAGTGGCCGGTTAATGGGACTTTGAGCTATAATACTATTTTACAGTTAATGCTGTTCTGTAGAAGAGAGGGTAAATGGAGTGAGGTGCCGTATGTGGATTTGTTCTTTTACTTGAGACAAAGGACAGACTGGCAGAATGAGTGTAAGTTGATAAGTCGAGATAATTTGGTGATGGCATTAACTTCAGAAAATCAGAAAACTAAGAGTTGTTGCTCAGCTTGTGATATTGGGAAGAGGTGCATTAGGTGTACGGTGCCAAAAGAGGATGAAATGGAATTAGACTTAGATGTAGCCCCACCGGGAAGGGGGGGAGCAGAGTCTCTCTCCTCACAAGGAAGGAGTAAGTCAGGGCGAATAGAACCGGACAGTACAAGGGAGGAAACTGATGAAATATCAGAGGTAGTAGTTCATACTCCGGTGTCTAGACGAACTCGTCAGCAAACCCCGTCAAGGCAAGGAGTGGGAGTAAATGGACCAGTATACGTTAAAACACCATTTTCTATCACAGATCTCATGGCATGGAAACAGGCTGCAGGGGTTTATAGAGAGGACCCAGAAAAGGTAGGGAGAGTGGTTGAAACAATTATTAGAACTCAGGATCCTGATTGGAATGATTTACAAGTGATATTAGATAATTTGTTGGATAGCACGGAGAAGCAGATGGTTTTAAAGGTTGGAAAAGCACAAGCAGAGGCGACAGGTGTGGGTGGAGCGTTCTCAGGAACACTGGAACATAATTTTCCTTCGGCAGACCCCCAGTGGGATCCGAACGACCCGGTACATCGGGAAAGGCTAACTCGTTACCAAAAATGGGTACTGTATGGAGTAAAACATGCAATGCCAAAAGCCCTGAATTGGTCTAAATTATATGAAATAAAACAAGACAAAACTGAGTCGCCTTCTGCATTCATGGAAAGACTGAAAGAAGCCTCTAGAAAATATACTGATTTAAAATTGGAAACAGAGGCAGAAGAACAACAATTAGCTTTAATTTTTATGGCACAATCACAACCTGACATAAGATGAAAGCTTCAAAAATTGGAGGGAGAGGACTCGAGAAGTTTGGTTAAAATGTTAGAAACAGGGTGGAAAGTTTATAATAATAGGGAGAGAGAGGAAGAACAGAGGAAAAGGGTGAGAGACAATAGGCTTATTGCTGTTTTAACAGGGAACGCAGCAGCAGGGAGAGGACAAGTTCGGGGAAAAGGAAATTTTAGAAACTCTGGTACACGAGAATCTAATGCACCTCTAGGAATAAATCAGTGTGCATACTGTAAAGAGAAGGGACACTGGAAAAGGGAATGTCCAAAGCTGCAAGCAAATCAGCAAGGGGTTATGAACATGATGGTTTTAGATGACTGAAGGGGACCGGAGGGGAACCCAGCTGAACCTCTGGTTGTAATTAAGCTGGGAAATGATAAAGTTGAATTCTTAGTGGATACTGGAGCTGTGTATTCTGTTTTGAATACTTGTAAAGGTAAACTAGGGAATAAAACCGCAACCATAGTTGGAGCGACAGGGAAAGAAGAAAATAGACCATTCCTTCAACCCCTTAATTTGAAGTTTGGAAATAAGGCAATTACACATGAATTTTTGTATGTGCCAGAATGCCCAATACCCTTGCTGGGTCAGGATTTGCTATCTAAATTAAATGCACAAATAGTTTTCGAAGGGGGAGAAATTTTTTTAAAGATACCAGAGTCAAAGGCAGGAGAAATATTAATGATTCAAGAAAAGGTTCAAATTCAGGAAATTCCAAAAGAAGTTGATGATGCTGTAATGCCTGTAGTTTGGAACACAGAGGTACCTGGAAAGTCTAAAGCAGCACAACCTGTAAAAGTGGACTTAAAAGAGAATGTGAAGCCAGTAAGATTGAAGCAGTACCCAATTAAAACTGAGGCTAAACTGGGGATAAAGAAATTAATTGATAAATTCTTGAAATATGGGATTTTGGAGGAATGTGAATCTGAATATAATACCCCAATTTTACCTGTGAAAAAGCCATCTGGGGAATACAGATTAGTGCAGGACTTGAGGGCAATAAATCAGATAGTGAAAGATATACACCCTGTGGTAGCCAACCCATACACACTCCTAACAGCTTTAGGAGAGAATTATCAATGGTTTGCAGTGCTTGATTTAAAAGATGCTTTCTTTTGCATACCTTTGGAAGAAGAAAGTCGAAAGTTGTTTGCTTTCGAGTGGGAGAATCCCCACACAGGATGAAGAACACAATTGACATGGACCAGATTACCACAAGGATTCAAGAATAGTCCAACAATTTTTGGAAGCCAATTGGCGAAAGAACTGGAGATGTGGAAACAGGATGGCCCTAAACCTGCTCATCTACTTCTACAGTATGTAGACAACATACTGATAGCGACGGAAAGAAGACCAGCGTGCATAAAGGTAACAATTGACCTTTTAAACTTTCTGGGGCTAAGTGGATACAAAGTTTCCAGGACTAAAGCTCAGATAGCAAAACAAACTGTAATATATCTGGGTTTTGAAATTTCACAAGGGCAAAGACAATTGGGGACAGATCACAAAGAAGCAATTTGCAGTATTCCGGAGCCAAAGAATACCCACGAGTTGAGAACATTTTTGGGAATGGCTGGGTGGTGTCGGCTGTGGATAATGAACTATGGTTTGTTGGTTAAGCCATTATATGAAGCTCTTAAAGGTCCACCATTCGAATGGGGTCCAGACCAGCGAAGAGCCTTTCGAAGTTTAAAACAAGCTTTGATGACAGCACCAGCCTTGGGACTTCCGGATTTGACAAAAGACTTCCAGCTGTTTGTATACGAAAGACAACATATCGCCTTGGGAGTGCTGACTCAGAAGGTGGGAAGTTGGAAACGACCAGTGGGATATTTTTCCAAACAACTGGACTTTGTAAGTAAAGGCTGGCCTGCTTGTCAGAGAGCAGTTGCAGCTACTGTGATGCTAATACAGGAGGCTCGAAAATTGACTTTGGGAAGAATGATGGTGGTATATGTACCACACATGGTGATTCTCCTGGAAACCATGCTAAGGCACATGGGGAGCAAGGAGGTGGTTGGTGACAGCCAACATGGCTTCACCAAGGGCAGATCGTGCCTGACCAATTTGGTGGCCTTTTATGACGGGGTGACGGCATCGGTGGACATGGGACGGGCAACGGATATCATCTACCTGGACTTGTGCAAGGCATTTGACACTGTCCCGCACGACATCCTTCTCTCTAAACTAGAGAGGCATGGGTTCGATGGATGGAGCACTCGGTGGATAAGGAGTTGGCTGGATGGCCGCACTCAGAGAGTGGTGGTCAACGGCTCAATGTCCAAGTGGAGACCGGTCACCAGTGGCGTCCCTCAGGGGTCCGTGTTGGGCCCGGCCCTGTTCAACATCTTTGTCGGCGACATGGACAGTGGGATAGAGTGCACCCTCAGCAAGTTTGCCGATGACACCAAGCTGTGTGGTGCCGTCGACTTGCTGGAAGGGAGGGATGCCATCCAGAGGGACCTGGACAGGCTGGAGAGGTGGGCCCATGCCAACCTCATGAAGTTCAACCAGGCCAAGTGCAAGGTCCTGCATCTGGGTCGTGGCAATCCCAAGCACAAATACAGGCTGGGCGGGGATTGGATCGAGAGCAGCCCTGAGGAGAAAGACCTGGGAGTGTTGGTAGACGAGAGGTTCAACATGAGTGGGCAATGCGCCCTTGTGGCCCAGAAGGCCAACCGCATCCTGGGCTGCATCAAGAGGAGCGTGGCCAGCAGGTCGAGGGAGGTGATTCTGCCCCTCTACTCTGCCCTGGTGAGACCCCACCTGGAGTACTGCGTCCAGTTCTGGAGTCCCCAACACAAGAAGGACATGGACCAGTTGGAAAGGGTCCAGAGGAGGGCCACAAAGATGATCAGAGGGCTGGAGCATCTCTGCTGTGAGGCCAGGCTGAGAGAGTTGGGGCTGTTCAGCCTGGAGAAGAGGAGGCTCCGGGGAGACCTGATAGCGGTCTTCCAGTACCTCAAGGGGGCCTACAGGAAAGATGGGGAGAAGCTGTTCAGTAGGGCCTGTTGTGATAGAACAAGGGGTAATGGGTTTAAAGTAGAAGGAGGTAGGTTTAGATTAGATATGAGAAAAAAATTTTTTACAATGAGAGTTGTAGAGCACTGGAACAGGTTGCCCAGAGAGGTGGTGGATGCCCCATCCCTGAAATCGTTCAAGGCCAGGCTGGATGAGGCTCTGAGCAACCTGATCTAGTCAGGGATGTCCCTGCTTCTTGCAGGGGGGTTGGACTAGATGACCGTTGAAGGTCCCTTCCAACTCTAACTATTCTATGATTCTATATCAGTGTTGGAGCAAAAGGGGGGTCATTGGTTATCCCCGAGCAGAATGATGAAATATCAAGTGGTTTTGATGGAACAGGATGATGTAATATTGAAAACCACTAACCTGATTAATCCTGCAGTCTTTTTGAGTTCAGTACAGGAAGAAGGACAACTGGAACACGACTGCCTGGCTACCATTGAATATGTGTATTCCAGTAGGGAGGATCTGAAGGATGTACCTTTGGACCATCCGGACTGGGAATTGTACACTGACGGTAGCAGTTTTGTCGAAAACGGAACTCGCTACGCAGGATATGCGGTAACAACTGAGAAATCTGTTATAGAAGCAAATGCTTTACCCAACACCACCTCAGCTCAGAAAGCAGAACTGGTAGCTCTAACCAAAGCCTTGGAATTAAGCAAAGGGAAAAGAGTAAACACCTGGACTGATTCGAAGTATGCATTTGGTGTGGTACATGTCCATGGAATTTTGTGGAAAGAGAGAGGATTATTATCCTCGCAAGGATCAGATATAAAATATAAAGAGGAAATCTTGCATCTACTGCAAGCAGTCCAAAAACCGACTGCAGTAGCAATCATGCACTGTAAAGCACATCAATCAGGAAGTGCGAAAGAAGCTGTAGGGAACAGACTAGCAGACAAGACAGCTAAACATATAGCCAAAAGAAACGCCTGGCAATTGGTGGTGATTCCTACCAAAACCATTACACTACCAAAAGAAAGGCCTAAATATTCAGAAGAAGATGAGAAATTAGGAAAGTTATTAAATGCTAAGAAAAATCTAGCAGGATGGTGGGTTACTGCAACAGGCCAAGTAATAATTCCACCATTGTTGATGAGGGAGATAATACAGACAAAACATAAGGAATGTCACTGGGGGGCAGAGGCATTAGTGGCTTTATTAAGGAGACAAGTACTGTCACTAAAGATGCTAGAGATGGCTAAGATGACAACTGCAAAATGAGAGATATGCTTGCAAAACAATCCAGTAGTAAAGAAAAAGGTTGAAATGGGAAAATTAAAATCAGGAACAGAGCCAGGAGACTATTGGCAAATAGATTTTTCAGAATTGCCTCGACAAAATGGGTATCAGTACATTCTGGTAGGGGTTGATACTTTTACAGGATGGCCAGAAGCCTTTCCTTGTCGCACCAATCAGGCAAAAGAAGTCATTAAATGGTTGCTGCAAGAGATTATTCCGAGATTTGGAGTACCAATTGGAATCTCCTCTGACAGAGGTCCCCATTTTGTTGCAGAGGTGGTCCAAGGTGTTAGCAAAATTCTGGGAATTACCTGGGATTTGCATACACCATGGAGACCACAGTCTAGTGGAAAAGTGGAGCGGATGAATCAAACAATGAAAAGGCAAATTAGTAAAATATGTCAAGAAACCAACTTGAAATGGCCCCAAGCGCTCCCATTGGCTCTTTTACGAATTCGGGTTCAACCAAAAAGTGGAACATCAATTAGTCCCTATGAGCTATTATATGGGAAACCTTACGAATCTCCAGAGCCAAATTTGAATATGCATTTGAAAGGGAAACAAGATGTCTATAATTATCTGCTTTCTTTAGGGAAAACTTTAACCACACTTCGGAGTGCAGTTCTCTGGAACAGACCTCTGTCTTTGGAGAATCCAGTGCATGATTTCCAACCAGGCGATTATGTCTATGTGAAGACGTGGACTCAGAAAATTTATGTTTATGCATATTATTTCTTGGAATTTACTGAATATGTATAATTAATGTGTATTTAACCCGTGCTGTTGATCAAATGGGTGCGCACGCTAGGTGGAGCGATCCCCCGTGCGCCCAGCGCTGCAATAAAGAAGTGCCTGCTTCTTAACTTCTCATTGCTGTTAAGGAGTTTTTGTTCCAGATTTCGGTAACAATCGGGGCTGAACTACAACAATTCTTTAAGAGCATACATATATAGTTGTGATTAACTTATTGTCCCCTATATCAATCCCCCCTTTTTATCACACTAAGTAAATTCTTTTACTTAAACAGTTTCCCTGAATGATATGAAGCATCATACATGGTTTTGTTTAGTGACGGGGGGGCCTAAGGTGGTAGCTTCTGTAGGAAACTGCTAGAAGTCGCTCCCCTTTGTTCAGTGGACTCGGCTGGGCCTAGGGCGGACCCGCTGCTGGCCAAGGCCGAGCCAATTGGTAGCAGAATGTCCCGTCATAACGCCTCTGTGATAACGTATTTAAATAGGGGAAAACAGAAGAAAAAAAAAAGGGAGAGATGTGAAGCAGCTGAGCGGGGGGGCAGAGGCACAGAGGGGGAGGCGCAGGCCTTATGGGCCTTGCAGGCCTCACCCTCTGGCCTCTCGCCAAGCGGCTGACTGGGCCCGAATTGGTCCGGCCCGGCTGCAGGAAGTGGAGAGGAGAGGAGAAGTGAATAAGATGTAAAAAGGATCCTGAGAGACATCTGCCAGCCTGTTGTGAGGAACGGCTGCAGATGCCAAGGTCAGTTCAGAAGGAGTGGGAGGAGTAATGTGGCTCCTGGCCAAGATTCCCCTGCAGCCTGTGGTGACGACCATGGTGGAGCGGGTTGTCCCCCTGCAGCCCATGGAGGTCCACGGAGGAGCAGAGATCCACTTGGAGCCCATGAAGGATCCCATACTGGGGGAGGTGGATGCCTGAAGGCAGCTGTGGCCCATGGAGGGCCCGCTGGGTCAGCCGTTCTGGAGAGACTGCACCCTGTGGAAGAGATGACCCACGCCGGAGCAGTTTCAGGAAGGACTGTGGCGTACGGGTGGGACCCCACAACAGAGCAGGGGAGGAATGTGAGGAGTTCTTCCCCCAACCATGAAGCAGCGGTGTGAAACAACGCGTGATGAACTGACCGCAATCCCCATTCCCTCTTCCCCTTCCTGTGCCACTCGGGGGGGGAAGGTAGTAGAGATAATGTTAAACTTGGGAAGAGGGAGGGGTGGAAGGAGGTTATCTTGTTCTCTGTCTCATTATCTTGCTGTTTGTAGTAATAAATGAATAGTTTTCCCCAAGAGGAGTCTGTTTTGCCCATGATGGTAACTTTAAGGATTTCTCCCTGTCCTTATCTCAAACCTCGAGCCGTTTTTCCTTATATTATCTCCCCCTGTTCTCTCGGAGGGTGGGAGGAGTGAGAGAGAGACTGCGTAGTCTGGTCCTGATCGGGGCTGAACTACGACAGTGTTACTTTCTTAAACATTCTCCAAACCCATAGGTACAGCACAATAGTTAATATTAATAAAATTCCTAAGCTAATCAATAAGATCACAACGGGGCGCACCATAGTATTAAGGATCCCTGTTGCCTCTGTCCCAGCCCCACTCATGCCCTGAGTACATTTCCATTTTGTGCATAACCACAGTGGCCAAGTTTAAGCCCGACCATTTAAAAGGTGGTCCCATGCTTCCTGTAAACCCAAGGGAGGCGTGAGACCACGGCCATTTGGTGTCCTTTTGATTACAAGTTGGTGGTAAGATGCAAGAAAATATTGTAAGCCCAATCACAATTCCAATTAAACAATTGGTCATTTTAGGATTTAGTTGGTCTAGTGGATTAGTACAGCTACTTCTGTAGATAATGTACTGCCTTCGGTGACCTAGTAAAATGGGGTTTATATTTCCTATAATAAAATGACAAATAAGATATAAACTGCACCGATGACAGATTTGGGCGAGATCAGTTACTGGCCGGTCCCGGTTTCTTTGTCCGGTATCGTTTGCTGTGGTGTCCCTCCGGTTCACTACTACTACTACTACGCCCTTATCCGTTCAAACGAGTTTAAGTCTCAAGTCTTCGTTGTTGTCTGGAGTTACTTTCCACAAGGTTGCAGAGGCTCTCTTGATCCGAGTATGGTGTATCCAGGAGTTCTGTCCCTTTACCTTAATTGCCGTGTAGGTGGAGAGGAGGACTTGAAAAGGTCCGGCCCACTGTGGTTCCAGAGTTTTTTCTGTAAGAGACTTAACATATACATAGTCCCCTGGTTGTATATCGTGAACAGGCCCATCCAGACCCCTACGACGTGTTCCCATTGCATGTTTTTCAATTCTTTTTAATTGTTTGTTTAGTGCCACCATATAGGAGGTCATTATTTCTTCACCAATTTGTGAAGACGTTCCCTTTTGTACCCCATAGGGTCGTCCATATAGAATTTCGAATGGACTAAGCCCTTCTCTTGCTCTTGGTCTGGTTCGTATTCGTATAAGAGCTAATGGTAAAGTTAGATTAGTTTCCTGACCCAACTTGACAATCTGTTGTTTGATTAGGTGATTCATTTTCTCCACCTGGCCACTTGATTGTGGTCGGTAAGAGGTATGTAATTGCCACTCTATCCCTAGATGGTGGCTAATTGCTTGTACTATTCTGGACACAAAATGTGGTCCTCTATCCGAGGACATTACTGCTGGGACTCCAAACCTAGGTACTATTTCCTGGAGCAGTATTTTAGTTACTTCCCAGGCTTTAGCAGTTCCGCACGGGAAAGCTTCTGGCCAGCCTGAAAAGGTATCCGTAAGTACTAATAAGTATCGATACCCCGCTTTTCTAGGGAGTTCTGAGAAATCAATCTGCCAGCGTTGTCCCGGACCATTCCCCTTTCCGATTTTTTCAAGTTTCGGCCCTTTTACAACTTTAGGATTAGTCTGGAGACAAAGATCACATTGTTGAGTTACTTGTCTAACGGTAGTGTCTAAGTTTCGCGCTATTATGTTCCTGATGAGATCTTTATATAGGGCTTCTGCCCCCCCCTCCCCCCAGTGTCTTTTTCTATGTTCTTCTCGGACTACTGACCATATCATGTAGGAGGGAATTACTACCCTCCCGTGTGAGGGGTAGTAATTGGCCCACCCTTCCTCATTATATGACCCCTTTAGATCATTAATAAGTTTGCCGACTTCCTTTGTGTATTCTGGTTTACCTTCTAGAAATACCTGTCCATCAGGTATTAGCGCACCCTCTACCTTGATTGTTTCTCTAGCTGCTTGTTTTGCTTCCCTATCTGCCAGCTCATTTCCTCTTTCCAATTCTGTGCTCACTTTCTGGTGTGCTTTAATATGCATAATTGCCACCTTTTTGGGAAGTTGGACTGCATTCAGGATTTTCAAAATCCCTTCTGCGTGTTTGATGGTTTTTCCATGAGAATTTAACAGTCCTCTTGCCTTCCATATTGCTCCATGGGCATGTACCACCCCAAAGGCATATTTAGGGTCAGTCCAAATGTTTACAGTCCTTCCCTGGGCTCTCTCCAGGGCTCAGGTAAGGGCTATGATCTCGGCCTTTTGGGCTGAGACGTCGGCTGATAGTAGCCTGGACTCTATCACCTTTTCAAAAGTGGTAACAGCATATCCGGAATGTCGCCTTCCATTTAACATATAGCTGCTTCCATCGGTGAACCAATGTTCGGCTCCATCGACAGGGACATCTTTAAGATCCGTTCGACTAGAATACATGGTTTCAATTGTTTCCAAGCAGTCATGACTCACCGGCTCCCCGATGTTCCCATCAAGGAATGAGGCCGGATTGATGATGTTTGTGGTCACGATTTCAACATCATCCTGTTCAACCATTATAGCTTGATATTTCAGGAACCTTTGTGGGGAAAGCCAATGCCCTCCTTTTGCTTCAAGGACCGCAGATACAGTCTGGGAAACTAGGACAGTCATTTTCTGGCCTAGAGTGAACTTTCAGGCTTCTTGAATGTTTAGAATGACAGCTGCTACTGCTCTCAGACAGCTGGGCCACTGTCGTAGTTCAGCCCCGATCGGGACCAGACTACACAGTCTCTCTCTCGCTCCCCCCACCCTCCGAGAGAATAGGAGGAGATGATATAAGAAAAACGGCTTGAGGTTTGAGATAAGGACGGGAAGAAATTTGTAAAGTTACCGTTACAGGCAAAACAGACTCTATTTGGGGAAAAACACTCATTTATTTCTAAAACTAGCAGGAGAATGAGACAGGGAACAAGATAACCTCCCCCCACCCCTCCCTCTTCCCGGGCTTAACATTATCTCTACTACCTTCCCCTCCCGAGCGGCATGGAGGGGGGGGTCGGGGGCGGGGGGGGGGGAATGGGGGTCGCAGTCAGTTCATCACGCGTTGTTTTACGCCTCTGTGTCATCGTCGGGGGAAGAACTCCTTGCATTCCTCCTCTGCTCCAGCGTGGGGTCCCTCCCACGGGCCACAGTCCTCCGTGAAACTGCTCCGGCGTGGGTCATCTCTTCCATGGTGTGCAGTCCCTCTAGAACAGCTGTCCCAGCGGGCCCTCCATGGGGCACAGCCTCCTTCAGGCCTCCACCTGTTCCGGCGTGGGGTCCTCCACGGGCTGCAGGTGGATCTCTGCCCCTCCGTGGACCTCCATGGGCTGCAGGGGGACAACCCGCTCCACCATGGTCGTCACCACGAGTTGCAGAGGAATCTTGGCCAGGAGCCGCATTACTCCTCCCCCTCCTCCTTCACTGACCTTGGCGTCTGCAGCCGTTCCTCACAACAGGCTGGCAGACGCCTATCAGGATCCTTTTTACATCTTATTCACTTCTCATCTCCTCTCCACTTCTTGCAGCCAGGCCGGGCCGAGTTGGGCCCAGTCGGCTGCCCGGCGGGAGGCCAGAGGGTGAGGCCTGCAAGGCCCACAAGGCTCACGCTTCCCCCTCTCTGCCCCCCGCTCAGCTGCTTCACATCTCTCCCTTTTTTTTTTTTTTTCTGTTTTCCCCTATTTAAATACGTTATCGCAGAGGTGTTATCACGGGACATTCTGCTACCAATTGGCTTGGCCTTGGCCAGCAGTGGGTCCGCCCTAGGCCCGGCCAAGTCCACTGAACAAAGGGGAGCGACTTCTAGCAGTTTCCTACAGAAGCTACCACCTTAGCACCCCCCCCACTAACAAAACCAGAACAGCCACCCTTTCGCAGCGGCATCCAGCTGTTTGGAGAAGTATGCTACCGCCCGTCTGTATGGTCCCAAATCTTGTGCCAATATTCCTAGTGCCATTCCTTGTTTTTCGTGGGAAAATAGAAAAAATGGCTTACTCACATCAGGAAGTCCCAATGCTGATGCCGACATCAGGGCTTTCTTCAGCTGATGGAAGGCTCGATCTGACTCAGCATCCCACTGGAGATCCTTTTGGTTAGCTGCTATCAGGGAATAGAGTGGCTTAAACAGGCAGACCATAATCACATATCCAAAGTTGGCACCACCCCGTCATTCCTAAGAATGTCCGTAGTTCCTTTATAGTTTGTGGTCCGGGGGCTTTGGCATATGGCCTCTTTCCGGGCTTGTCCTAGGATCCGTTGTCCGGCACTGATCTCGTACCCCAGGTACGTGACCTGGGGTTGTAACAACGCCTGTGCCTTTTTCTTAGAAACCCGATATCCCTGTAGTCCCAGGAAATTTAACAGACTCACGGTCCAAATGACACAGGATTCTTTGGTTCTGGTTGCAATAAGAAGGTCGTCTCCATATTGTAACACCTTCCCTTCTTCTGATGGTGGTTCCCATGATTCCAAGTCCTTTGCTAGCTGATTCCCCAAAATTGTGGGGCTATTTTTAAAACCCTGCGGCAACACCGTCCATGTGAGCCGGGTCTTTCGACCACTTTTGGGATTTTCCCATTCGAAAGCAAAAATTTTCTGGCTGGCTTCATGGAGAGGGAGGCAAAAGAAAGCATCTTTTAAATCTAGGACCGTAAACCAAGCTAAACCAGGTTTTAGCATGGTTAATAGGGTATAGGGGTTAGCTACCACAGGTCCTCTGTTATTTTGTTGATGGCTCTTAAGTCTTGAACTATCCTATAGGACCCATCAGGTTTCTTAACTGGAAGTATAGGTGTATTGAATTCTGACTCACATTCTTTTAGTAGTCTTAGTTCTATGAACCGCTCTATGACAGGACAAATTCCTTCCCTAGCTTCCCTTTTCAGTGGGCAAAATGTGGGATTTTGGTGTGAAATGGGGGGATTTGGGGCAAAATGTGGGAATTTTGGTGTGAAATGGGGGAATTTGGGGCAAAAATGCGGGAATTTGGGGCAAAATGGGGGAATTTGGGGAAATCACAGCATTTTGGGAGCAAAATGTGGGATTTTGGTGCGAAATGGGGGAATTTGGGGCAAAAATGCGAGATTTGGGGGGCAAAATGGGGGAATTTGGGGCAAAAATGCGGGATTTGGGGGGCGAAACGGGGGAATTTGGGGGAAATCATGGGATTTTGGGGGCAAAATGTGGGATTTTGGTGCGAAATGGGGGAATTTGGGGCAAGAATGGGGGATTTTGGGGGCAAATTGTGGGAATTTGGGGTGAAATCCCGGGATTTTGGGGGCAAAATGTGGGTTTTTGGTGTGAAATGTGGGAGTTTTGGGCAAAAATGCGGCATTTGGGGGCGAAACGGGGGAATTTGGGGGCAAATCGCGGGATTTTGGGGCAACAATGTGGGATTTTGGTGCGAAATGGGGGAATTTGGGGCAAAATGTGGGAATTTTGGTGCAAAATGGGGGAATTTGGGGCAAAAATGCGGGATTAGGGGCAAAAAAGCGGGAATTTGGGGGAAAAATGGGGGATTTTGGGGGCAAAATGTGGGATTTTGGTGTAAAATGCGGGAATTTTGGGGCAAAAATGTGGGATTTTGGGGGTAAAATGGGGGAATTTGGGGGGAAATCGCGGGATTTGGGGGGCAAAATGTGGGATTTTGGTGTGAAATGGGGGAATTTGGGGCAAAAATGCGGGAATTTGGGGCAAAATGGGGGAATTTGGGGAAATCACAGCATTTTGGGAGCAAAATGTGGGATTTTGGTGCGAAATGCGGGAATTTGGGGGAAAAATGGGAGATTTGGGGGGCAAAATGGGGGAATTTGGTGTAAAATGCGGGAATTTGGGGCAAAAATGTGGGATTTTGGGGGCAAAATGGGGGAATTTGGGGGGAAATTGCGGGATTTTGGGGGCAAAATGTGGGATTTTGGTGTGAAATGGGGGGATTTGGGGCAAAATGTGGGAATTTTGGTGCGAAATGGGGGAATTTGGGGCAAAAAAGCGGGATTTGGGGCTAAAATGGGGGATTTTGGGGGGAAAATGTGCGATTTTGGTGTAAAATGTGGGAATTTTGGGCAAAAATGCAGCATTTGTGGGCGAAACGGGGGAATTTGGGGGTAAATCACGGGATTTTGGGGCAACAATGTGGCATTTTGGTGCGAAATGGGGGAATTTGGTGCAAAATGTGGGAATTATGGTGCAAAATGGGGGAATTTGGGGCAAAAATGCAGGATTTGGGGGGCAAAATGGGGGAATATGGGGAAATCACAGGATTTTGGGAGCAAAATGTGGGATTTTGGTGCGAAATGTGGGAATTTTGGGCAAAAATGCGGCATTTGGGGGCAAAATGGGGGAATTTGGGGGGAAATCGCGGGATTTTGGGGCAACAATGTGGGATTTTGGTGCGAAATGGGGGAATTTGGGGCAAAATGTGGGAATTTTGGTGCGAAATGCGGGAATTTGGGGTAAAAATGCGGGATTTGGGGCAAAAAAGCGGGAATTTGGGGGAAAAATGGGGGATTTTGGGGGCAAAATGTGGGATTTTGGTGTAAAATGCGGGAATTTGGGGCAAAAATGTGGGATTTTGGGGGCAAAATGGGGGAATTTGGGGGGAAATTGCGGGATTTTGGGGGCAAAATGTGGGATTTTGGTGTGAAATGGGGGAATTTGGGGCAAAAATGCGGGATTTGGGGGGCAAAATGGGGGAATTTGGGGAAATCACAGCATTTTGGGAGCAAAATGTGGGATTTTGGTGCGAAATGCGGGAATTTGGGGGCAAAATGGGGGATTTTGGGGGCAAAATGTGGGATTTTGGTGTGAAATGGGGGGATTTGGGGCAAAATGTGGGCTTTTGGTGTGAAATGCGGGAATTTGGGGCAAAAATGCGGGATTTGGGGGGCGAAACGGGGGAATTTGGGGGAAATCATGGGATTTTGGGGGCAAAATGTGGGATTTTGGTGCGAAATGGCGGAATTTGGGGCAAAATGGGGGAATTTGGGGCAAAAATGTGGGAATTTGGGGCAAAAATGCGGGATTTGGGGCAAAAATGGGAGATTTTGGGGGCAAAATGTGGGCTTTTGGTGTGAAATGTGGGAATCTGGGGCAAAATGTGGGAATTTTGGTGTAAAATGTGGGAATTTGGGGCAAAAATGCGAGAATTTGGGGCAAAAATGCAGGATTTGGGGTGCAAAATGGGGGAATTTGGGGAAATCACAGCATTTTGGGAGCAAAATGTGGGATTTTGGTGCGAAATGCGGGAATTTGGGGCAAAAATGTGGGAATTTGGGGCAAAAATGCGGGATTTGGGGGGCGAAACGGGGGAATTTGGGGGAAATCACAAGATTTTGGGGGCAAAATGTGGGATTTTGGTGCGAAATGGGGGAATTTGGGGCAAGAATGGGGGATTTTGGGGGCAAATTGTGGGAATTTGGGGTGAAATCCCGGGATTTCGGGGGCAAAATGTGGGATTTTGTTGTGAAATGGGGGAATTTGGGGGGAAATTGCGGGATTTTGGTGAAAAATGGGGGAATTTGGGGCAAAAAAGCGGGATTTGGGGCAAAAATGCAGGAATTTGGGCGAAAAATGGGGGATTTTGGGGGCAAAATGTGGGATTTTGGTGTGAAATGTGGGAGTTTTGGGCAAAAATGCGGCATTTGGGGGCGAAACGGGAATTTGGGGGGAAATCGCGGGATTTTGGGGCAACAATGTGGGATTTTGGTGCGAAATGGGGGAATTTGGGGCAAAAATGTGGGAATTTTGGTGCGAAATGGGGGAATTTGGGGCAAAAATGCGAGATTTGGGGTGCAAAATGGGGGAATTTGGGGGGAAATTCCTGAATTTTGGGGCAAAATGTGGGCTTTTGGTGTGAAATGCGGGAATTTTGGGCAAAAATGCGGGATTTGGGGGGCGAAACGGGGGAATTTGGGGGAAATCACGGGATTTTGGGGGCAAAATGTGGGATTTTGGTGCGAAATGGGGGAATTTGGGGCAAAAATGGGAGATTTGGGGGGCAAAATGGGGGAATTTGGGGCAAAAATGCAGGATTTGGGGGGCGAAACGGGGGAGTTTGGGGGAAATCACGGGATTTTGGGGGCAAAATGTGGGATTTTGGTGCGAAATGGGGGAATTTGGGGCAAGAATGGGGGATTTTGGGGCAAAAATGGGGGATTTTGGGATGAAATCCCGGGATTTTGGGGGCAAAATGTGGGTTTTTGGTGTGAAATGTGGGAGTTTTGGGCAAAAATGCGGCATTTGGGGGCGAAACGGGGGAATTTGGGGGCAAATCGCGGGATTTTGGGGCATCAATGTGGGATTTTGGTGCGAAATGGGGGAATTTGGGGCAAAATGTGGGAATTTTGGTGCGAAATGGGGGAATTTGGGGCAAAAATGCGGGAATTTGGGGCAAAATGGGGGAATTTGGGGAAATCACAGCATTTTGGGAGCAAAATGTGGGATTTTGGTGCGAAATGCGGGAATTTGGGGGAAAAATGGGGGATTTTGGGGGCAAAATGGGGGATTTTGGTGTAAAATGCGGGAATTTGGGGCAAAAATGTGGGATTTTGGGGGCAAAATGGGGGAATTTGGGGGGAAATTGCGGGATTTTGGGGGCAAAATGTGGGATTTTGGTGTGAAATGGGGGGATTTGGGGCAAAATGTGGGAATTTTGGTGCGAAATGGGGGAATTTGGGGCAAAAATGCGGGATTTGGGGCTAAAATGGGGGAATTTGGGGCAAAAATGGGGGATTTTGGGGGCAAAATGTGCGATTTTGGTGTAAAATGTGGGAATTTTGGGCAAAAATGCAGCATTTGGGGGCGAAACGGGGGAATTTGGGGGTAAATCACGGGATTTTGGGGCAACAATGTGGCATTTTGGTGCGAAATGGGGGAATTTGGGGCAAAATGTGGGAATTATGGTGGAAAATGGGGGAATTTGGGGCAAAAATGCAGGATTTGGGGGGCAAAATGGGGGAATATGGGGAAATCACAGGATTTTGGGAGCAAAATGTGGGATTTTGGTGCGAAATGTGGGAATTTTGGGCAAAAATGCGGCATTTGGGGGCAAAATGGGGGAATTTGGGGGGAAATCGCGGGATTTTGGGGCAACAATGTGGGATTTTGGTGCGAAATGGGGGAATTTGGGGCAAAATGTGGGAATTTTGGTGCGAAATGCGGGAATTTGGGGTAAAAATGCGGGATTTGGGGCAAAAAAGCGGGAATTTGGGGGAAAAATGGGGGATTTTGGGGGCAAAATGTGGGATTTTGGTGTAAAATGCGGGAATTTGGGGCAAAAATGTGGGATTTTGGGGGCAAAATGGGGGAATTTGGGGGGAAATTGCGGGATTTTGGGGGCAAAATGTGGGATTTTGGTGTGAAATGGGGGAATTTGGGGCAAAAATGCGGGATTTGGGGGGCAAAATGGGGGAATTTGGGGAAATCACAGCATTTTGGGAGCAAAATGTGGGATTTTGGTGCGAAATGCGGGAATTTGGGGCAAAAATGCGAGATTTGGGGGGCAAAATGGGGGAATTTGGGGCAAAAATGCAGGATTTGGGGGGCGAAACGGGGGAATTTGGGGGAAATCATGGGATTTTGGGGGCAAAATGTGGGATTTTGGTGCGAAATGGGGGAATTTGGGGCAAGAATGGGGGATTTTGGGGGCAAATTGTGGGAATTTGGGGTGAAATCCCGGGATTTTGGGGGCAAAATGTGGGTTTTTGGTGTGAAATGTGGGAGTTTTGGGCAAAAATGCGGCATTTGGGGGCGAAACGGGGGAATTTGGGGGCAAATCGCGGGATTTTGGGGCAACAATGTGGGATTTTGGTGCGAAATGGGGGAATTTGGGGCAAAATGTGGGAATTTTGGTGCAAAATGGGGGAATTTGGGGCAAAAATGCGGGATTAGGGGCAAAAAAGCGGGAATTTGGGGGAAAAATGGGGGATTTTGGGGGCAAAATGTGGGATTTTGGTGTAAAATGCGGGAATTTTGGGGCAAAAATGTGGGATTTTGGGGGTAAAATGGGGGAATTTGGGGGGAAATCGCGGGATTTGGGGGGCAAAATGTGGGATTTTGGTGTGAAATGGGGGAATTTGGGGCAAAAATGCGGGAATTTGGGGCAAAATGGGGGAATTTGGGGAAATCACAGCATTTTGGGAGCAAAATGTGGGATTTTGGTGCGAAATGCGGGAATTTGGGGGAAAAATGGGAGATTTGGGGGGCAAAATGGGGGAATTTGGTGTAAAATGCGGGAATTTGGGGCAAAAATGTGGGATTTTGGGGGCAAAATGGGGGAATTTGGGGGGAAATTGCGGGATTTGGGGGGCAAAATGTGGGATTTTGGTGTGAAATGGGGGGATTTGGGGCAAAATGTGGGAATTTTGGTGCGAAATGGGGGAATTTGGGGCAAAAAAGCGGGATTTGGGGCTAAAATGGGGGATTTTGGGGGGAAAATGTGCGATTTTGGTGTAAAATGTGGGAATTTTGGGCAAAAATGCAGCATTTGTGGGCGAAACGGGGGAATTTGGGGGTAAATCACGGGATTTTGGGGCAACAATGTGGCATTTTGGTGCGAAATGGGGGAATTTGGTGCAAAATGTGGGAATTATGGTGGAAAATGGGGGAATTTGGGGCAAAAATGCAGGATTTGGGGGGCAAAATGGGGGAATATGGGGAAATCACAGGATTTTGGGAGCAAAATGTGGGATTTTGGTGCGAAATGTGGGAATTTTGGGCAAAAATGCGGCATTTGGGGGCAAAATGGGGGAATTTGGGGGGAAATCGCGGGATTTTGGGGTAACAATGTGGGATTTTGGTGCGAAATGGGGGAATTTGGGGCAAAATGTGGGAATTTTGGTGCGAAATGCGGGAATTTGGGGTAAAAATGCGGGATTTGGGGCAAAAAAGCGGGAATTTGGGGGAAAAATGGGGGATTTTGGGGGCAAAATGTGGGATTTTGGTGTAAAATGCGGGAATTTGGGGCAAAAATGTGGGATTTTGGGGGCAAAATGGGGGAATTTGGGGGGAAATTGCGGGATTTTGGGGGCAAAATGTGGGATTTTGGTGTGAAATGGGGGAATTTGGGGCAAAAATGCGGGATTTGGGGGGCAAAATGGGGGAATTTGGGGAAATCACAGCATTTTGGGAGCAAAATGTGGGATTTTGGTGCGAAATGCGGGAATTTGGGGGCAAAATGGGGGATTTTGGGGGCAAAATGTGGGATTTTGGTGTGAAATGGGGGGATTTGGGGCAAAATGTGGGCTTTTGGTGTGAAATGCGGGAATTTGGGGCAAAAATGCGGGATTTGGGGGGCGAAACGGGGGAATTTGGGGGAAATCATGGGATTTTGGGGGCAAAATGTGGGATTTTGGTGCGAAATGGCGGAATTTGGGGCAAAATGGGGGAATTTGGGGCAAAAATGTGGGAATTTGGGGCAAAAATGCGGGATTTGGGGCAAAAATGGGAGATTTTGGGGGCAAAATGTGGGCTTTTGGTGTGAAATGTGGGAATCTGGGGCAAAATGTGGGAATTTTGGTGTAAAATGTGGGAATTTGGGGCAAAAATGCGAGAATTTGGGGCAAAAATGCAGGATTTGGGGTGCAAAATGGGGGAATTTGGGGAAATCACAGCATTTTGGGAGCAAAATGTGGGATTTTGGTGCGAAATGCGGGAATTTGGGGCAAAAATGTGGGAATTTGGGGCAAAAATGCGGGATTTGGGGGGCGAAACGGGGGAATTTGGGGGAAATCACAAGATTTTGGGGGCAAAATGTGGGATTTTGGTGCGAAATGGGGGAATTTGGGGCAAGAATGGGGGATTTTGGGGGCAAATTGTGGGAATTTGGGGTGAAATCCCGGGATTTCGGGGGCAAAATGTGGGATTTTGTTGTGAAATGGGGGAATTTGGGGGGAAATTGCGGGATTTTGGTGAAAAATGGGGGAATTTGGGGCAAAAAAGCGGGATTTGGGGCAAAAATGCAGGAATTTGGGCGAAAAATGGGGGATTTTGGGGGCAAAATGTGGGATTTTGGTGTGAAATGTGGGAGTTTTGGGCAAAAATGCGGCATTTGGGGGCGAAACGGGAATTTGGGGGGAAATCGCGGGATTTTGGGGCAACAATGTGGGATTTTGGTGCGAAATGGGGGAATTTGGGGCAAAAATGTGGGAATTTTGGTGCGAAATGGGGGAATTTGGGGCAAAAATGCGAGATTTGGGGTGCAAAATGGGGGAATTTGGGGGGAAATTCCTGAATTTTGGGGCAAAATGTGGGCTTTTGGTGTGAAATGCGGGAATTTTGGGCAAAAATGCGGGATTTGGGGGGCGAAACGGGGGAATTTGGGGGAAATCACGGGATTTTGGGGGCAAAATGTGGGATTTTGGTGCGAAATGGGGGAATTTGGGGCAAAAATGGGAGATTTGGGGGGCAAAATGGGGGAATTTGGGGCAAAAATGCAGGATTTGGGGGGCGAAACGGGGGAGTTTGGGGGAAATCACGGGATTTTGGGGGCAAAATGTGGGATTTTGGTGCGAAATGGGGGAATTTGGGGCAAGAATGGGGGATTTTGGGGCAAAAATGGGGGATTTTGGGATGAAATCCCGGGATTTTGGGGGCAAAATGTGGGTTTTTGGTGTGAAATGTGGGAGTTTTGGGCAAAAATGCGGCATTTGGGGGCGAAACGGGGGAATTTGGGGGCAAATCGCGGGATTTTGGGGCATCAATGTGGGATTTTGGTGCGAAATGGGGGAATTTGGGGCAAAATGTGGGAATTTTGGTGCGAAATGGGGGAATTTGGGGCAAAAATGCGGGAATTTGGGGCAAAATGGGGGAATTTGGGGAAATCACAGCATTTTGGGAGCAAAATGTGGGATTTTGGTGCGAAATGCGGGAATTTGGGGGAAAAATGGGGGATTTTGGGGGCAAAATGGGGGATTTTGGTGTAAAATGCGGGAATTTGGGGCAAAAATGTGGGATTTTGGGGGCAAAATGGGGGAATTTGGGGGGAAATTGCGGGATTTTGGGGGCAAAATGTGGGATTTTGGTGTGAAATGGGGGGATTTGGGGCAAAATGTGGGAATTTTGGTGCGAAATGGGGGAATTTGGGGCAAAAATGCGGGATTTGGGGCTAAAATGGGGGAATTTGGGGCAAAAATGGGGGATTTTGGGGGCAAAATGTGCGATTTTGGTGTAAAATGTGGGAATTTTGGGCAAAAATGCAGCATTTGGGGGCGAAACGGGGGAATTTGGGGGTAAATCACGGGATTTTGGGGCAACAATGTGGCATTTTGGTGCGAAATGGGGGAATTTGGGGCAAAATGTGGGAATTATGGTGGAAAATGGGGGAATTTGGGGCAAAAATGCAGGATTTGGGGGGCAAAATGGGGGAATATGGGGAAATCACAGGATTTTGGGAGCAAAATGTGGGATTTTGGTGCGAAATGTGGGAATTTTGGGCAAAAATGCGGCATTTGGGGGCAAAATGGGGGAATTTGGGGGGAAATCGCGGGATTTTGGGGCAACAATGTGGGATTTTGGTGCGAAATGGGGGAATTTGGGGCAAAATGTGGGAATTTTGGTGCGAAATGCGGGAATTTGGGGTAAAAATGCGGGATTTGGGGCAAAAAAGCGGGAATTTGGGGGAAAAATGGGGGATTTTGGGGGCAAAATGTGGGATTTTGGTGTAAAATGCGGGAATTTGGGGCAAAAATGTGGGATTTTGGGGGCAAAATGGGGGAATTTGGGGGGAAATTGCGGGATTTTGGGGGCAAAATGTGGGATTTTGGTGTGAAATGGGGGAATTTGGGGCAAAAATGCGGGATTTGGGGGGCAAAATGGGGGAATTTGGGGAAATCACAGCATTTTGGGAGCAAAATGTGGGATTTTGGTGCGAAATGCGGGAATTTGGGGGCAAAATGGGGGATTTTGGGGGCAAAATGTGGGATTTTGGTGTGAAATGGGGGGATTTGGGGCAAAATGTGGGCTTTTGGTGTGAAATGCGGGAATTTGGGGCAAAAATGCGGGATTTGGGGGGCGAAACGGGGGAATTTGGGGGAAATCATGGGATTTTGGGGGCAAAATGTGGGATTTTGGTGCGAAATGGCGGAATTTGGGGCAAAATGGGGGAATTTGGGGCAAAAATGTGGGAATTTGGGGCAAAAATGCGGGATTTGGGGCAAAAATGGGAGATTTTGGGGGCAAAATGTGGGCTTTTGGTGTGAAATGTGGGAATCTGGGGCAAAATGTGGGAATTTTGGTGTAAAATGTGGGAATTTGGGGCAAAAATGCGAGAATTTGGGGCAAAAATGCAGGATTTGGGGTGCAAAATGGGGGAATTTGGGGAAATCACAGCATTTTGGGAGCAAAATGTGGGATTTTGGTGCGAAATGCGGGAATTTGGGGCAAAAATGTGGGAATTTGGGGCAAAAATGCGGGATTTGGGGGGCGAAACGGGGGAATTTGGGGGAAATCACAAGATTTTGGGGGCAAAATGTGGGATTTTGGTGCGAAATGGGGGAATTTGGGGCAAGAATGGGGGATTTTGGGGGCAAATTGTGGGAATTTGGGGTGAAATCCCGGGATTTCGGGGGCAAAATGTGGGATTTTGTTGTGAAATGGGGGAATTTGGGGGGAAATTGCGGGATTTTGGTGAAAAATGGGGGAATTTGGGGCAAAAAAGCGGGATTTGGGGCAAAAATGCAGGAATTTGGGCGAAAAATGGGGGATTTTGGGGGCAAAATGTGGGATTTTGGTGTGAAATGTGGGAGTTTTGGGCAAAAATGCGGCATTTGGGGGCGAAACGGGAATTTGGGGGGAAATCGCGGGATTTTGGGGCAACAATGTGGGATTTTGGTGCGAAATGGGGGAATTTGGGGCAAAAATGTGGGAATTTTGGTGCGAAATGGGGGAATTTGGGGCAAAAATGCGAGATTTGGGGTGCAAAATGGGGGAATTTGGGGGGAAATTCCTGAATTTTGGGGCAAAATGTGGGCTTTTGGTGTGAAATGCGGGAATTTTGGGCAAAAATGCGGGATTTGGGGGGCGAAACGGGGGAATTTGGGGGAAATCACGGGATTTTGGGGGCAAAATGTGGGATTTTGGTGCGAAATGGGGGAATTTGGGGCAAAAATGGGAGATTTGGGGGGCAAAATGGGGGAATTTGGGGCAAAAATGCAGGATTTGGGGGGCGAAACGGGGGAGTTTGGGGGAAATCACGGGATTTTGGGGGCAAAATGTGGGATTTTGGTGCGAAATGGGGGAATTTGGGGCAAGAATGGGGGATTTTGGGGCAAAAATGGGGGATTTTGGGATGAAATCCCGGGATTTTGGGGGCAAAATGTGGGTTTTTGGTGTGAAATGTGGGAGTTTTGGGCAAAAATGCGGCATTTGGGGGCGAAACGGGGGAATTTGGGGGCAAATCGCGGGAATTTGGGGCATCAATGTGGGATTTTGGTGCGAAATGGGGGAATTTGGGGCAAAATGTGGGAATTTTGGTGCGAAATGGGGGAATTTGGGGCAAAAATGCGGGAATTTGGGGCAAAATGGGGGAATTTGGGGAAATCACAGCATTTTGGGAGCAAAATGTGGGATTTTGGTGCGAAATGCGGGAATTTGGGGAAAAAATGGGGGATTTTGGGGGCAAAATGTGGGAATTTTGGTGTAAAATGTGGGAATTTTGGGCAAAAATGCAGCATTTGGGGGCGAAACGGGGGAATTTGGGGGGAAATCACGGGATTTTGGGGGCAAAATGTGGGTTTTTGGTGTGAAATGTGGGAGTTTTGGGCAAAAATGCGGCATTTGGGGGCAAAACGGGGGAATTTGGGGGGAAAATCGCGGGATTTTGGGGCAACAATGTGGGATTTTGGTGCGAAATGGGGGAATTTGGGGCAAAATGTGGGAATTTTGGTGCGAAATGGGGAAATTTGGGGCAAAAATGCGAGAATTTGGGGCAAAAATGCAGGATTTGGGGGGCAAAATGGGGGAATTTGGGGAAATCACAGGATTTTGGGAGCAAAATGTGGGATTTTGGTGCGAAATGCGGGAATTTGGGGAAAAAATGGGGGATTTTGGGGGCAAAATGTGCGATTTTGGTGTAAAATGCGGGAATTTGGGGCAAAAATGTGGGATTTTGGGGGCAAAATGGGGGAATTTGGGGGGAAATTGCGGGATTTTGGGGGCAAAATGTGGGATTTTGGTGTGAAATGGGGGAATTTGGGGCAAAAATGCGGGAATTTGGGGCAAAAATGCGGGAATTTGGGGCAAAATGGGGGAATTTGGGGAAATCACAGCATTTTGGGAGCAAAATGTGGGATTTTGGTGCGAAATGCGGGAATTTGGGGGCAAAATGAGGGGTTTTCGGGGCAAAATGTGGGATTTTGGTGTAAAATACGGGAATTTGGGGCAAAAATGTGGGAATTTTGGTGCGAAATGGGGGAATTTGGGGCAAAAAAGCGGGATTTGGGGCTAAAATGCAGGAATTTGTGGCAAAAATGGGGGATTTTGGGGGCAAAATGTGGGATTTTGGTGTAAAATGTGGGAATTTTGGGCAAAAATGCAGCATTTGGGGGCGAAACGGGGGAATTTGGGGGGAAATCACGGGATTTTGGGGCAACAATGTGGGATTTTGGTGCGAAATGGGGGAATTTGGGGCAAAATGTGGGAATTATGGTGGAAAATGGGGGAATTTGGGGCAAAAATGCAGGATTTGGGGGGCAAAATGGGGGAATTTGGGGAAATCACAGCATTTTGGGAGCAAAATGTGGGATTTTGGTGCGAAATGCGGGAATTTGGGGGAAAAATGTGGGAATTTGGGGAAAAAATGTGGGATTTGGGGGGCGAAACGGGGGAATTTGAGGGAAATCACGGGATTTTGGGGGCAAAATGTGGGATTTTGGTGCGAAATGGGGGAATTTGGGGCAAAAATGTGGGAATTTTGGTGCGAAATGGGGGAATTTGGGGCAAAAATGCGAGATTTGGGGTGCAAAATGGGGGAATTTGGGGGAAATTCCTGAATTTTGGGGCAAAATGTGGGCTTTTGGTGTGAAATGCGGGAATTTTGGGCAAAAATGCGGGATTTGGGGGGCGAAACGGGGGAATTTGGGGGAAATCACGGGATTTTGGGGGCAAAATGTGGGATTTTGGTGCGAAATGGGGGAATTTGGGGCAAAAATGGGAGATTTGGGGGGCAAAATGGGGGAATTTGGGGCAAAAATGCAGGATTTGGGGGGCGAAACGGGGGAGTTTGGGGGAAATCACGGGATTTTGGGGGCAAAATGTGGGATTTTGGTGCGAAATGGGGGAATTTGGGGCAAGAATGGGGGATTTTGGGGCAAAAATGGGGGATTTTGGGATGAAATCCCGGGATTTTGGGGGCAAAATGTGGGTTTTTGGTGTGAAATGTGGGAGTTTTGGGCAAAAATGCGGCATTTGGGGGCGAAACGGGGGAATTTGGGGGCAAATCGCGGGATTTTGGGGCATCAATGTGGGATTTTGGTGCGAAATGGGGGAATTTGGGGCAAAATGTGGGAATTTTGGTGCGAAATGGGGGAATTTGGGGCAAAAATGCGGGAATTTGGGGCAAAATGGGGGAATTTGGGGAAATCACAGCATTTTGGGAGCAAAATGTGGGATTTTGGTGCGAAATGCGGGAATTTGGGGGAAAAATGGGGGATTTTGGGGGCAAAATGGGGGATTTTGGTGTAAAATGCGGGAATTTGGGGCAAAAATGTGGGATTTTGGGGGCAAAATGGGGGAATTTGGGGGGAAATTGCGGGATTTTGGGGGCAAAATGTGGGATTTTGGTGTGAAATGGGGGGATTTGGGGCAAAATGTGGGAATTTTGGTGCGAAATGGGGGAATTTGGGGCAAAAATGCGGGATTTGGGGCTAAAATGGGGGAATTTGGGGCAAAAATGGGGGATTTTGGGGGCAAAATGTGCGATTTTGGTGTAAAATGTGGGAATTTTGGGCAAAAATGCAGCATTTGGGGGCGAAACGGGGGAATTTGGGGGTAAATCACGGGATTTTGGGGCAACAATGTGGCATTTTGGTGCGAAATGGGGGAATTTGGGGCAAAATGTGGGAATTATGGTGGAAAATGGGGGAATTTGGGGCAAAAATGCAGGATTTGGGGGGCAAAATGGGGGAATATGGGGAAATCACAGGATTTTGGGAGCAAAATGTGGGATTTTGGTGCGAAATGTGGGAATTTTGGGCAAAAATGCGGCATTTGGGGGCAAAATGGGGGAATTTGGGGGGAAATCGCGGGATTTTGGGGCAACAATGTGGGATTTTGGTGCGAAATGGGGGAATTTGGGGCAAAATGTGGGAATTTTGGTGCGAAATGCGGGAATTTGGGGTAAAAATGCGGGATTTGGGGCAAAAAAGCGGGAATTTGGGGGAAAAATGGGGGATTTTGGGGGCAAAATGTGGGATTTTGGTGTAAAATGCGGGAATTTGGGGCAAAAATGTGGGATTTTGGGGGCAAAATGGGGGAATTTGGGGGGAAATTGCGGGATTTTGGGGGCAAAATGTGGGATTTTGGTGTGAAATGGGGGAATTTGGGGCAAAAATGCGGGATTTGGGGGGCAAAATGGGGGAATTTGGGGAAATCACAGCATTTTGGGAGCAAAATGTGGGATTTTGGTGCGAAATGCGGGAATTTGGGGGCAAAATGGGGGATTTTGGGGGCAAAATGTGGGATTTTGGTGTGAAATGGGGGGATTTGGGGCAAAATGTGGGCTTTTGGTGTGAAATGCGGGAATTTGGGGCAAAAATGCGGGATTTGGGGGGCGAAACGGGGGAATTTGGGGGAAATCATGGGATTTTGGGGGCAAAATGTGGGATTTTGGTGCGAAATGGCGGAATTTGGGGCAAAATGGGGGAATTTGGGGCAAAAATGTGGGAATTTGGGGCAAAAATGCGGGATTTGGGGCAAAAATGGGAGATTTTGGGGGCAAAATGTGGGCTTTTGGTGTGAAATGTGGGAATCTGGGGCAAAATGTGGGAATTTTGGTGTAAAATGTGGGAATTTGGGGCAAAAATGCGAGAATTTGGGGCAAAAATGCAGGATTTGGGGTGCAAAATGGGGGAATTTGGGGAAATCACAGCATTTTGGGAGCAAAATGTGGGATTTTGGTGCGAAATGCGGGAATTTGGGGCAAAAATGTGGGAATTTGGGGCAAAAATGCGGGATTTGGGGGGCGAAACGGGGGAATTTGGGGGAAATCACAAGATTTTGGGGGCAAAATGTGGGATTTTGGTGCGAAATGGGGGAATTTGGGGCAAGAATGGGGGATTTTGGGGGCAAATTGTGGGAATTTGGGGTGAAATCCCGGGATTTCGGGGGCAAAATGTGGGATTTTGTTGTGAAATGGGGGAATTTGGGGGGAAATTGCGGGATTTTGGTGAAAAATGGGGGAATTTGGGGCAAAAAAGCGGGATTTGGGGCAAAAATGCAGGAATTTGGGCGAAAAATGGGGGATTTTGGGGGCAAAATGTGGGATTTTGGTGTGAAATGTGGGAGTTTTGGGCAAAAATGCGGCATTTGGGGGCGAAACGGGAATTTGGGGGGAAATCGCGGGATTTTGGGGCAACAATGTGGGATTTTGGTGCGAAATGGGGGAATTTGGGGCAAAAATGTGGGAATTTTGGTGCGAAATGGGGGAATTTGGGGCAAAAATGCGAGATTTGGGGTGCAAAATGGGGGAATTTGGGGGGAAATTCCTGAATTTTGGGGCAAAATGTGGGCTTTTGGTGTGAAATGCGGGAATTTTGGGCAAAAATGCGGGATTTGGGGGGCGAAACGGGGGAATTTGGGGGGAAATTCCTGAATTTTGGGGCAAAATGTGGGCTTTTGGTGTGAAATGCGGGAATTTTGGGCAAAAATGCGGGATTTGGGGGGCAAAATGGGGGAATTTGGGGCAAAAATGCAGGATTTGGGGGGCGAAACGGGGGAGTTTGGGGGAAATCACGGGATTTTGGGGGCAAAATGTGGGATTTTGGTGCGAAATGGGGGAATTTGGGGCAAGAATGGGGGATTTTGGGGCAAAAATGGGGGATTTTGGGATGAAATCCCGGGATTTTGGGGGCAAAATGTGGGTTTTTGGTGTGAAATGTGGGAGTTTTGGGCAAAAATGCGGCATTTGGGGGCGAAACGGGGGAATTTGGGGGCAAATCGCGGGAATTTGGGGCATCAATGTGGGATTTTGGTGCGAAATGGGGGAATTTGGGGCAAAATGTGGGAATTTTGGTGCGAAATGGGGGAATTTGGGGCAAAAATGCGGGAATTTGGGGCAAAATGGGGGAATTTGGGGAAATCACAGCATTTTGGGAGCAAAATGTGGGATTTTGGTGCGAAATGCGGGAATTTGGGGAAAAAATGGGGGATTTTGGGGGCAAAATGTGGGAATTTTGGTGTAAAATGTGGGAATTTTGGGCAAAAATGCAGCATTTGGGGGCGAAACGGGGGAATTTGGGGGGAAATCACGGGATTTTGGGGGCAAAATGTGGGTTTTTGGTGTGAAATGTGGGAGTTTTGGGCAAAAATGCGGCATTTGGGGGCAAAACGGGGGAATTTGGGGGGAAAATCGCGGGATTTTGGGGCAACAATGTGGGATTTTGGTGCGAAATGGGGGAATTTGGGGCAAAATGTGGGAATTTTGGTGCGAAATGGGGAAATTTGGGGCAAAAATGCGAGAATTTGGGGCAAAAATGCAGGATTTGGGGGGCAAAATGGGGGAATTTGGGGAAATCACAGGATTTTGGGAGCAAAATGTGGGATTTTGGTGCGAAATGCGGGAATTTGGGGAAAAAATGGGGGATTTTGGGGGCAAAATGTGCGATTTTGGTGTAAAATGCGGGAATTTGGGGCAAAAATGTGGGATTTTGGGGGCAAAATGGGGGAATTTGGGGGGAAATTGCGGGATTTTGGGGGCAAAATGTGGGATTTTGGTGTGAAATGGGGGAATTTGGGGCAAAAATGCGGGAATTTGGGGCAAAAATGCGGGAATTTGGGGCAAAATGGGGGAATTTGGGGAAATCACAGCATTTTGGGAGCAAAATGTGGGATTTTGGTGCGAAATGCGGGAATTTGGGGGCAAAATGAGGGGTTTTCGGGGCAAAATGTGGGATTTTGGTGTAAAATACGGGAATTTGGGGCAAAAATGTGGGAATTTTGGTGCGAAATGGGGGAATTTGGGGCAAAAAAGCGGGATTTGGGGCTAAAATGCAGGAATTTGGGGCAAAAATGGGGGATTTTGGGGGCAAAATGTGGGATTTTGGTGTAAAATGTGGGAATTTTGGGCAAAAATGCAGCATTTGGGGGCGAAACGGGGGAATTTGGGGGGAAATCACGGGATTTTGGGGCAACAATGTGGGATTTTGGTGCGAAATGGGGGAATTTGGGGCAAAATGTGGGAATTATGGTGGAAAATGGGGGAATTTGGGGCAAAAATGCAGGATTTGGGGGGCAAAATGGGGGAATTTGGGGAAATCACAGCATTTTGGGAGCAAAATGTGGGATTTTGGTGCGAAATGCGGGAATTTGGGGGAAAAATGTGGGAATTTGGGGAAAAAATGTGGGATTTGGGGGGCGAAACGGGGGAATTTGGGGGAAATCACGGGATTTTGGGGGCAAAATGTGGGATTTTGGTGCGAAATGGGGGAATTTGGGGCAAGAATGGGGGATTTTGGGGGCAAATTGTGGGAATTTGGGGTGAAATCCCGGGATTTGGGGGGCAAAAAGTGGGATTTTGGTGTGAAATGGGAGGATTTGGGGCAAAATGTGGGATTTTGGTGAAAAATGGGGGAATTTGGGGCAAAAATGGGGGATTTGGGGCAAAAAAGCGGGAATTTGGGGGGAAAATCCTGGATTTTGGGGCAAAATGTGGGCTTTTGGTGTGAAATGCGGGAATTTGGGGCAAAAATGCGGGATTTGGGGGGCGAAACGGGGGAATTTGGGGGAAATCACGGGATTTTGGGGGCAAAATGTGGGATTTTGGTGCGAAATGGGGGAATTTGGGGCAAAAATGCGAGATTTGGGGGGCAAAATGGGGGAATTTGGGGCAAAAATGCGGGATTTGGGGGGCGAAACGGGGGAATTTGGGGGAAATCACGGGATTTTGGGGGCAAAATGTGGGATTTTGGTGCGAAATGGGGGAATTTGGGGCAAGAATGGGGGATTTTGCGGGCAAAATGTGGGAATTTGGGGTGAAATCCCGGGATTTTGGGGGCAAAATGTGGGTTTTTGGTGTGAAATGTGGTCGTTTTGGGCAAAAATGCGGCATTTGGGGGCAAAACGGGGGAATTTGGGGGGAAAATCGCGGGATTTTGGGGCAACAATGTGGGATTTTGGTGCGAAATGGGGGAATTTGGGGCAAAATGTGGGAATTTTGGTGCGAAATGGGGGAATTTGGGGCAAAAATGCGAGAATTTGGGGCAAAAATGCAGGATTTGGGGGGCAAAATGGGGGAATTTGGGGAAATCACAGGATTTTGGGAGCAAAATGTGGGATTTTGGTGCGACATGCGGGAATTTGGGGAAAAAATGGGGGATTTTGGGGGCAAAATGGGGGAATTTGGGGGGAAATTGCGGGATTTTGGGGGCAAAAATGCGGGAATTTGGGGCAAAATGGGGGAATTTGGGGAAATTACAGCATTTTGGGAGCAAAATGTGGGATTTTGGTGCGAAATGCGGGAATTTGGGGGCAAAATGGGAGATTTTCGGGGCAAAATGTGGGATTTTGGTGTAAAATGCGGAATTTGGGGCAAAAATGTGGGAATTTTGGTGCGAAATGGGGGAATTTGGGGCAAAAAAGCGGGATTTGGGGCTAAAATGCAGGAATTTGGGGCAAAAAAGGGGGATTTTGGGGTCAAAATGTGGGATTTTGGTGTAAAATGTGGGAATTTTGGGCAAAAATGCAGCATTTGGTGGCGAAACGGGGGAATTTGGGGGGAAATCACGGGATTTTGGGGCAACAATGTGGGATTTTGGTGCGAAATGGGGGAATTTGGGGCAAAATGTGGGAATTATGGTGGAAAATGGGGGAATTTGGGGCAAAAATGCAGGATTTGGGGGGCAAAATGGGGGAATTTGGGGAAATCACAGCATTTTGGGAGCAAAATGTGGGATTTTGGTGCGAAATGCGGGAATTTGGGGGAAAAATGTGGGAATTTGGGGCAAAAATGTGGGATTTGGGGGGTGAAACGGGGGAATTTGGGGGAAATCACGGGATTTTGGGGGCAAAATGTGGGATTTTGGTGCGAAATGGGGGAATTTGGGGCAAGAATGGGGGATTTTGGGGGGAAATTGTGGGAATTTGGGGTGAAATCCCGGGATTTGGGGGGCAAAAAGTGGGATTTTGGTGTGAAATGGGAGGATTTGGGGCAAAATGTGGGATTTTGGTGAAAAATGGGGGAATTTGGGGCAAAAATGGGGGATTTGGGGCAAAAAAGCGGGAATTTGGGGGGAAAATCCTGGATTTTGGGGCAAAATGTGGGCTTTTGGTGTGAAATGCGGGAATTTGGGGCAAAAATGCGGGATTTGGGGGGCGAAACGGGGGAATTTGGGGGAAATCACGGGATTTTGGGGGCAAAATGTGGGATTTTGGTGCGAAATGGGGGAATTTGGGGCAAAAATGCGAGATTTGGGGGGCAAAATGGGGGAATTTGGGGCAAAAATGCGGGATTTGGGGGGCGAAACGGGGGAATTTGGGGGAAATCACGGGATTTTGGGGGCAAAATGTGGGATTTTGGTGCGAAATGGGGGAATTTGGGGCAAGAATGGGGGATTTTGCGGGCAAAATGTGGGAATTTGGGGTGAAATCCCGGGATTTTGGTGGCAAAATGTGGGTTTTTGGTGTGAAATGTGGTCGTTTTGGGCAAAAATGCGGTATTTGGGGGCAAAACGGGGGAATTTGGGGGGAAAATCGCGGGATTTTGGGGCAACAATGTGGGATTTTGGTGCGAAATGGGGGAATTTGGGGCAAAATGTGGGAATTTTGGTGCGAAATGGGGGAATTTGGGGCAAAAATGCGAGAATTTGGGGCAAAAATGCAGGATTTGGGGGGCAAAATGGGGGAATTTGGGGAAATCACAGCATTTTGGGAGCAAAATGTGGGATTTTGGTGCGACATGCGGGAATTTGGGGAAAAAATGGGGGATTTTGGGGGCAAAATGGGGGAATTTGGGGGGAAATTGCGGGATTTTGGGGGCAAAAATGCGGGAATTTGGGGCAAAATGGGGGAATTTGGGGAAATCACAGGATTTTGGGAGCAAAATGTGGGATTTTGGTGCGAAATGCGGGAATTTGGGGGCAAAATGGGGGATTTTCGGGGCAAAATGTGGGATTTTGGTGTAAAATGCGGAATTTGGGGCAAAAATGTGGGAATTTTGGTGCGAAATGGGGGAATTTGGGGCAAAAAAGCGGGATTTGGGGCTAAAATGCAGGAATTTGGGGCAAAAATGGGGGATTTTGGGGGCAAAATGTGGGATTTTGGTGTAAAATGTGGGAATTTTGGGCAAAAATGCAGCATTTGGTGGCGAAACGGGGGAATTTGGGGGGAAATCACGGGATTTTGGGGCAACAATGTGGGATTTTGGTGCGAAATGGGGGAATTTGGGGCAAAATGTGGGAATTATGGTGGAAAATGGGGGAATTTGGGGCAAAAATGCAGGATTTGGGGGGCAAAATGGGGGAATTTGGGGAAATCACAGCATTTTGGGAGCAAAATGTGGGATTTTGGTGCGAAATGCGGGAATTTGGGGGAAAAATGTGGGAATTTGGGGCAAAAATGTGGGATTTGGGGGGTGAAACGGGGGAATTTGTGGGAAGTCACGGGATTTTGGGGGCAAAATGTGGGATTTTGGTGCGAAATGGGGGAATTTGGGGCAAGAATGGGGGATTTTGGGGGCAAATTGTGGGAATTTGGGGTGAAATCCCGGGATTTGGGGGGCAAAAAGTGGGATTTTGGTGTGAAATGGGAGGATTTGGGGCAAAATGTGGGATTTTGGTGAAAAATGGGGGAATTTGGGGCAAAAATGGGGGATTTGGGGCAAAAAAGCGGGAATTTGGGGGGAAAATCCTGGATTTTGGGGCAAAATGTGGGCTTTTGGTGTGAAATGCGGGAATTTGGGGCAAAAATGCGGGATTTGGGGGGCGAAACGGGGGAATTTGGGGGAAATCACGGGATTTTGGGGGCAAAATGTGGGATTTTGGTGCGAAATGGGGGAATTTGGGGCAAAAATGCGAGATTTGGGGGGCAAAATGGGGGAATTTGGGGCAAAAATGCGGGATTTGGGGGGCGAAACGGGGGAATTTGGGGGAAATCACGGGATTTTGGGGGCAAAATGTGGGATTTTGGTGCGAAATGGGGGAATTTGGGGAAAATGTGGGGATTTTGGGGGCAAAATGTGGGTTTTTGGTGTGAAATGTGGGAGTTTTGGGCAAAAATGTGGGATTTTGGGGCAAAACGGGGGAATTTGGGGGGAAATCGCAGGATTTTGGGGGCAAAATGTGGGATTTTGGTGTGAAATGGGGGGATTTGGGGCAAAATGTGGGAATTTTGGTGCAAAATGGGGGAATTTGGGGCAAAAAACCGGGATTTGGGGCTAAAATTTGGGAATTTGGGGCAAAAATGGGGGATTTTGGGGGCAAAATGTGCGATTTTGGTGTAAAATGTGGGAATTTGGGCAAAAATGCAGCATTTGGGGGCGAAACGGGGGAATTTGAGGGGAAATAACGGGATTTTGGGGCAACAATGTGGGATTTTGGGGCAAAATGTGGAAATTTTGGTGCGAAATGGGGGAATTTGGGGGAAAAATGGGGGATTTGGTGGGCAAAATGGGGGAATTTGGGGAAATCACAGGATTTTCGGAGCAAAATGTGGGATTTTGGTGCGAAATGGGGGAATTTGGGGGAAAAATGGGGGATTTGTGGGGCAAAATGTGGGAATTTGGGGGGAAATTCCAGGATTTTGGGGGCAAAATGTGGGCTTTTGTTGTGAAATGCGGGAATTTGGGCAAAAATGCGGGATATGGGGGGCGATACGGGGGAATTTGGTGGAAATCACGGGATTTTGGGGGCAAAATGTGGGATTTTGGTGCGAAATGCGGGAATTTTGGGCAAGAATGGGGGATTTTGGGGGCAATATGTGGGAATTTGGGGTGAAATCCCAGGATTTCGGGGGCAAAATGTGGGATTTTGGTGCGAAATGGGGGAATTTGGGGCAAGAATGGGGGATTTTGCGGGCAAAATGTGGGAATTTGGGGTGAAATCCCGGGATTTTGGGGGCAAAATGTGGGTTTTTGGTGTGAAATGTGGTCGTTTTGGGCAAAAATGCGGCATTTGGGGGCAAAACGGGGGAATTTGGGGGGAAAATCGCGGGATTTTGGGGCAACAATGTGGGATTTTGGTGCGAAATGGGGGAATTTTGGTGCGAAATGGGGGAATTTGGGGGAAAAATGGGGGATTTGGTGGGCAAAATGGGGGAATTTGGGGAAATCACAGGATTTTCGGAGCAAAATGTGGGATTTTGGTGCGAAATGGGGGAATTTGGGGGAAAAATGGGGGATTTGTGGGGCAAAATGTGGGAATTTGGGGGGAAATTCCAGGATTTTGGGGGCAAAATGTGGGCTTTTGTTGTGAAATGCGGGAATTTGGGCAAAAATGCGGGATATGGGGGGCGATACGGGGGAATTTGGTGGAAATCACGGGATTTTGGGGGCAAAATGTGGGATTTTGGTGCGAAATGCGGGAATTTTGGGCAAGAATGGGGGATTTTGGGGGCAATATGTGGGAATTTGGGGTGAAATCCCGGGATTTCGGGGCAAAATGTGGGATTTTGGTGTGAAATGGGGGAATTTGGGGCAAAAATGCGGGATTTGGGGGGCAAAATGGGGGAATTTGGGGGGAATCGTTAGATTTTGGGGGCAAAATGGGGGATTTTGGTGCGAAATGGGGTAATTTGGGGCAAAAATGCGGGATTTGGCGGGCAAAAGGTGGGAATCTTGGGGGAAATCGCGAGATTTTGGGGGCGAACCTGTGGGGGGTGTTGGCGGCGACCACTCCCCGTTCCGGTGTCCGGTCCTCCCGGCCAGCAGGGGGCGGTGTTGGAGACGCCGTTGGGGCCTGTTCACGTGGTGCTGGAGGGCGCGCCCCGCCCTGTTGATGCTGCCGGACGTGGGCCACACGGAGGAGGTTAGTGGGGTCTCTTGGTTGGGTACTTGTGGGTCGCTGGGGGCTCTTGGGGGCGTGGCTGTGGGGCTGGGGGGTCGCTATGGGCAGGGGGGGTCGCTATGGGGCAGGGGGGCATGGCCATGGGGCGCTATGGGGCTGGAGGAGGTTAGTGGGGTCTCTTGGTTGGCACTTGTGGGTCGCTGGGGGCTCTCGGGGGGCGTGGCTGTGGGGCTGGGGGGTCGCTATGGGGTGGGGGGGCGTGGCCGTGGGGCGCTATGGGTCTGGCCCCGCCCCACAGCTGCTGCACCCCGAGGCGGTGGAGGGGCTGGTGCTGATCAACATCAACCCCCGCGCCAAGGGCTGGGTGGATTGGGTGGCACACAAGGTGGGCGGGGGCCGGCGGGTGGGGAGGGCCAATGGGGAGAGGGTGGGGCAGAAGGGGGCGGGGTTTGGGGGGGGTTCCCTGCTGCTGGCCCGTGGCGCTGTGGGTCGCTTGGGGTCGCGTGTGGCTCACTGTGGGTCCCTATGGGTCGCTGTGGGTGGCGGTGGGCGGCCGTGGGTCACTGTGGGTCCCTACGGTGTCTGTGGGTGGCTGTGGGTCCCTACGGTGTTGGTGGGCGGCTGTGGGTCCCTACGGTAGCTGTGGGTCGCCGTGGGTCGCTGTGGGCCGCTGTGCGGTCCCTACGGTGTCTGTGGGTCGCTGTGGGTCGCTGTGGGTCGCGGTGGGTCCCTACGGTGTCTGTGGGTCGCTGTGGGTCGCTGTGGTGTCTGTGGGTCGCTGTGGTGTCTGTGGGTCGCTGTGGGTCGCTGTGGGTCCCTACGGTGTCTGTGGGTCGCTGTGGATCGCTGTGGGTCGCTGTGGGTCCCTACCGTGTCTGTGGGTGTCTGTGGGTCGCGTGGGTCGCGGTGGGTCCCTACTGTGTCTGTGGTCGCTGTGGGTCGCGGTGGGTCCCTACGGTGTCTGGGTCGTGGGGGGGGTCCTACGGTGTCTGTGGGTGTCTGTGGGTGCCGGTGGGTCGCTGTGGATCGCGGTGGGTCGCCGTGGGTCGCCGTGGGTCCCACGGGTGCCCCCCCAGCTGTCGGGCCTGACGTCCTCCAGCAGCGAGCTCATCCTGGCGCACCTCTTCACGCAGGTCGGGCGGGGGGGCACTTGGGGGTCCCGTGGGGGGCCACTTGTGGGTCCGGGGGGCGCTTGGGGGTCTGGGAGGGCCACTTGTGGGTCCTGGGGGTCAGTTTTGGGGGCCCTCAAGGGGCACTCGGGGGGCCTGTGGGGGGCACTTGGGGGGCCCAGAGTCCACCTGGAGGCCCCAAGGGCCACTTGTGGGTCGGGGGGGCACTTGTGGGTCAGGGAGCTCAGTTAAGGGTTGGGGGAGGGTCACTTGTGGGTCACAGGGTGGGGGGCGGGGTGGGGGCGGGGCTGTGACACAGGGGCGGGGCAGGGGCGGGCTGTGACATGGGGGCGGGGCAGGGGCGGGGCAGGGGCGGGGCTGTGACATGGGGGCGGGGCAGGGGCAGGGCAGGGGCGGGGGCGGGGCTGTGACGCGCAGGCCGCAGGAGGAGCTGGCGGCCGCCCCTCCCCCGGTGCAGCAGGCCCGGCGGCGGCTGGGGGCGGCGCCCAACGCCCCCCTGCTCTGGGCCATGTACAACAGGTACTGGGCAAACTGGGGGCGCTGCGGCGGGGCTGCGGGGCACTGGACTGCCCTCGGAGCACTGGATCGAGCTGGGATTGAACTGGGAGGGAACTGGGAGGGGCTGGAATGGAACTGGGGGGACTGGTGGGGACTGGGAGGGGACTGCGGGGGGACTGCGGGGGACTGGGAGGGACTGGGGGGGGACTGGGACTGAACTGGGATTGAACCGGGGCGGACTGGGAGGGAACTGGGGGGGCTGGGAGGGGCTGGGAGGGACTGGGGGGGCTGGGAGGGACTGGGATTGGGCTAGGAGGACTGGCATCGAACTGGATTGAACTGGGATTGAACCGGGGGGGACTGGGAGGGAACTGGGGGGGGACTGGACTGGGCTAGGAGCACTGGGATTGAACCGGGGGGACTGGGATGGAACTGGGGGGGCTGGGAGGGACTGGGAGGGGA
This sequence comes from Chlamydotis macqueenii, assembly GCF_036417535.1. Taxonomy (NCBI): domain Eukaryota; kingdom Metazoa; phylum Chordata; class Aves; order Otidiformes; family Otididae; genus Chlamydotis; species Chlamydotis macqueenii. The sequence goes on from NC_141570.1 coordinate 18,296,660, forward strand.
CTGGGGGGGTCTGGGATGGGATTTGGGGGCACTGGGATCAGACTGGGATGGAGTGGGAGGGTACTGGGGAAACTGGGATCAAACTGGGAGGAATTGGGATTGAACTGGGATGGAGCTGGGGGGGTACCGGGGGGCTGGGAGGGACTGGGAGCTACTGGGATTGAGCTGAGGGGAACTGGAAGGGAACTGGGAGGGACTGGGAGAGAACTGGGAGGGAACTGGGGAGAAAATAGGGGGAACTGGGATCAAACTGGGAGGCACTAGGATGAACTGGGACACCCCCCTTGCAGCCGCGGGGACCTGGGCCTGCAGCGCAGCGGGGCCAACAGCCTGCGGTGAGTGACCCCTGACCCCTGACCCCACGTGACCCCCGTGACCCCACGTGACCCCCCCGCGACCCCTGACCTTTGCCCCCCCAGCTGCCCGGTGCTGCTGGTGGTGGGCGACAACTCCCCCCACAAGGACGCCATGGTGAGTGACGTCACTGGTGATGTCACCGGGCCTCCTGTGATGTCACCGGGCCTCCTCTGAGGTCACATGACACCCCCCCATGGGGTCACACAGGGTCAGAGGTCATGGGGTCAGAGGTCATGGGGGTCACAGAGGGTCAGAGGTCACGGGGGGTCAGAGGACTGCTGGGGGGGGGGGGGACCGGGCCTTACCGGGGTCGCGAGGTCAGAGGTCAGCCAGGGTCAGAGGTCACCGGGGAGGGGTCGGAGGTCACGGCCCCACCCGCGCAGCCGGCCAGGCTCACCGAGGCCTTCAAGTACTTCCTGCAGGGCATGGGCTACCGTGAGTACCGCCTAACGAGCCACCGCTAATTAACACTCCTGGGGGGGTAATTAGCGCTCGGGGCGGGTAATTAAGCCGCTCTGCATAATTAATTACCGCCGGGGTGGGGGCCTCGTTTGCGTGCTGGAAGGGGAAAACTCAGCTGAGGCGGGGGGAGTTAATTACACCGGGGGGGGGTAATTAGCAGTGCCATTAATTAACCTGGACCTGGGGGGAGTAATTAGCTGCTGTGAGGCAGGAATTAATTGACCTGAGGCTTAATTAACGCTCCTCAGTTCTAATTAACATCACCTCCCCCTCCACCCAGGGCAATTAAATGCAGTTCCGGGAGGGGGGGCGTGGCCGGGGGGGAGGGGGCGTGGCCGGGGGAGGAGGGGGCGTGGCCCGGGGGGAGGAGGGGGCGTGGCGGGGGGGAGGAGGGGCGTGGCGGGGGGGAGGAGGGGGCGTGGCGGGGGGAGGAGGGGGCGTGGCGGGGGGAGGAGGGGGCGTGGCCGGGGGGGAGGAGGGGGCGTGGCCGGGGGGGAGGAGGGGGCGTGGCCCGGGGGGAGGAGGGGGCGTGGCCCGGGGGGAGGAGGGGGCGTGGCCCGGGGGAGGAGGGGGCGTGGCCCGGGGGGAGGAGGGGGCGTGGCCCGGGGGGAGGAGGGGGCGTGGCCCGGGGGGAGGAGGGGGCGTGGCCCGGGGGGGAGGGGGCGTGGCCCGGGGGGGAGGAGGGGGCGTGGCCCGGGGGGGAGGGGGCGTGGCCCGGGGGGGGAGGAGGGGGCGTGGCCCGGGGGGGAGGAGGGGGCGTGGCCGGGGGGGAGGAGGGGGCGTGGCCCGGGGGGGGAGGAGGGGGGCGTGGCCCGGGGGGGAGGAGGGGGGGCGCGGCCCGGGGGGGGGGGGAGGAGGGGGCGTGGCCCGGGGGGGAGGAGGGGGCGTGGCCCGGGGGGAGGAGGGGGCGTGGCCCGGGGGGGGAGGAGGGGGCGTGGCCCGGGGAGGAGGGGGCGTGGCCCGGGCACCACCTGGCGCCCGGGGGAGGCGTGGCCCGGGGTGGGAGGGAGGGGGGTGGGCGTGGCCGGGGACGGGAGGGCGGGGGCGCGCGCCCCCCCTCCCCCCCCCCCCCCCCCCCCCCCGCAGTGGCGGCGGCGGCCATGACGCGGCTGTCGCGCTCCCGCACCGCCTCGCTCTCCGGCGCGGCCTCGGGGGACGGGGGGCGGGCCGCAGCCTGTCCCGCGGCAGCCTGGGGGGGGGCGGGGCGCCCCCCGCCCCCTGAGGGACCCCCCCCCGGGACCCGCGCTCCATCCCCCCAAATCCCCCCCCCACCCCCCATCCGGGACCCCCCCTAAAATCCCGCACCCAGGACCCCTAGACCCCCTAAGCACCCCCCCCGGCATGCCCCGAAATGGTTTGAGGCCCCCCCCCGCCCCCCCCGAACGGTTTGGGACCCCCCCCCCCACCCTCTCAAAGCCCCCCCACCCCCCAAAATCCCCCACCCCGGACCCCAAAACCCCCCACCCTCCCCCCAAGAACCCCTCTGACCCCCCCCCCCAAACCCTTTGGGACTCCGCCCCCAAGCCCCCCCCCCCCATAACCCCCGACCCCCCCATCCCGGGACCCCCAACCCCGCCCCCCCCCGGGATCCCCCTAGAACGGTTTGGGACCCCCCCCCCACCCTCTCAAAGACCCCCACCCCCCCAAAATCCCCCACCCCGGACCCCAAAACCCCCCACCCCTCCCCCCAAGA